>NW_027530368.1:161806-299171 GCF_008692635.1 Crocuta crocuta
TTTTTTTTTTTTTTTTTTTTTTTTTTTGGAATAATTTGAGAAGAATAGGTATAAATCTTCTTTAAGTATTTGGTCAAATTTACCTATAGAGCCATCTGGTCCTGGACTTTTGTTTGTTGGTAGCTTTTTGATTGCCTATATTCAGCCTGTTTAAGTTTTCTCTTTCTTCCTGATTCAGTTTTGGAAAACTGTATGTTTCTAGGAATTGATCCATTATTCTAGGTTGTCTGATTTGCTAGCATAAAATTCTTAATAATATTCTCTTATAATTCTTTGTATTTCTGTGGTATTGATTGTTATTTCTCTTCCTTCATTTATGATTTTATTTATTTGAGCCCTCTCTCTTTTTTTCTTGGTGAGTCTGGCTAAAGGTTTATCAATTTTGTTTATCTTTTTGAAGAACCAGCTCTTGGTTTTACTGACCTTCTTTTCTGTTTTTTAGTCTTTCATTTATTTACACTCTAATCTGTTATTTCTTTACTTTTACTAGCTTTGGACTTTGACTATTCTTTTACTAGTTCCTTTAGGTTGTTTGAGATTCATCTCATTTCTTGAGATAAACCTATATTTCTATAAACTTCCCTTTTAAAACAACTTTTGCTTCATCCCAAAGATTTTGGACTATTGTGTTTTTATTTTCATTTGTCTCCACATAGTTTTTGATAAGAACTTTGATTTCCTGTTTGATCCATTCATTATTTAGGAGCATATTGTTTAACCTCCATGTTTGTGTTCTTTCCAGATTTTTTTCTTGTGATTGATTTCTAGTTTCATGGGGTTATAGTTGGAAAAATGCATGGTATGACTTCAACCTTTTTGAATTTATTGAAACTTGTTTTGTGGCCTCACATGTGATCTATTCTGGAAAATGCTCCATGTGCACTTGAAAGAATGTGTGAATGTGTATTCTGCTGTTTTAGGATGGTGTGTTCTGAATATAGATGTTAGATTCAGCTTGTCCAATGTGTCATTCAAAGCCACTATTGTTGATTTTCTGTTTGATGATCTATCCATTGATGTAAGTTGGGTGTTAAATTCCCCATCTATTATTTTATTACTGTCAATTTTTCCCTTTGTATCTGTTAATATTTGTTTGTATTTAGGTGCTTCTATGTTAGGTGCATAGATATTTTAAATGGTTACATTCTCTTGTTGGATTGCTCCCTATATCATTGTATAATGCCCTTCTTTGTCTCTTGCTACATTTTTGGTTTTAAAGTATATTTTGTCTGATATAAGTACTGCTACCCCAGCTTTTTTTCACTTTCATTTGTGTGGAATATCTTTTTCCATCCCTTCACTTTTAATATGTACGTGTCTTTAGGTTTGAAATGAGTCTTTTATAGGCAATATATAGCTTTGTCTTGTCTTTTATCCATTCAGTCACCCTACATCTTTTGATTGGAACATTTAGTCTATTTACATTTAAAGTATTTATTGATATGTATGTACTTATTACCATTTTCTTAGTTGTTTCCTGATTGTTTTTGTAGTTCTTCTCTGTTTCTTCTTTTCTTGCTTTCTTCCCTTGTAGTTTGATGGCTTCTTTAGTGTTCTGCTTTAAATTTTTTCTCTTTATTTTTTGTGCATCATTTACAGGTTTATAATCTGTGATTACCATTGGATTCATATATAACATTCTGTGTGTATAATAGTCTGTATTAAGTTAGTGTATTAAATTAATTGATAGTTGCTTAATCAACTTAAGTTTCATTTCTAAAAGCATGAAATTTTTACTCCCTCCTCCATGTTTTATGTATATTTTACATCTTTTTTTTTACATATTTTACATCTTTTTATTTTGTGTAGCCCTTGACTATTTTTGTAGATATAATTGATTTTATACTTTTGTGTTTTAACCTCCATACTGATTTTATAAGTGATTAATCTACTACTTTTAATATGTTTTTGCTTTTACTTATGTAAATTTTTTCCTTTCATAATTTTCTTCCATTTATGGCCTTTTCTTTCCACTTAAGGAATTCTTTTTAACATTTCTTATAAGGCTGGTTTAATAGTACTGAACTCCTTTAAATTTTGTTTGTCTAGGAAATTCTTTATCTTTCCTTTCATTCTGGATGATAACCTTGTTGGGCAGATGCAGGGTTTTGGTGTTTGTTTTCCTTTTAGCACTTGGACTATATCATGCCACTCTCTTCCAGCCTGCAAAGTTTCTCCTGAAAAATAAGCTGATAGACTCATGGGATTTCTCTTGTATGTCATTGTTTTATCTCACTGCTTTAAAAATTCTCTATCATTTTTTGTAATTTTAATTATTATGTGTCTTGGTATGCACCTCCTTGAGTTCGTTTTGTTAGTAGATCTCTGTGATTCCTAGACATGGATGTATGTTTTCTTCCACTGATTAGAAAAGTTTTTAGTTATTATTTTTTATGTAAGTTTTCTGCCCCTTTCTTCCTCTTCTCCTTCGGGGATCTCTATAATATGAAAGTTATTATGCTTGATGATGTCCCAGAGTTCCCTTAACCATTCATTCATTCATTCATTTATTGCTGTTTGCTTGATTGCTTTCCATTACCCTATCTTCCAGATCACAGATCCATTCTTCTGCATCCTCTAATCTGTTGTTGATACCCTCTAGTATATTTTTCATTTCATTTGTTGAATTGTTCAGCTCTGACTGTTTCTTTTTTAAATATGTTCTATCTCTGTTGAATTGCTCACTGAGTTCACCCACTTTTTTCTCAAGTCCTGTGAGTATCTTTATGACTGTTGCTTTGGACTCTTTATCAGGCATATTGCTGTCTCCATTTCATTTAGCTCTTTTCACCATGATTTTTGTCTTTTCTCTCATTTGGGACACATTTCTCTGTCTCTTCATTTTATCTAACTTTCTGTGTTTGTTTCTAAGTATTAGGTAGGCTGGCTATATCTCCTGGCCTTGAAAGTACTGACCTTATATAGAAGAGGTTTGTGGTAAAATCCCTCTTGGTCCCTAGAACCAGGCATTACCAGGGTTTCCTCTGTGTAGGCTGAGTGCACCCTCCTGTTGTGACTGAGCCATGACTGCTTTCAGCCCAGCTGGCTACTTTAAGCTTTGCCTGCTATGAGCACATTGGGAGGTTTGTTCCCTGTGCTCTTGAGAGGCCTGGCTACGGCTGCTGTAGGCTGTTGGGCAGAATTGGCAGTCAGCCTAGCTGCCTGTAATTAGCCTCTTTGCCATAGCTGCAGGTGTACGAAAGGGCTTACTCCCTTGACAGCCAGCTCTGAGGTCCAGTGACAAGAACTGTAGACACACTGGTGTGTGGCAGTTATCTGCCTCCTATCCAAGGCAGGAGTCACTTTGTAGGAATGCCAGCCAAGGAGGGAAGGTTGAATAGAGTAAGCTACCAGGGAGTGCCAGGGTGGGCATGTGATGCTCACAAAGCATATAGAGAGGGTTAGCCCTGGCCTCTGTAAACTTTGGCTATCTAGGCTGGAGTAGGGGAAGAAAAATGGCACCCACCACCACTTTTGTTCCCAGAGAAATCTCCTGCAGATCCATGCCCTCCAGCAAATATTCTAAGATCAGTCAATAGATCTCGTTCATGTGTACTCCAGGTGCTTTTCAAACTACTTCTTCTGTGCCATGTCTCAGGCTGGGTTATTTTGTATGCTAGCTCATTAACTGCAGGGATTCCATTTCCTATTACCTTCTGGCTCTCCTAGAGTTATGCCTTCTGATTTTTAAACTCCAGGTTAAACTCTACTGATTTTCAAAGCCAGATGTCTTGGGGACTCATCATCCTACCATGAGTCTGCAGTTTTAGAGGTGCCATGCCCAGATGGGATCTGTTTCTCCATGCTTGTGATGTCCCTCCCGTTTGTGGCTAGTCATGCTGGGGGTTTGGTTCCCAGCCACATCTCTGCTCCTTTTACCGTTTATTTTCAATGTTTCCTCTCTATGACTAAGTGTGGAAGGTCTGTTCTGCTGATAGAGAAAAATCTGTTATAAGATGTCTGGCAGGACTGATAAGGAAATACCTGTCCCTGATCAAAGGCTCTCTCTTCCAGGTTCTTCTTCCCACACTGCTTGTCTCATGCATTAATGAGGAGTGCAGAAGTAACGGGCTATAAATTACTCCCTCTACTGATGCTCTGGGCTCATACCTCTGGAGAACGGTCTCCTCTGAGCCCACCAGTGTAAAATAAGCATCCTCCCTTCCAAAATCTCTGAGTGCCACTTGGTTCTTCCACCAGTGATCCAGACCAGCTTTCCACAACATTTGGTTCCCTGACCAAGAAACCCAACCACACTGGCCCGTTGTGACCACTGGTTTGGGAAAATGGCGAGGTGGTGACAGAATGAGGAACTGAAAAGGCAAAGGTGTGCCCTGCCTGAATTTAGGCAGCCTCTAGCTCAGTCGCCTTGGGCTGTTCCACTCCACCGTTCCTGCCGGACTCAAGAAGACTTGGCAAGTGAGGACCTGGAGCCGAAGTTGGAAACCAGTAAGGCCTGGGACCTAAGTCTGTCCTGTCCTGCCCACATGTAGTGGTGGAAAGGGGGGAGCTGATCACCTCCTGGAGACCTCAGTGGTCTCACTGACAGGAAACCTGCAGGGACTCCACCGACCCACCCATAGTGGTGGAAGGTGGAGCTGATCACTCCCCAGCGACTTCAGTGGTCTCTCTGTTTGAAGCTCCCATCTGTACGGGCCACCCATAGTGGTGGAGAGGGGAGCTGATCACTCACCAGAGACCCAATGGTCTCATCTGTAGGAATTCTGTGGGAGGTAATGTAATAACCTCATTGTGTATGTGAATGTGAATGTGCAACTCAGTCTGGCTTGCCTACCAGGTTCCATTCTGTGGCTCCATGGGTGGGCACCCTTGAGAGCCCCAAAAGCCTACAGAGTCTGAGTGGGCCTGTCTGTGATTCGGTGGTGAACGATATACAGTCTATGGTGGCATTGGAATAGTTTCCAAGTGTTAAGTCACAAAGCTGACACTGCTTCAGCTAAGTGTCACCTTAGTTCCTTTGGGACATGGCCAGACGGGCATCTGACTGGTCTCCTCATTTGAGGGGGCACCCCCACCCCTTTGTCTTTGTGACACTGCCTCACAGGAACATTATGGGATTGGGACTGTGCAAAGAAGGGGTTTTTGGAAAACTATAAAATTATGTAAATTAGAATGGCCCACTTTTGGTGTAGGATGGCCCTCAGAGTAAACCTTAGGTGTCCCAACCATCTGCCAGGTCTGGCAGGTTGTAGCCAGATTCCCAGAATACCTTGTATCAATTCCTAGTTAGAGATTGTCCAACCCCCTCACCCCCCTTGGGTACAATTTACCTACAACAAACAAGGACACTGGAAGAATGACTGCCTGAATCAGAAAGAGCCCACCAAATCCAGCCAATATTAGGACCTTGAGAAGGGGACCTTATTGGTCTGGCTGAGATAAAATCAGACTGAAGGGGATGCTAACTCTCTCTGTTCTCTACCTAGTAGATCTGAGGGCTTCCCCAATTAATTTCCCAAGTTAACAGCTATAACTGGAGCCAACTATGATTAGTCTACCTCTGGACGGGGAACTGGGGGAGTGTCCCCAGGCAGCTACTGAAACTCCTTCTGTTTCAGGGAAATTCCCTGTCTTCTCTGGACTTACATGGACTGCCTAGTTCTACCGGTTAAAAAAACAAAACAAAACAAAACAAAAGAACCTAAGTCTGCTTCTCTGTCTGAGCTGA
Source organism: Crocuta crocuta (assembly GCF_008692635.1). Taxonomy (NCBI): domain Eukaryota; kingdom Metazoa; phylum Chordata; class Mammalia; order Carnivora; family Hyaenidae; genus Crocuta; species Crocuta crocuta. The sequence continues at coordinate 167,496 of NW_027530368.1, forward strand.
CAAAATTTAAAACTGGGAATTCTCTTTCTCTGCCTTATGCTGGCACCTTTTCTCTTTTGCCCTCCATTCCCCCACCTTTTTCTGTACCACCTGGAGGGAGGCAGGGTCCCGGCAGCCTGCATAACTGATTCCTCAGGGCCTGAGGCAACATCAGCTCCTCCTCCTACCTTAGATGTTGAGGAGCAAAGAACACTGAAGTCAGATTTCCTCACCAACTTTCCAGGTCAAAATTAACTATGGGGAACAAAATGTCTTACAGGGACTCAACTAAAATGTATTCAGTGTTTAAGTTAACTTAAATGTGTTGGTTTGAGATAAACAATGTTTATCAACAACAATAACAACAACAACAACAAAAAACAGAAACAAACTTGTATTCTACCTAAATTTGCTGAAGGTCAAATAAGCTCCTGTTATCTCTGTTCCAATTTGTTAACAAAAGGTTAACTTAAAGTGATGGTTCATTTTGTCTGTCTCATAGTTTTCATGGGTAATTCTTGGGATAACTTTCAAAGCCTTGGTAACCTAAAACGTTAAAGTTTTGCTTGCATGATAAATTAAGATTGAATTATTAGCTATCTAACAAGATAAGAAGCTAAATCACTGATTACTAGATGAAGGTTTATGCTTTTAACTTGTCACACACACACACACACACACACACACACACACACATACACACACATACACACACACAAAAATAAAACCTAAAAATATTTGGAACTGTGCCGGAGTCCCACTCCAGCAGGTCCAGGGGGGCCTGAAGGATGGACAGTGTCAGCAATGGAGGAATAAGTGAGCCACGAGATTCTTTCTGATCACCAGCCAGGCATCTCTACAGTTTGAGACTCAACTTTATTTTAGGATTAAGTGTTTGGGGGACTACACAGAAGTGGCATTCTGATGATGAATGCTTTGATTAGTAAAAACTTTCCAAAACATTGATATGCATAGATATATGGGGAACAGCCCAGAAGTGGCATTCTGATATAAACAGGATAATTTTTTTATAGTAAAGGCAAAAGTTAGTTCTTTGTGAGCAAGGGTCAATAGCCTGTTTATCACTTAATGGGAGGTATTAATAAAAACAGGTTTTTCAGGAATGCAATGTTTCTCCCATAACTAAAAAAGAAGTTCCTACAGTAAGTTCCTTCACAAAGTGCAATCAGCATATCAAGGCCAGAATGAGTCACTCCAAATACCAATCAACAATGTGCCTTGGGGGGTTGATGCTCAAGCAGAAACAATTGAATGGGAGTGGATATCGTCGCCATCTGGCGGTAAGAGTGGTAAGAGTCCGTACAAAACTTAACTTCACAAGGAGTTTTTCTCAACTAGTGACAGAACGGTTAAAAAAAAAAAAAAATGCTTTGTGCTTAATGGATTCATAAGTTTGCCATCTTAAAAAAATTCTGATATAACATAAAGCTCACAATTGATTACTACTTAGTTTTCACTAGAGACTAAGTTTTCTACCATTTAAAATTCTGCTAAGTGTACTTAAGACTATTGGAAATAAGAAAAGCAACACTGTATGTAGGAAAATGGGAGATATGTAAAAAATATATAAGGAATGGAAATACATTTTTGTTGAGGATAAATGAAGTAATTTTGTCCTCAGTGAGACTGGTTGTTTAGAAAGAAATGGCTTTCAGATAAAGTTTAAAGCAAAGGAGAGTTGTAGAAGTTTCTTTTGAAAGGAATTTTATATGTACTCAGGATGGACTAAGGTTAAGATAAATAAAATTTTAAAAGTACACTGGTATAAGGTTAAAACCCTGCTTTTCTCTCTGTTCAAAAGACAAAGTTTTCTTGAATTGTTAATCTGTTCTTGATAAGACAATGTAAACAAAGGTTTTTTCTTTTGTCTGCCAAGAAAAACCAAAGCTTCAGGTTTCATCTTTATCAGGTCTTTGATTGCTTAGTTAAAACTTCTCAATGTTAAAGGAGCTAGGTTTTGGAGTGCAGGTTAAGCGTCCAACTTCAGCTCAGGTCATGATCTCACAGTTCATGGGTTTGAGCCCCGCATCAGGCTCTGTGCTGACAGCTAGCTCAGAGCCTAGAGCCTGTTTCAGATTCTGTATCTCCCTCTCTCTCTGACTATCCCCTGCTCACACTGTCTCTCTCTCTCTCTCTCTCTGAAATATATAAAAAACATTAAAAAATTTTTTTAATTAAAAAAAAGGAGCTAGGTTTTCTAACGACTATATAATGTTATACGTTCACCTTTAGGATCTTTTATTGCCACTTTGGTTGAATACGGTTTTTTTGTTTGTTTTGTTTTTTAACTTTTTAAAAATGTTTTATTTATTTTTGAGAGACAGCATGAGCAGGGGAGGGTCAGAGAGAGAGGGAGATACAGAATCCGAAGACAGGCTCCAGGCTCTGAGCTAGCTGTCAGCACAGAGCCCAATGCAGGGCTTGAACCCACGAAGAGTGAGGATCATGACCTGAGTCAAAGTCAGCCGCCTAACTGACTGAGTCACCCAGGCACCCCTAGATAAAGTTTTAAGCTTTGTAATAACCTGTAATTCTATTTAGGATACACTTTATAACTTCCTAAGGTTTTAACAAATTTCCCAGGATTTGAATGGTAAAAAAAAAAAAAACAACTTTTTTGTCCAATTAGGCTCTTTTATTTGGGATGCTAAGTTACTTGGAAAAACACTGTCGTACAATGGTAAACCTTAGGTTGTATTGCATGGGTAAATGCTATAACTGCCCAAAAATATATACAATTCCTAAAGTTTTAATGTTTTGGTATAAAATTATCACGTAATATTCTGATTACTCAAAATGTTATGTGTCACAGAAATAACTGAATTTCTTTGTCAATTGCATCATAATGAACTCTCATAAGATATTTAACAATGTCCATTTCTGAGATTTTGTCATTTATAATTGTTCTTATTCTCTCACAAAACGTGTTTCTTCTTCAAAGAGATTTATAAAAAGGACTTCTGAAACAAATACTGGTAATTGACATCTTTAAGATTAATACTAAAATGGGTAAGAATTTCCAGAGCTAAAAAGCTGCATTTAAACTAAACAAGAATTAGAAACATGGGACTAAATAAACTGAGGAAGATTATAGTTTTGTGACTCTTGTTAAAAATATTGCTAGTTCTCTAATGTTTGCTTATCCACATTAAGAAAACATTTTCTTAAAATATCTATGATATACAGAAATGTCATATTCTTTTGTAAACTGAGGCATTTATCTTTTCTCTCTACCTAAACCCTCTGAAATTCAAAAACTCTCAGTGAGTATTCTTTCTGTTATGGCGATTACAATTGTTTGCATAAGGTCGATAAGAATCTCTTCATCTTGTAACAGGACATCATTGGAAATATTGGTTATTTTGCCAAGACTTTGACTGGAATGCTATATTTGAGAGTCAGGCATAGACTCAGATATGACCAGATAGCTTTAAGGAACTAAGGTTGACTTTATAAAACATGCTAGCCTTCAGACTGTTCGCAGCATTAGTTGTATAGATGTGTGTTACCTCAGTGTGGCCATGAGCCAAAGTAAGCTCAGGATCCTCCTACTCCACCATCTTCCCTAGATGAGCACTTCTTTGTACCTTTGTTTTTAGCTTTACCACTATTTTCACCTTTTCTTCTGTCATGCATCAATTCATTTTACTCATATTTAAACAATTTTTTAATGTTTTTTTAAATTTATTACTGAAAGAGAGAGAGAGAGCAAGCGAGCATGAGCAGGGGAAGGTCAGAGAGAGGGAGATACAGAATCTGAAACAGGCTCCAGGCTCTGAGCTGTCAGCACAGAGCCCGACGTGGGGCTCGAACCCACAAACTGTGAGATCATGACCTGAGCCAAAGTCGGATGCTTAACCAACTGAGCCACCCAGGTGCTCCCATTTTACTGATATTTATTGAGTGCCTATTAATGTTCCAGGTTACTATGTTAGACATTATGGATATACATACTTTTCTTGCCTACATGGAATATATAACCTAGTAGAGGAAACGGAAGAGAAGAATTAAATAAACATACATAAGTATAATTTGTCGTATGTGTTGTAAAGAAAATGTATAAAATGTAGTGATAGAAAATAACGAAAGCCTCTTAGGGAAAGGCTCTGGTCTAGTTTAAGGTAATACTAGCAACTGCTTTTAACAGATAAACTACAAAATCTCAGTGGTTTAACACAATAGATTTTTTTAAGTTAATTTATTTATTTTGAGAGAGAGAGAGCAGGGGAGGGGCAGAGAGAGAAGGAAAGAGAGAATCCAAAGCATGCTCTCAGCATGGAGCCAGACATGGGGCTCAAACTCACAAACATGAGATCATGACCTGAACCAAAATCAATAGTCGGATACATAACCAACTAAGCCACCCAGAAACCCTTAACACAATATATTTTTATTTCTCACTCACATATAATCCAATCAGTTGTTCACTAGGTAGCCTTCCATATAATAATTCAGAGACCCAAACTCCTTTCATCCCCTGTCTCTGTCATCTCCTAGAACCTCAGAATCCTTTTTCTTTTTTAAATCCAATGGATGGAAACAAAGAGGATAGAAAAGCGAAAGGACTTTTTAAGTCCTTGAGCACAGAAATGGCCACATCACTTCTGTACACATTCCATCAATGAAAGGTGGTCACTGACCCCATCTCTGTGCAAGGGGAACTTGGAAATGTAGTCCGTAACTGATCAGCCACTTCCCTGAGACAACTATACACTATGGAAAGGAACACAGATCTTGACATCTCTGCCCTCACTGCCCTCTGAGGAAAAGATACTGGAGAAAAGATCTAAAGGACAGCAAGATGTCAGACTTGTGAAAAGCTGTGCGAGGGTGGGTCTAACTAGAAGGAGCTGAATATGAGAGATCCAATCTCCAGACAGAAAGAGACTTTTGTGTTCAAAGGTCAGAAATAAGAGACTGAAGTGAGGCAGGCAAGGAAAACAGAGGAATTTACTGATATTAAGGCAGAAAAGGAGACAGATTTTGTAGGGTGGTATAGACCACACTAAGATGTTTGGGTATTTTTGTCATCCAGATATCAAAATATTTTTAACAACATAATAATCTTACCCAGGATATTATTCAAAATTATTTATCTACAAGTCATGAGAATATTGGCAAGGGTTGAGAGGTGAGGTTGAGACCCTAGAAATGAGACTCTTTTATTGCCTAAGCCAAAGACTTGGCTTGTGGACTGAGCAAGTGGAGTAGTGATCATGAAGATGGAAAGAACAGAATCTGGCAACCCCAAGAAGTAGTAACTCATTTGCTTGACCAAATGTGCACATATCACTCATTTGATATGGGGCATAGCATATATGGGTAGCTGGCACACCTTGCATTTTGGCAACAGTCAGACATGCCTAGCAGTCCTGGGACTCAGGTACCTAGAAAGTGAGTCCCCAGGAAGATACACATAAATGATGGAAGAGACATCAGCATCCTAGTGCTCATGTTCAGAAAGAAATTCTAGATAATAGTGAGTTTAGCACATAAATACTGACAAACTAGAGTGACAAAATAGATTTGACTCCTCTTGTGACCATGGACATGAACACAAGTAAATAATAATCTGTGTTTCTAGAGCAGTCATGTTTATTTGGTATTTATGAGGCTTAGGCAGTAAAATGATTTCCCTTCATCTAGACTTTCAGGATACTGCTATGGGTGAGAATTTTAAATGTTAAAGGATGTGCAGCCTTTATTTGATCTATGACTTTGGTTTTGAAAAGTGAAAATGTTAGGGTTCCTTCCGCACATCAAAATACCACATTAGACAAATCTGAGTATCAAAGGATCTGAGAAAAGAAGGTTAACATAATTCCAAATTTGAGGGATCAGTAGAAGATATTCATGTCACAGAATTCACTGTGTTGTTCTCCCACTTACCTGGAGGATTATCTACAAGCTTAGCTGCCTCCCATGAATTTTCTGAGAAAAGAAACCAACCCCTAGCCTATTTCAGAAACCTATGATTAAGGGGTTTGTTTGTGCTCCAATATATTTCTGGTGTGTTTTAAATAACCCAAGATTCTACATTTTCTGTACATGGTGTTTTGCAAGAACACAGAAGATTCGTTTCTGCCTTAAAGGGTGAAGATACAGGTGATTTGTCAAAAGAGCTGCTTACTTGAGACAGGATTGGTCTGAAGTAATGGACAGAAATGGCATGAAGGAAAACAAGGAGATTGGAGGGCTTTACCCAAGGCAAGCGGCCCATTGTCTGTCATAGAAGCAATTCCATTCACTGAATTAGGTGTAATGACAGAAAACGGAGCCCAGGATGAAATTATACTAATAAGCAATGAAAAATCATCATAATTTCTGAAGAAAACAGCTGACTGCGCAGTGAGACTTGGTAAGCCCTTTTGTGGAAATTCTGGATGATTCTACCAGACTTCCTCACTTAAATGGTATTAATGATATGAATACTTAAAGGAATACTTTGGCAATTTTCATTAAAGCTTTTGAAGAGGATCAAAGCCACCAGTGGGTGGACTTGGGCAGATTCTGATTAAAAGGAATGTTTAATCAGTTTTTATCCAGCTTCTTGGCTACATGGACCTCAGTCGTTTTGCAAGAACCTTTGTTGAGCTGTTTTGGGAACAGACTGACTTGCCAAGTACAATTAACAACTGCGAAGGGTTGTAAAACATAGGCATTCCTCTCTGCAGGTTCCAAACTCCCAGCACAAAGAAAAGGTATTTTTTAAAATAAAAGGAAAGGACAACCTCTTTGCCTTCATTTGCAAAGGCAGTGTTGTGCACTAGTACTTTTCCCAGGAACTAGATGATCTAGATTGTCACAGCAGCGCTGCTACTTTCCAGTGGGATGACTCCGGCAGGGTGTTTGACCCCTCCAAGCCACACCTTCCATTTCTACAAAATGAAGGAGTTGGAGGAAATGACCTCTAAATTGGCTCTTTTCTGTTCTTACGTGGAGCCCCTCAGACACAGTAATGGATCGGAAGCTTCCCGTTGAGTGGGCAAAGACAACAGAAAGCACCATGGAGGAAGGTCATTGAAGACACTGACAGATTTGGAGGCTTTGCCTGTGTCTCTCTGGATGGGGGAGCCACGTGCCAAGTGTCAGCATAGCCGTGCTGACCTTCCACCTTCAGATCTAAGCTTGTTCCTCACTCGGAGTTCCAACCAACATTAATGGGACCTGCGTGCACACATTAATGCTAGGAGCAGTGGCTGTGCTGCAGAAATCCTCAGAATGGAGCCAAAAGGAAAACTATGGCTGTAATTTAAAGGTTGCCTTTTGAGCAGACTGAATTTGATTTTCAAAGGACTACAATGTCTCAATTTTATGGCCTCCCTGGAACACTCACACTTCACCTTATGGGGGAAAATAGAATTAGAAACCTTGGTTTTAGTGAATTAACTCTCAAAATGATGGTGTCAAAGAACAAAAGAATCTCCCATGCTCTCCCAGTGTTTCTGTTTTCACTTTTCACCTTGTCTCATCACATGATAATAATCTGGGATGCAATGCAGCAGAAGAGAATGCAAACCCATTTTAAATAATCGATTTTGTTTGTTTTCAGTAAGTAGCATTTACAGAACTAGTAGCACCTTTGCAAATCTGTCAAGAAATAATTTCATTTTTTTTAAATGTTTTATTTATTTATTTATTTATTTGAGAGAGAGATAGAGACAGCATGAGCAGAAGAGGGTCAGAGAGACAGGGAGACACAGAATCTGAAACAGGCTCCAGGCTCTGAGCTGTCAGCACAGAGCGCGATGTGGGCTCGAACCCATGAACCATGAGATCATGACCTGAGCTGAAGCTTAACCGACCGAGCCACCCAGGGGCCCCTCAAGAAATCATTTCAATTGCCTTTACAGTTTTTGATAAAAATTAATTTCATTATCAGCCAGATATCATCAGCACACAAGATGCTCAGTATATAGAATATGATAGGTGAAGTTGAGGCAGAACATTAATAGCATTTCAGAGCATTCTGGGATGGAGTATAGTTTTTAAGTAGATAACAGGGAAGAGAGAATACATACCCTATAGAATAAAGTTATGCTAAATGATGTTCGTGGGATGCCTGGGTGGCTCAGTGAGTTAAGCGTCCAACTCCGGCTCAGGACATGATCTCACAGTGTGGGTTCGAGCCCGCATCAGGTTCTGTGCTGACAACTCAAGAGTCTGGACCCTGCTTTGGATTCTGTTTCCCTTTCTCTCTCTATCCCTTTCCCGATTGCACTCTTTTCTCTCTCTCTCTCTCTCAAAAATAAATTACCATTTAAAAAAAGGTTCTGATGAGGGACCATACAGCAAGCTAAGGGCCAAGCACAAGCTAGCACACCCCTCCGCACAGGTGGGATATGTGTAATATTCCTCAGGAGCTCCTGGCTGCCCAAGAACAAAGGAAAGGAGAGAAAACCATTGGTTAAACTGTTGAGAGTCTCCATCAGTTTACAAATATCTTGGTATAATTACAAAAAAAAAAAAAAAACCCAACCCAGCAATCTTATCAATAGCCTAAAGTCCAGGAACTCCCTACTGTCTTAATGATAATGCTTTGCTAGAGGGAAAAACAACCTTAGTTTGACAATAGCTAGGCCTCCAGTAATCTGTGAGTCTTTAGCATATGAAAGTCTCTTTAAGAAACTTCCACTTGAGTTTACCTCCCTCAATTCCTTAGTATATAACCAGGCACTCTTCACAACTCCAATACAGCTCCTTCTGCCCATGGGTCCTGTCCCTGTACTTTAATAAAAAATCACCTTTCTGCACCAAAGATGTCTTCAAACATTCTTTCTTGGTCATCAGCTCCGAACCCCACCATCACCCCCCAAAAACCCATCATTCCTAGTTTACCTGAATATCCAAAATAGACCATTTTCAATCTACTGCTTTTTAAATGTCCTGAATTTCTTCCTTTGAATGCAACAACAATGGCAACTAACATTGTTTATTAAGTGCTTCTGTTTGAAGGTTACTGTTTAAAATATTTCATTTCTTCATTCAACAAATAGTCACTGAACACTGACTCCTCACCTGGCACAGTATGAGGTGCTAGGCATGGAGTGGTAGAATCCTACCCCACCTACACCCTCACAGACCATCCACCGTATCAGGGGAGACAGAAGTTGAATAAACACACTCATCCATATGTGATTACAAAGCACAAACAGTGTGATTAAAAAAAAAAAAGTAAGATGCTCAAGGAGAATGTAATTGAAAGAGAAACAAGGGAAACCCTCACTGAGAAAATGCCCTTTGAGTCCACACATGAAAGGCATCCATCTGGCAGCTGGTGGGAGGACAAGCCCTGCAGAGAGATGGAGATCTCCGGCAGAAGCTTTTGGGAGTAAATAGGATCCCTATCCCCATTTAACAAATGGGTCAACGAATGCTTAGAGAAATTAACTAACTTTGCCTAAGGCAGTGCAGGGCGGGTAAGCTGCAAGCTAGGAATCCAATGCAAGCGTAATACCAGAACTCCAATAATGAAGGTGCCCGTGGAAATTAACAGCAATTCGTTCCCGATTATTACACGGGTGAATTCATCACATCTCATGCTTCAGATCAAAAGCCACTTCTCTGAAGGTATTGGAAACAAAACTTCTTACTTCATGTACTGCATCTTACAATGCCTGGGCAAATCATTATTGTCATTATTATTATTTGGCTCCCTCAGAAGCTCCCGGCACTGGAGCACTGCCAATGACAGGAGATACGAGGCTCACTGAACCAGAAGAATCATCCCATAAATCCTGATGCCATTTTGAGAACAGTAAAAAGCAAACAACCCATAACATTATAGAGCAAGAAGATGTACAAATATCACCTTCCCCCTGAATATAAGAATAAAGCGCATTAGACAAATAAAAGGCTGACCATCCAATACAAAGGACACAGGGAACTACTGATGGAAAACAGATGAACAAAATGAATCCCGCTCCCCTGACTGAATAAACCAGGTTATGCAGCAGTTATCTGTGGTTCTGGCAGAGATATCTGATCAGGTTCTACTCCCGACCAGTGTCCATGTCTACTGTTTTTTCCCAAGTAGCATCTAAAAAGTAAGTCGTTAACCCAAGGATCTCTCCAAAGTCATACAGCTAAGTTTAGACCAGAGAATGGAACTCAGGGATGCTGATAAGACTGGATCTGTGCCAGGTACCCTTTTGGATACTTTTTCAAAGACTGTAAACTCCTGACTCTCATACAGATATAAAACAAACATATACTAAACATTATATTTAACTGATTACTCATTGAGGGAACTAGCAAGATGGAAAAAATTAGTTCAAATGAGACGTGATATCTACAGATCAGAAATATTAAAATTAGGGAGCCCAGGTGGCTCAGTCAGTTAAGAGCCGACCCTTTGTTTCAGCTCAGGTCATGATCTCACAGTTGATGAGTTTAAGCCCCACACTGGGCTTCATGCTGACAATGAGGAGCCTGCTTAGGATTCTCAATCTCTCTCTGTCTCTCTCTCTGTCTTTCTCTCTCTCTCTGCCCCTCCTCTGCTTGCTTTCTCTGTCTCTCTCTCAAAATAAATAAAAACTTTAAAAAGATATTTTAAAAAGCAATATTAAAACTAATGTGCAAATGGAGGTAAAACTGTTCCTTCCCAAGGTAGAAAACAGTCAGTTGAACTTCTGCTGGATAGGACATAATTTGCATGTCTATATGTTGCCAGGTGAACTAGGAAGACCTCTGGCCTGGAGGCCTCCTTCCATCCTATCCCCTGGATGTCACCAGAGGGTTTTAGTCTTATCGTAAAAAAGAATTAACAGGCCGGACCAGAGTGGTTCAGGGGTGCACGAGAGAGCTCACTCTCAAAATATAAGAACACAGAGCTACAGGCTTTGGGGTCTGGGTCTCTATCTTTTATTGACAGTTGTTAACTAGGGGGAGGAATATTTATTACATGGGGAGGAGATGTTTTGGGGAGCAGAGTTTTGTGCCTTGTCTCCCTTACCTGGTCAGGGTCCCAGCTTTCTGTGTCTTAGACCTGTCTGGTTAGTTGTGGAGTGCTCCAAGGACAGGTATCTGACTTTCCCACTAGCTGACCCTGACTCCCTCTTTGCTGGCCTCCAGGCACCCTGTTAAAACCTAACTAGCTGCTTACTCTAACATACACACAGGAATTATTTTGCACTGCTGTCCGTTATCTATGTAGAGTGGCAAAATAGCACAAAGACATTGGAAGTCTGGAATTGGATAACCCTGAAGTCTTGCTCTAGAAAGTGCATGGCTTTCCATTGAAGCACTAAGTCTTCCCACACAGATAAAATAACCACCATGGCATAACTGGTCCTTTCAGTTGGATCCCTACATAACATAAGGAACACTTTAAAATAAGAGACTCAGTTCTCCCTGTGAAAATAAAAGAAAGTCCCCTCTCCTTTTCTTAGGGCATTGCACTGACTTTCGAAAACTTAAAATTGTACTTTCTTCTCTCTTTGAGATCTATATAAATCTTTTTGAAAATTAGATAGGGCTTTTGTCAGCTTTATGACCCAGGAATGTCTTTCTTAAGGACCTAGGAACCGTCTTTTTGAAATGGAGACATCAAGGGAGACAGCACTCCTATTTCTGTAAGAAGCTAGGAACCCAACTTTGGTGGGTGCCTTGCTCCAAGTTGTAAAAGCTGTCTGTCATAAAGATACTCATTTTTGCTCTGGATAAAGCCAATTTAGCAGGCACAGGCCGTCACCCAATTACAAAATAAAGTTAAGATGGACTGTGTGTGATCAAGTCCTTTTACTTGAGGACTAGTTATTCTTTACCTCGAGAACATGTGTGGAATGGGTTGTGTCTGCTTGGCTCTATTACGGGGTGAGCCTCCTTTCTGTCTTTGCAATCTCTTAGCAGATTGCCTGTGATGCACATCACATTCTGGCTTAATGCTCACTGAATAAGTTCATTTTCTTTCTCTACTACTTTTGTGGAAAGGTTTTCTAGGTTGGAAAAAGATTTCATTTTTAATTACATTTCCCCAGCAGTACTTAACCTATCCAGGTGTACCATTCTGAAGCCCAGAAGCATCCGGCCAGATAAGAATCCTATGAACCAAACCACTTGCTTTTGCTGGTCATTACTTCCTTGCCTCTAGACACAATGCGGATCTTTTGCAATCAACAAAAGAACACTGAGCAAATTGCACCCATGCCAAGCATCCAGTGGAGCATCAGTAATGTGTGTGGGTTAATGTATGCAATCAGGAGGCCTGAGGACACAAGGAGGCCCAGGAAAAGGGGAAATGTTGGGAACAAAGATGGCATCCCTTGATTGTTTTTACTGTCATCGAGCATGGAAAATTCGCTCCACAAATGTCACCAACACCACCTGTTAATAGACAAAGCTGAGTTTACTGCTCATCACAACTAAGGGAGAAAACCCTGTAGCGCTGCTTTGACAGCAGCTGAGAAGGGAGGAGGGTAAGGTCAGAATGTATTAAGAATTGGAAGTTTGATTTAAGGCAGGTCTTTTTTTCAAGGGGGGGATTGAGAGGAAAACTTTGGGATTTGATTATGACTGTGCAAGAATTACAATTCAATAGTCTAGGATTGGTGGAAACAGTAAACTAAGGATTTTAGGGAGAGGGATTTTAAAAACTCCTAAGGCTTAAGCTGTCTGTTGATGTTTTCCATTGAAGAGTTGATGGGTCTTTGGGGAAGTTCCTATAATGAACAATCAAACCATTTGCCCAAATAGTAAAGTTCTGCTAATGAAGACAGAGGAATAGCATGAAGTCATATTAATGTAGACAGCAAGGCATGGCTTTAATTCTCAATGTCCAGGCTGAATATGGAGGTAGATGCTTTTAATTGTTAGGATCTCAGGCCAAAACTCAGATGTGCAGGAAATATTCTCTTTATTTTTCTCTCACTCAGTTTGTTTTCTATTTGGGATCCTGTTAAATTTTTAATATCCATATTTATTAATATTATCCTGAATACACATGTGAAGTTTCTGGAGCAGAGCAGATTATCCATGAACAATGAAAATTACAGGAAGATTTATTTTCCCACAGGCCTTGATTATACTAGGAATTAATCTCAGCCCATTCGGGTCCATCGTGCCTCTCTTTTTCAGGACTGTATCAAGGTTTCAGGGGCTCTCGAAGTACAAGGCAAGGGGAGGAAGTCCTTTCTGTTTCTCTATGTCATCTGTTCTCCAAGGAGCCCTCCCATCTGGCTCCTGGTCATCAGTTCATCGTTTACCCCTGAGATATCCCTTCCCTCCTCACCTGGTATGTTCAACTTGCAGCAACTCTCTCTCTTTCTCTCTTTCTTATCTCCATGCTTTGAGCTAAGGGAAAACTGCAGCTTTGGATGGTCATCTCTGAAGCTGTCCAACGGTCCCACTTGATCTGGATTCAACTTGAAGCCCTCCCCCCTATGTCTTCTGTCTCCCCACAGTTCTACCCAGGGAACATGGGTACACGGCCCCTGTATAATGGGAGATGGCCCACATACGGCTCTGTTCTCACCTCTTTTCCTCTGTCCAGCTCCTGCAATCCAGGAAACCTTAAAAGACAGAGAAAGCCCTTGCTGCTCTCAAACAATCCATCTGTCTCTCTACTCTTTGATATTAGGGTTTCTCATCCTTCCCCCCATATTAACAGATACTTCTTTGTAGCGAGGTCTTGTCCTATAGATGGTAGGATGTTTAGCAGAGTCCTACACATGCCCGCTAGATAACCCCTAGCTGTGACAACCAGAAAGGCAAAATATTTCCTGCTAGGAGAAAAATAGCCCCATGTCAAAAATCACTACCTTAAAAGCTTTAACTTTGGTGAAAATCAGAAGGAAAGTCCCTGAGTATTTGCTTCCTGCTTGCCTCTTTTCTCCCCTGAGATCCTGAACTCAGAACAGCCTTCCTGTGTGATGGAGCAAATCACAAGGAAAGGAAATTTGGTGGAAGAAGAACATAGATTAATAGATCATAATAGTATCCCTTCACCTGAACATTCCATCTCAATGCTACTCAAAGTCATCTGGTAGCTCATTAAAAATGCAGAAAGAATCTCAGGCCCTACCCCATACTTACTAAATTAGAGTCTTGGTTGTATTTTAACAAGTTCTTCAGATGATTCTTTTTTGTTTTGTATTTGTTGTGAGTGAGATAGTGTGTGCATGGGGGAGAGGGGTGTTGGGTAGGAGGAGAGAGAGAGAGAGAGAGAGAGAGAGGGAGAATCTCAAGCAGGCTACATGCTCAGCGCAGAGCCCAACATAGGGCTGGATCTCCTGGGATCATGACCTGAGCCAAAAATCAAGAGAGGCTCAACTGACAGAGCCACCCAGGTACCCCTCTCTGGGTGATTTTTGTGCTATATAGAAATAACAGAGGAAGACCATCCAAATGAGCACAAGCAGAGGCTTATTTTTCAGAGCTTGCTAGCAAAGCAATCAGCCACCAATTGGCAGAAACTCAAAGGCAGGCAGAGGTATAGGAAAGCTTGATAGTGGAAGAAAGGGAAGGTTTCAGATTTGCCCTGAATGGAGGTTCTTGATGTTAGAAAGTTGAAGCAGTCTAACTAGAAGTGGAACATCCTATGGGATTGGTTTGGGAACATATTTCACTTTCTCTGGACAGTCCTGAGTTGAAAGTGGGGACAAAAATTAGCAAAGCTGGCAGTTATCGACCAAGATCTAATTGCTCTGGGCAAATGGCTATAAAGATTGTGATTTGGCTTCCCAAGTTACTTGCTACAGAGGTTGTGGGTCAGGCTCTAGTGTCATATATAGTGTGGCAATTATCTGTTTGTATATTCTACCTTTCAGCCACTAAATCTTGAGAATCATTGCTCTCTCCAGAAAATCTGGGTGAGTCAAGTGCTAAAGATTTGAAGAAGGTGCCCCGAGTAGCTGACAGCATAGCAGAAGACAATAACATGAAAACTACCTGCCACATAAACTCCACTGAGGCAGAAGGCTGTTAGGGTGACCAAAACAAGGTGCCCTAAGAACAGGGAGAAGGGAGTAATTCCATCTGACAGAGAGTTCAGGGAAGGCGCCCAGATGGTGCAGTATGTGTAGTAAACCTTGAAAGATCAGTGACATTTCAAAACAAAAAGGTGAACTAAGATGAACCTGCTACTTCTGAAAAAAATTTTTTAAATTTGGTTAAGGGAAGGAGTCTTCAGGGCTCAAAAATAAAACCTGGTCCCTTTAGGTTAGAGGGAAGGGATTGTTCATACAATTCTCCTAGCAGCCCACCTATTATCCTTTACTGTATCTGTTTATTTGTACCAGAAAAGACATAAAGGCCAGGGCCAGCTACATAATGATATGTGTCCAGAAGCAATCGACCTTGCCTTCTGGCAAGGAGCATCTCTGCCCCTTGTCAGCCATTAAAAACTAAAGACACTCAAATAGCAACACAGGTGTAGCAGGAGGAAGCCTGGGAAAGTGCCAGATCCTAGAAGGGGAAGGAAGGTGGGCTGTCATATAAATACCTTGTGCAGAGAGTGGAGAAGGGACAAAGAGAAGGGGTCAGAATGAAAAACTGAGCCAACCCAGGAACAAAAAGAAGAGGCAAAATGTGTAAGATTGAGTGAGGAAGGAAGGGGCAGAGAGGAGGAGCCTTTCTGGAGAGTCCACTCACTGTGAGCCCAGATGGGAGAGAAGGGGGCAGAGTCTCCTTGGGGAAAATGAAGGGGCAATGGGCTACTTTGTACATTGGATTACAGAAAAAGTGGAAGAGCAATCAGAAGAGCAAAGTGACCATGTCTCCAGTGTTATAGCCCCTCATGTGTAGACAGTCCTATTGCCCAGAGCCTGTTAACCACCCATCCCCACCCATATAGCCTAGAGAGGGGAACCTACTGGTTGGAGCTACCCAGTGAGTTCCACAGCAGGGGAGGAGAGGGAGAAGCACAGGGCCATCAGCACTGAGATGTGCTCACGGCTTCCTTCCCAGGGATTCCAGATCTGTCAGCAGGGTCTTAGGCAAGTTACCAGCCTTCCTACGCTTTATGAAATCGAGATAATAATAGAATTTATCTCTTTCATGAATTTCCTATAAAGGTTAAGTGAAATGATACATACCAAGTACTTTTAG
This sequence comes from Crocuta crocuta, assembly GCF_008692635.1. NCBI lineage: Eukaryota > Metazoa > Chordata > Mammalia > Carnivora > Hyaenidae > Crocuta > Crocuta crocuta. Next base: position 183,540 of record NW_027530368.1, read on the forward strand.
AATAAAACCTGTGTGACAGCCATGAAACTATGCCTCTTAGACCTGCTGCTGCAGAAAGCAAAGTTGACTGATGGCTCCAGCTGCCAGCCCTCTGGATCCACCACTGCATTTGTGCGGGTGCCATGTTTTCCCTCTGGGAGGGCAGAGTGTGGGTCCCAGGGCAAGCCCATTCCTGTGGGACATGGGACTCCTCCAACAGGTAATTTCTGTTGGGAAGCTCCCATCCTCACTGAAGCTTTCTTCCTCACTGTAACCTGAGATTCTTCCTATCTGTCATCCTTTCTCCCTCTCCTTTTCTGCTTGTGCCTGCTTCTTCCCTTTTATTCTTCAAGAGCTGTCCAAATAAATCTCTTGTGTGTCGAATCCCATTTTGGCACCTGCTTCCTGGAAGACCTGAACTGACACGGGCTGGTATAGTCAGGCATAGGCCCCAAAGTTAGTTTGTCCTTGGAGTCCCTTACTCAGGAAACTACTCATGGGACACATTCCATGCAACGCATTTTGGGAAATTAGTGAATATGTCTAGCTATCAATCTGTTAAATTTACCTGTAAGTAAATATTTTAGGCATTTGTTACCAGAGAGGGGAGGGGGGCAGGGGGCAAGGGCAGAAGGATCTTCAAATTAATCTGAAATCAAACTAACTACCCACCTTAGCATGTATTACTGGCTCTAACTGGCATTACTCTGCTGGTATTTGTCGACATGAAACAATGTGTAAAACTCTAAGTTCTTTTCCTGCCATACTGGGAATTTGAACTTAGCTCCATGAGAACCAATTTGCCCTGGAGGGGGTAGGGGGAACAAGGATTGAATAACACCAGCCCTCAGCCTCGTCATTCAGTGGTGTTCTCACTTATTTTTTTTTAATGTTTATTTATTTTTGAAAGAAAGAGAGAGAGAGACAAAGTACAAGCAGGGAGGGGAAGAGAGAGGGAGACACAGATTCCAAAGCAGGCTCCAGGCTCTGAGCTGTCAGCACAGAGCCCGACGTGGGGCTAGAACTCACGGACCACTAGATCATGACCTAAGCCAAAGTTGGCCACTTAACCAACTGAGCCACCCAAGTGCCCCTCTTTTTTTTTTCCTCACTTACTTAACAAAGACATTCCCAGTATGCACTGCTTCTGTTCCCAGATGCCAAGGATAAAGTGACACAATAGTCAGATGTGGAAGCAGCTTCAGCAAATGTGATAAAGTCTGTAAGGGGGTGTTAAATGCTGCAAAAAGAGAGGGGAGAAAGAACTTGACTTTGCCTAACGCTGAGAGGGACTTTTTCTGGATGACAAGGGGTAAAGGGCATTCCAGGTGGAAAGCACCTCCTTTCTCGTGAAAGAAAGAGGTCAGTTTTCCCAGAAAGTGGACTCTAATCTTAGCATCTAGAATTAGAGCTGGGTGGGAGGAGACTGGAAAGACAGGCAGACACCAGACCCCAGTCGCATCCTCCAGCACACCAAGGAATGCAATCTCCTAGGGTCCCAGCAAGCTAGCTGGACAGAGAGAAACAATCAAGGAATCTGAAGATGGTGTCGGTGAGGATGTGCACATACCCTCTATTTGGGAATTTGTTGGAAAAAAATGTAAAAACCAGTAGTCAGTATTTCTTAAATTTGTATCTATGCATGGTCTGTAACACGACAACAATGCATTCACCTGGGTATGAAAATAAAAAAAAGTAAAGCTTTCTCATACAAAAACAGAATAAAACAAAGATTGTGCCCTTGCCCATGTAGAAGAGACAAAGAGCCATGTAGTCCGGCTTGGAATCGAGCCACAAACACTCAATATAGGAGCACTGGAAACCTCCCTTGAGGGAGCTGGGCCCAAACTGGTACTTGTAAGGCCCTATCAGTTCATGATACGGGTGTAATAAAGCAGGAATAGAGCATGTGAGAATTTGCACAGGAACACACATGCATTATTGCTTCGTCCCCAGAAGAAAGTAAGCCCATTCCGTTGAAAATCATCAATATAGTATTGATTTGAAGCACTTACAAGTAATAGAAATGCCCACGTTTTCTACCATAACAACAAAATAAATACCAATAAAATATGACTTGGGAAGAATTGAGATTTTGGAGAGGTCTGTGAATTTTTCCAGTAGCAACAGTGTAAACTGTCGTTAGCCAAAAGAACAGAAAAGTTCTAAATTTGAAAAAAATATAGTTCTAGGGTCCTGGTATCATGTGACTGTTCTTTGTGCCCGCATCTTATTCTGTGCCCCCAATTGTTTTGATCCCCATTTTAAAAACCCATGCATATTTTATGAACTGAGCCTACATGTCCTACCATCACAAATTCCTAGGACTCTTTCCGTTCAGGAACTGATCATTAGCAAATTCATTTTTTATTCTAGTGGTTGTCAAAGGCAGTTCTGAAGGTGTTACACTGAGTTTTGACATTAATTGATGAACACTTAAGCTCATCATAACTCTGCTGGGATTCAGAACAGCAGAAATTAGAAAGATGAATTTCAGGAGATGAATCCATTGAAAAGAAATGTGACTTCAGAGTCATTACTGTTGAAGGCTCAGAGTTCCGTGACATCCACACAGAATGCAATAAGGGCTCTGGCTGCAATCAAGCCCTGGGCTCTGGTGGGGAAAAGGGGTTATCTGCATCTGTCAAGCAAAGCTGGACCCAATCATAGTTCTCTATTTTGAGAACTTATGAGAACTAGGCTTGCCTTAACCTGTTAACTAGTTAAAGATGAGCATCTCCACAAGGTGGGGAAGAAATTCTTTGGATAGAAATCATAAAGAATTCTTATTTCTATTACTGCCGAAGGATTTGAAGAAATGGAAAATGTCAGTCTTGGGTGAACAGACAGGAATCAGGGCCATGGAATCCCCATCAGCTTTGACAAGCAAGTATTAAATAAAGTCATGAAGCTGAGAGGGAAATAGAGCAATTTTCCTTGCTGACAATGGGTACCTGCCTATTAATGCTATTTGAATGACTTCTTGGGAGCTCAGTATGTTGCTTGATATTACAAAGCTTTCTGAAAACAGGAAAAGATGAAATGATTATTATATAGGATAAAATCAGAAAATATTCAAAATCCATAATTGGATGGATGGACTACATGCTCTGGGGTCACATTCTAGGAATCCAAAATCCAATCAGTACAAATGACTTTCCTTTTTTTAAAATTTTTTTTAAGTGTTTTATTTATTTTCGAGAGAGAGAGAGACAGCATGAGCAGGGAAGAGTCAGAGAGAGAGGGAGACACAGAATCTCAAGACAGGCTCCAGGCTCTGAGCAAGCTGTCAGCACAGAGCCCTATGCGCAGCTTGAACCCTTGAACCGTGAGATCATGACCTGAGCTGAAGTCGGACAGTCAACCGACTGAGCCACCCAGGCGCCCCAAATGACTTTCCATTTGCTTTACTCTTCAAAACTCCACAAGGGAGTTGGTTTTGTTTTGTTTACTTGTACTCTAACCTACAGGCTTTCAACTAGTCATGAGAAAAACCACATGCCAAAAGATATGGAGAAATATGGAGGAATGCAGAAGGGTTTATTGAAGACCCTATCTCAGTGAAGGCAGAAAAGTAATTAGCTAAGCTTTTAGGAAATAGTGAATTCGTTCAAATAATTAATTAATAATGGCACCTCCTTTGGCCCTGGCCTAGTGCAAGCCTCCATGTACTTTTAGTTCTCATGCATGAGGAAACAGATGCAACTACCTGTAATTTACAAATGAACACGCTCAGGAATGAAAAGGGCCACTGAATTTTCAGTCATACAGCTAGTAAATTTTGTACCCAGATTTCAATCCCAAGCACCTTAACCTCAGAGCCCAATATACCATTTTATCTCCCAACTCCTGGCTGAATTAACTTATTCTTCCTGAATGTCGAGTGAGCCATTCCAGCTGAAGGCAGAAAAGAACTGTTCTCGCTAGGAACCAGTGAGAAGGCAGTCAACCAACTGACTGAAGACCTGCATTTGATTACACACAGATTGCAATGGTATTACTAATGATCACAGTAATATAGATCATAGAATTGTCAAAGACCCTTCTTGTGAATATTGGTTTAATCTTGCCCCTCTGAACCATTTATAGATTTGGAAGCCACATAATAACTAATTCCAGTGATTTTATTTTCTTGAATCCAGCATGTACCTTATATTCCTGTGAGTTTGTTACTTGTTTCATGTACTTAAAGCATTTTTTGTTTTCCGGTACTGAATATACAATGAGCTAACACAAAGGATTTATATCATCAAATTATATTCACAAGAACCAGAGATCTTATTCAGTTTTGCATCTTAATAATAACTTTAAAATTCACATAATCATGGGGCACCTGGGTGGCTCAGTTGGTTAAGCATCTGACCCTTGAGTTTGGTTCAGGTCATGATCTCACAGTTTTGTGAGATGGAACCCTGCGTCAGGCTCTGAGCTGATAGTGCTGAGCCTGCTTGGGATTTCCCTCTCTCTCTGCCCCTATCCCACTCATGCTATCTATCTCTCTCAAAATAAATAAACTTAAAAAAAAAAAGAATTCACATAATCACAAATCATAGACAGAGCATGGAAAGTCCAAAACTACCAACACCTTGGTTAGGGTTCTTTTTTGTTCTGGCCCCGATTTAACATACAGGGTTTTTATGTGACAGGTACAGGTAGCATTTATATTTATGATATAGTCAGGAAACATTTTATGCTTTGATGAGTACATAGCTTTTATGACATCTTCCAGTGATGCATTTTCCAGAAACCCATAGAATCCAGGTTTATTTAGTATAAGCAAGTCTAGACAGACCAGGTACCTCTTTCTAAAAGTATGTCAGAGATTCCCCAGTGTTAAATACTAATGATCTGTTTGCTAGTAGGTCTGTCATTAGCACATTCACAAAGGGACTTGACCAAGCCATCTTTTTATTTTTCCCAAGTCTTTCCTCCATAAAGTAAAAGAATAAATGCAGGGCTCCTGATAATCCTTTCCTTACCAAGTAATTGGTGACATCTTTAAAAATATAGAAAAAATCCAGATGAAAAGCAGATATCGGCTGCAATTACTAAGCATCACTGATTAGAAATATTTATTATTAAAAATACTTTGTTGTGGAGTGGCTAGGTGGCTCAGTCAGTTGAGTGTCTGACTCTTGATTTCAGATCAGGTCATAATCTTAGGGTTGTGGGATCAAACCCCACATTGGGCCCCATACTGAGCATTGAGGCTGTTTAAGATTCTTTTTCTCCCTCTGCCCTTCTCCATTCTTGATCTCTCTCTCTCTCTCTCTCTAAAATTAAAAATAAATAAATAATAAAATAAAAAATACTTTGTTTTGTTTCACTCTAATCATTTTTCTATAAAGATTATATTTCAAGGCAAATTGATTACTGAGAATCATATACTCTATATCTGATGCATTGTAAACCATTTATTACTCTAGAGAATACATTGAGTCCATATTTCCATATTTTTACATACTTTTACAAAATATCATTTTTAGTGATTATATATTATTATGGCATTTAGATTCAACATTCATATTTAATAGATAACCATTATTGTGTATTTAGATTCTTATATGCCGGTGGAATTTTCCCCCCATAAAATTTGCAATTTAACACTACACTCCCAATGAGACATTCAGATAGCAGAACTAAGCTGTTTTCAAATGCTAGATTTCAATACATGGTTTTAAATTTTATTAATTACATGAACAAAAAGTAAACTGTTGTGTTAGGGTCTAGATACTTGGGGGCTGTTTGTTACTTCAGCACAACCTGGGCTATTCCTACTGATACATTTGTAAATCATTTCCCATTATTTTTCCTCTAATTTAAATTTAGCTTATAATTTTTTGACTGTATAAACATTTTTATATGTTTATATGTTTATATGTTGCCATTTTTATATGGCAAATATCTCCAGTTTTGAAAACTGTAGGTTCTTCCTTTGCTTTTACTTATTGAAAGTTCTTTGCTAGTGATGAGATAAATATTCATCTATGTTTCCTTCTGGTTCTCTTATGATTTAGTTTTTGCGTTTAATTTTTCTTTTCCATACAGCATTCAGTATATATTTTTCTAACTATACTTAAGCAAAAAAAAAAAATTTGCTTTAAAAATGTAACAAACAACAAATGAAATAAAAACAAAAGTCGCCACCCAAAGATAACCAGTGCTAAATATTAAATTATATATGTTGTCAGGAAATGTTTTTCCTATGAAGAGACATACATTTAGGTGAATAAATGGAATGACACTTTGTGTAGATTTTGAAGCCTATTTTTCAATTACATAAAACATGGTAAATATTTTCTCAGGTAAATACTTTTTAAAATCCTATTTAGTATTTTGCCATGTGCAGATACCAAATGTAATCTTTTGAATTCATTAATTTGGGGGCTTAAAGTTGTTTCCAATTTTTCACTTTTATGAATAATAGTGTGAAGACTATCCTTATACTCATAGCAACAGCAATAAGAAAACAAACTGGGTACCCATTTGACCCTGATGTTAGCAAAGAATGATTGCTCCTTTGAAGGCTCACTGCAATCCCCAAATCTTATGGTCTCTTATCTCTGTATCCCTCCCCATTTCCCTTTCCCTACCTATGGCATCTTTTCCCTACTACGTATGTAGAAAAAGTAGGATTTCTGTCTACCTGACTGATTTCATTCTCTCTTTGGTCTTGTTTTCCAGAAACATTATTATGACTTGTGTTCATCATTTCAGAAGGCCTCATTTGTGTAAATTTTCAGTCTTCCAATCTTGTTCCAGTAACATATCTCATGTCTAATTAGTTCCATATATTTCAATAGCAGCTGATAGCCTGGCTCAGACTAATTACAGCTATTAATGCAAGATAATGATATAGTGGTAATAAAAAGACCACATCTCTTTTCATATTTTGGAATTTACTATAAGCTCCTCTGTAGTTCAAAGAGGATCATGTTTTCATTGCTCAGCTCTGAGACTAAAAGAGATGTCAGAAATCACATCTCAGTATACCATTAATATTTCTTTGCCCAGCTGGCTGTGTGGGCTTTCAGATTGCAATCTAATCTGTTTTGCAAGCTTTTGTACCTAATTCTTGGCTTTATCTCCAGATTAGATATTGAACACTGTTTTAGCTGCTAATTTCCTTGGACAGACCATCAGTACTACAAAATAGAGGCAACATTTGCAATCATTTTTCAAGTCACAGAGATAACTGGTATAGTTTGCTGTAAAGCAGCTAGGGAAATGTATCAATTAATATTCCACCATTCGTAGATCTCTTAAAGGTCTAGGGACAGGTAAAATGAATAATAAAGGGATTGACAACTGCCTTATAAGAAGATTGGGAATTCTTTTATGTTTGTTTTGAACTTAATGCAAAGTCAGACAAGATAATGTAATTAAAATCTCTAGCATCATAAACTCCATGAATACAAATGACAAGGAAGTATTCTAGAAATTCCAAAATTCAGTAACATCTATATCAAAACAAAGGTGAATGAAGAGGAATAGAGGTCACTGATAATCCCAGATTAAAACTCGTCAAAGCACAGTACAAAATGGACTTAACATGCACTTATCATTCTATAGATGATATGCAAATGTGGGTTTTTTTAAGATACAAAAGATTAAAATAGTCTGTTGTTATGGTTTCTTATGAGAATGAAAGACTGAGAAATGAGATCTGAACTTAGAACACTAAACATGGAAATTTACCAAGATGATAAAAAAAGCAAGGCCTAGTCCCCATTGCCACCCACTTCTCTGGAAGAAAAAAAAGCTAAAATTTTAAAAGTTCTAGTGACCAACCTGCTTGAAAACTCCATTCTATGCCCTTGAAACAATTGAAAGTGACTGCAACCTGCCTATGTTACCTAATCCCAAATCATTAAATTATATCCTCAAACCACCCAAGCTTTAAACCTAATTCCAGTCCTAGACTGATAAAAACCATCCTATAAATTCTCTTTTGTTTTTTATTTTTTTTAATGTTTGCTTACTTTTGAGAGAGAGAGATAGACCACAAGTGAGGGAGGGGCAGAGAGAGAGAGGGAGACACAGAATCCAAAGCAGGTTCCAGGCTCTGAGCTGTCAGCACAGAGCCTGATACAGGGCCTCAAACTCATGATCTGTGAGATCATGACCTGAGTTGAAGTCAGATGTTTAATCCACTGAGCCACCCAGGTGCCCCTGTAAATTCTCTTTCAAAACAGCATTGAGCCTTTGTTCTCATACATATAATAGAATGTATGGTTGACATGGGTTTCCCCAATAATGTTGGAGAGGTCTATAACACGTTAGCCTAGCTTTCTTTTTCTTTTTTGCGGGGGGAGGGAGGACAGGGGATGGGTTTTTTTACCTTCCTCTATTTGCTTGTTGGGGGTTTATTTATTTTTTATTGTGGTAAGAACACAGCAAAAGATTTACTCTCTTAACAAATTTTAAGTGCACAATACCATATTGTTAAGCCTAGGTGCATATGATCCAGTAATCCTACTTCTGGATATTTAACCAAAGGTGTTAAAGCATAGGTGCAATGTTGTACAGATCTCTAGAATTTTTTCAACTTGTAAAACTGAAACCTTGTACCAACTGATCAACAACTTCCTAGTTTCCCCCTATCTTCCGCCCCTGACCACTACCATTCTACCCTCTGTTCTATGAGTTTGACTACTTCAGATATCTCATGCAAATGGAAGGATGCAGTATTTGTGTTTCTGTAACTGGCTTATTTCACTTAGCATGGTGTCTTCAAGGCTCACCTGCATTATCACATAGGAATATCATGTAGGATTTCCTTTTCTCTTAAGGCTGAATAATATTTATTGTATGTATATACCATATATTCTTTATCCATTCATTGGTTGATACACATTTAGATTATTTCCACATCCTGGATATTATGAATAGTGCTACAGTGAACATGGGAGTGTATGTAAGTCCTGGAGATCCTGGCTTTAACACCTTTGGATAAATATCCAGAAGTAGGATTACTGGATCATATGGCAGCTCTACTGTGAATATTGTAAGAAATAGCCATATTGCCTTCTATAATGGCTACATCTCTTCACATTCCCATCAACAGTGTGCAAGGGCTCAAATCTCTCCACATTCTCACCATCACTTTTCTTTTTTGTTTTATACATACAACAGCCATTCTGAGAGGCATGAGATGATTTCTCCTTGTGATTTTAATTTGCATTTCTCTGACAATTAGAGACATTGAGCATCTTTTCATATACCTGGTGACCATTTGTATGCCTTCTTCAGAGAAATGTCTATTTAAGTTCTTTGTTCACTTTTTAAAATTTTTTTAAGTTTATTATTTTTGATAGTGGGGGGGAAGGAACATGAGTATGAGCAGGAGAGGAGCAGAGAAAGAGAGGGAGAGAGAATCCCAAGCAGACTCCGCAATGCCAGCATGGAGATGGATGCAGAGCTCGAACTTAGAAACCATGACTAGTTCCTTATATATTTTGCGTATTAACACAAATATATTTACAAATATTTTCTCCTGTTTTATAGGTTGCCTTTTTACTCTCTATATCCTATGCTGTGCAGAAGCTTCTTAATGACGCCATCCCACTAATCAATTTTTGCTTTTGTTGCTTGTGCTTTTCTTGTTATAGCCAAAATATCATAGCTAAACCAATATCATGAAGCTTTTCCCCTATGTTTTCTTCTAGGTATTTAACAGTTTCAAATCTTATGTTTAAGAGTTTAATATATTTTGAGTTGATTTTAGTGTATGGTATAATGGTCCAATTTTATTCTCTTCTGTGTAAATATCCAATTTTCCAACACCATTTGTTGAAGCGACTGTCCTTTCCCCCACTGCCATTCAAGGTACTCATGAAATACATTTACATATACAATCAACTGATCCTTCACAGGGGTGCCAAGATCATACAGTGGAGTTTTTTAATTGAGGATTTAAATAAAATCAATGCACCATTAGGTTTCCATTGTGCAAACTGTTCTTCTCACCTATGAAACACAGCAACTACTGTCTTAGTAAGCAACGGAATGTTTACACAGCATATCTTGCTCACCCTTCATGCTGCATCCCCTGAAGCATCTGCTTAGTGCTGTGAAACCATGGTTCATATGCAACATGCTTAAGACACTCATTCAAAAGTTCCATCCTCCTCCTCCTTAATGTCAGAGCCTTGCAAAGTTTTTCTTTTCTTCCTCACATTGTCTTCTGAGCCTATAAATATAAGTGCTGTGAAAAAACGTTGGATCAAAGTTTAAAAGACAAGTGCTAGCCTACATTCTTTTTTTAAAAATATTTATTTATTTTGGGGAGAGTGCAAGCAGGGGAGGAACAAAGAGAGAGGGGGATAGAGGATCACAAATGGGCTGAAAGGCTGACAGCACCAAGCCTGATGTGGGGCTCAAACTCACAAACCACAAGATCATGACCTGAGCCAAAGTTGGGCGCTCAACCAACTGAGCCACCCACATGCCTCTGGCTTACATTCTAGCTGCTGTCCAGACTTTGTTACTCAATACCACCATTTCCCCATTTGGACAATTATACTTGTGGCGTAGAGAATGAACAGATATATGCCTATAGACCTCATAAATTCAGTCACATGTACTCAAAAAAACGCTACTAAATATGTATACACACATATACACAACAACAATTTCAGAATGGCTCAAATCTGTACTTGTGTATCTTGAAAACCAGAAAGAGATCTTAGTATCTAATCCACAGAAATACTAAATTAAATATTTGCCTCCTTCATATACCCCAGCTGCTCCTAGGCTTCTCTCTGGAACTCCTCTTCTACCCCGGGCCCACTGGATTTATCTGTCTTCTTTCTCTTCTCCTTTCTCAGTAGTTTATTATATTATGTGTTTAATGTGCATCAGGATTACTTGGAAGGCTTGTTAAAACACAGATTACTGGGCTCCATCTCGGAGTTTCTGATTCAAGAAACATCCCATTCTGGGATGGAACCCAAGAATCTGCATTTCTAGCAAGTTCCCTGGTGATGCTGGGTGGTCCAGAGATCCCTCTTTGAGAATCTCTGATGTAGATCATTCTAGTTTCTCCAGCCGTGTCCTGTTTTCCTCCCACCTCTCTAACCTTATCTCCCACCTTCCTTTCTCTCAATTCTCTGACACAAAAATACCAAAAACACAAGCCTGAAAAATACTTCACTCTTCTGAGATGACAAAGGCTGAATTCTTCTGAGTGGGCAGATTAATAGGCGAAAATGAAGTGATCTCATTCATAAAGATTGTGCCATGATTTATATAAAATATGCAATACCATGGATGAATCTCAAAAACATTATGCTAAGAGAAAGAAATCAAACACCAAAGATTACATGCTGTAAGATTCCCTTCACAAAAAATCCTAGAAATAACAAAAGTACAGTGACAGAAAACAAATTAATGGTTGCCTCAGGCTGGGGACATGGGGAAAGTGTTGACTCTAAAGGGGCACAAGAGAACTTCTTGGAAAAATGGAAATGTTCTAAATATTGATTGTGCTGGTGGTTTCATAGATGTACACAACTGTCAAAACTCACTAAACTGTACACTTAAAAATGAGTGAATTTACCACATACAAATTATGAATCAGTAAATCAGAGGAAATATCTATGTATATATAAAATGAAATGTCTCAAAAAATAAAAAGATTCCATTTAATTCACCTTGTGGCTTCTGCCCACATTCTCTCTGATTTCAAAAGGTTTTCTGATTTTTATTTTTTTGTCTTCCACCACATCAGGCAGGACACCTACCCAAGCCACATTCCGTGTCTCAGTTCATGAAAGTGAGTGAGACTTGTTCTCTTCTCCCTGGCTTGGGTTCAAAGGAGACTATAGAACTGCATTTGTGAACCAGTGAATACTGACAACACTAGCTTTAGATTAGACATGATTTACCCTATGAAGAAAATGTAAACAAAATTCAACAGAAGAAACCACATTTTGTGTGGTTTAGAGCAGATCTTCACAAATCTTTCTCTGTGGCAATGTCTGATGTGATTCCTTCTTTTCCATCTCCCCGAGGAATAATTACACAAGTTCTGCTTTCTGCTCACCTGCCTCCTCATGTCAGATTTGGCATCTCTATTGCAAGATAATTGCTGCCTAGAATATTCAATTAGCTTTTAATTAAATATTGCTCATTAATATAACTGCAAGACAATAAAACATATGTCATTTGATTAGCCAAAAATTCAAATATAAATTACATTCATTTTTATGCCAACATGCACTTTACCTAATGAGACATTTGTCACCCTGCTATAAAGATTGTATGTGATCTTATTTTCTGTTAGAGATTTTTTAAATGCCTGCAAGCAAAGTTTTTAAATTACACACAACTCCTTTTCGTTATTTCTACATTAACTATCTAGAACAGAAAGTTATATACAGTTACATACAATGAAATTTCATAACAGCAGGTGTTGGATATTAACGTAACCCCCAATTTTTGACTCTGTCACTTTATATATCAAAATGCATCATCTGTTAAGAGACAGATGTCTTTTAATTTAACAATGTACTTTTATGATTATAAAAGTAATATATATTTATATAAGAAACTTTTGAAAATACAGAAGAGAAACTTATTAATACATTGAGTATTTTCTTCTAGCTCTTTTTTTCTAAGACATTTTTCTATCTTATTCTGCTTTAAAAATTTTAAATTATCGCATGTATTGTAACATGCTATAATGCTTTTCTCCATTTAGTATTATACTGCTACCATGTACCATGTCACTAAGTATCCTGAAAATAAAAGCTATATAATGTTGTATAATATAAATGAACTATAAATTTTGGACATTGGGGGTTTTTTCCCTTAAATTTTTTACTACTATAGGTAAAAGTTAAGGCAAACATCTTTACGCATAAATCTTGACCACATCTCTGATTATTTCCTTAGGATTGATTTCCAGAAATAGAATTTTTAGATTAGAAGTGTTAAGAGAATACTGTATTTTCAGCTCCTCATGTCTTTACAGGGCATGGACAAGCCAGGTACAAACACTTCCAGACCCTGTATAGACCCTGAACTTGCCTTCCCATAGGAAGGAAGAATACTAATATTGTTGGATAATTAGAGAGAGTGAGCCTCTGGTATAGGTTTGGAGGTTTGGTTACTGTGAAGTACATCCCATCCCTTGACACTTAGCTCCTGAAATAAGATCACCAGGCAGGGACCACCACTACCACCCCAGCAAGGAATGACTGTGGGTTTTTGTTTGTTTGTTTGTTTGTTGTTTATTTATTTATCAGAGAGAGCAGAGAGGGAGGGGCAGAGAAAGAGGGAGAGAATCCCAAGCAGGCTCACACCATCAACACAGAGCCCGATGTGGGGCTCAAACTCACAAACCATGAGATCATGACTTAAGCCAAAACCAAGAGTCTGACACAACCAACTGAGTAACCCAGGCACCCTGGAGTGACTGCATCTTTAAGCCTCACAACCTATAAGTGAGATGGGTGGGGTTCAGCAGAATTAGAATCCAAGGTTTAGGATTGGAAGGAGAGTTGCCACCGGTTTTCCAATCCACTTTACTCAGCAGGACTATGCTTATGGGCACGTATGAGGCTTGGTCAGTTAAGCTCTGACTCTTGATTTCAACTCAGGTCATGATCTCACAGTTCGTGAGATTAAGCCCCACATCAGGCTCTGCACTGAACTGTGGAGCCTGCTTGGGATCCTCTATCTACTATTCTTTCTGCCCTTCCTTTGCTAACACACTCGCTCTCGCTTTCTCTAGCTCTCTCTCTCAAAATAAATAAGTATGTAAAAACAAAACAAAACAAAACAGTCCTATACTTTAGAACACTTTATACTCCTTGACTCGGTTTGGGACTACTTCATTTACAAAAACTTAAATAGGGAATAGGGGCAATTAGCAGAATTCGAGCAATTAACTCTTCACTAAACCTCTAACAAAAAGATATAAAGCAAGAGTTGAGGGAAGAGAGGGCAGTAAATTCACACTTTGAAGCACTCCCTCTACTGCAAATACACAGCCATAATAATTTAAAAAATGAAAACAAGCAACAAAACAAGCAAAACCTGTTCCAAACCAAAAGATAAATACTTTCATAGGCCTTACATGGAAAAGAAATGCAAAATGGGAGCTGAGCTCTGGATCAAGAAGCCAAACAGGAGCTATTAGAAATTCAGGTCCTAGGAAGTAATGGGGAATAAAAATGATTCACTAGACCAGGTAGTGAATCAGAGCAAATCCACTGCCTATGACAGGGTTCAGTAAAGGATCTGCACTTCATGAAAGCAGGCTGAAGAAAACTCTCAGCTCTGCCTAGGACTGCAGGTTACAAGAGCCATGCGGAGGTCAAAGATACAGATAAAATAGAACTCCAAATAACAAGATGATATCTAATGCTAAGAAAAACATTGAGCAAACTGAATATGAGCTTGAATTCATTCTAAGTAAAATTAATTTTATTGAACAGTCTGAATAACTTTTAAATAAACATCTTAGGCCATTCAATTACATAAGTAAAGGATATACAGCCTTAAAAAAGAAAAGGAAACTATAGGGGCGCCGGGGTGGCTTAGTCGGTTAAGCGTCTGACTTTCCCTTAGGTCATGATCTCACGTTCGTGGGTTCGAGCCCCGCGTCAGGCTCTGTGCTGACTGCCAGCTCAGAGCCTGGAGCCTGTTTCAGAGTCTGTGACTCCCTCTCTCTCTGACCCTCCCCTGCTCACGTTGTCTCTCTCTCTCTCTCTCTCCTAGAAATAAATAAGACATTAAAAAAAAAAGGAAACTATAGAATAAAAGCAAGCAGAAAGTTTTGAAGTACAGATGGATATAGAAAAGATATTTGGAAATATTAATATATGAAAATATCAAAAAAATTAAATCAGTGGATGAGACAAACTGTAGAAAGGATATAGCTGAAGACAGAATTGATTAAGCAGAAAATAGTCTGAGGATTCACCACAAGTACAACAATGAGGAAAGGAAAACATTGTACATACATACATACATTTACATATGTGCATATATGCACAGATATACATATACACACACATGAATGCATAGAGAGAGAGTAGCAAGAGACATCAAGGAAAAATTGAGAGATGTCAACATGTCTCATAGGAATCCCCCAGACTAGAGGGAAGAATAGAAAAGGAATTTTTGAGATTAGTGGCTGAAATGTTTCCAGCATTGAAATCATATGTCCTCACGTTAAACACATATTCCAACTACTGAGTAAGATAAATAAAAATAAGCCCAGAATTAACTAGAGAGAGAAATGATAGAACATAAAAAAAGGGAAAAAAAATCTTAAAAGCTATCAGAGAGAAAAGATATTATTTTTAAAAAGACTAAGATTGACAGATTTATCTTTTCCAGAAAGATATTTCAGAAGATCACAGAGGAAAGTCTTAAAAGCACTGAAAGATACTGTATGTCTTGCATTTATGTATGTATGTATGTTCTTCCTGATCTGTCCAACATATAAATTTGAAACAGTCCAGGATTCAATCTTTGGATCTCTTCCTTCCTTTATCTCTTCTTCCTCATGAGCTCATTGGGCCTCATAGTCTTATGCCATCTCTCTGTCAAAGAATTGTTTCAGTTATCTACTGTTGCATAACAAACCTCCCTAAAACTTAATGGCTTAAAACAGCAATTTACTATGATCTCTCACTGTTCTGGGGGGTGACAGGCTCACCTGAGCTGTCTGAGGCAGGAGGCACATAAGCTTATTTATATTTAGAGATTTGGCGCCTAGGCCAGGATGACTGTGTAGTTAAAGGCCAGTTAGGCATCTCTATCTCCATGAAGTGTTCTAACTTCCTCACAGCATGGTAGTGTCAGAGTAAGAGATCTTTCTTACGTGCTCTCTGATGCCCAGAGTAAATATTTAAGAGATCCAGGCAGAAGTGCAAGGGTTCTTATCACTCAGCCTTGAAAGTCCTAGAACATCACTTTTGTCACATATTATTGGTTAAGAAAATCACTAAGGTTTAGAGTCTGTTTTCAACACAGCTGCTAGAGTGGTTATTTAGTCTTTTTTTTTCTTTTCAAATTTTTATTTAAATTCTAGTTAACATACAGTGCAATATTGGTTTCAGGAGTAGAATTCAGTGATTCACCACTTACATACAACACCCAGTGCTCATCACAAAAGCCCTTCTCTAATGTCCATCACCCATCTAGCCCATCTCCACGCATTTCCTCCATCAACCCTCAGTTTGTAGAGTGGTTATTTTTCTTCTGTATCACATCACATTACTTCTTTAACCAAAACCCATTATCATTCAGAATAAAAAGCAAAGCCCTTTTACTGAATGATGTTACCTTATCCGATCTGATTTTTTTGTTCTACTTAGATTTCATCTCAAAGTATTCATCTTCTACCATGTCTCAGCCTTTCTCTCACTCAGAGGCTCAGTAGACAACCTGATATTCTTTGAACACAGCAGACATCCATGCCTTCCCCCCTCAGGGCTTTGCACTTGTTTTCTCTACTCAGACCACTCTTCCATCAGATATCTGCAGACCCCACTCCCTCACCTCCTCTGAGCTTTGCCAGAGTGAATCTTCCGTTGCAAATCCACCCACTACTCAACACTCCTTATCCTCTCCCCCCACTTTATATCTTCACCACAGCA
This sequence comes from Crocuta crocuta, assembly GCF_008692635.1. NCBI lineage: Eukaryota > Metazoa > Chordata > Mammalia > Carnivora > Hyaenidae > Crocuta > Crocuta crocuta. The sequence goes on from NW_027530368.1 coordinate 200,135, forward strand.
GTTATGATCATTAGAAATACTATCTATGTATCAATTTATTTAATCAATTCTTGCTGTCTCTGTCCACTAGAGTGTTAAGTTCTCCAAAGCCAAGATGTTAATGTGCTTTGATTCCGGATGGATCATACAGCTAAAAGAGGGCCTGGCATACATAGGTGCTCAAGATATAGTATTGCACTGGTAAATGTTCAGTGACCAGCTCTCAGAAACAAAAGTGAAAACAAACAAAACTCTGATTTGTAGTATTTGCCAATTTCCATGTTATATATACCCCCACCATCCAATTTCAAGCTACGTGTCAGTAAATATGGAATTAAGGAGTAATAGGGACAGTTGGTTCGCATGAGCCACTGTAAGTTGGCTCCAGCACACCACTGTTATTTGTTAAAAGAATGGGAAAGGAAAAAAAAGTAAGGAAGAAAAAATATACCTATACTATAATTCAAAGATGGAAGGAAATAAAGACTTTTTCAGATAAAGATTATGGGAGTTTGTCATGAACAAACCCTCACTGAAGGAACTACTAAAAAATCCTTTATTAGAAGAAGGGCCTAACCAGAGAGATTGTAGGGAACACAAAAAAATAATGGTAGTGCAGCAAGTGCTAAAATGTATTTATAAATGTAGTTAGCTATCAGCTGTAAACATTGTTTTAAATAGGAACTAATTCTATATGTTTAAAAAGATGCCCACTAAAATTCTAGACAAAAGAGGAGGGTTCAATGATAAAGAGACATTTGATATGGCTCTTGTTGTTATGGCTCAGGAGTTGACATGAGATGTTGAACAACTCTATGTTAAATATGTAGAGAAAACTATCAAAAGTCTAAAAAATACAGTCTATGGTCTCCAAACCTCCTTGGGAAAAAATAGGGAGAAAATATGGAAACCTTCACCCCTCCAGTATATGGGGGGAAATAAAGCAAAGGAAAAGGATAATATAGAGAAAAGATAAAATAAAATGGTAGAAATAATTCACAATACATATAAAGGGATTAAATGCCCCTCTTCTCCGACAGAAGTATTTTTTTATTCTAATTTCATATCTAAGATATGCACCTAAGTGAAAACAACATGGGAAGGTTCAAAACGAATGGATAAAAAACTGTACCAGACTTGTAGGTAAAAAATGACAGATGAAACATGAATTTATTTATGATCCGGTCTGAAATCCCTTTAAAAATGGCAGTAAATGTTTTTAAGGCCTATACCTACATAAACAAAGACAATGGCAAAAGAGACATGAGCCATAAAATTTTGGAAGCTGTAAAGCAAGTGGATTCTTGGTAACTGACTTAGCTGGAGGTGAAAAAGAAAAAAAACAAGAAAGCAACCTGATTTACATTGCAGACTCAAATGCCTAGGATTTGGTAGCACCAGGGATCTCTGGAATGGGGAGAAATAATGAAAGTTGTACTGCAAATAGAAGACTGGGTATAAGTGTTGAAGAAGCAGTTCCCCAAATCCCCTCATAGGGCTGTGGAGGGTTACATGAGTCACATATGTACAACACGTAAGAGCAGTGTCTGGCACAGAGTAAGTGTTCTCTGTATATTTGCTGTTATTATTCCATAGTGAGAAGCCAATAGATATATTTAGAAAAAAGTGGAGAAAGAGTGATATTAGCATACTACAGAGGGAGAAATAAATACTAAAAGACTCATCTAAAAGAACTTAAAGGTATTTCATCTAGGAGGAGAGAAATAGGGTGTGCTAGATTTTTTACAACAAGCCTCATAGGATATTTGACTCTATAATTGTGTTTACAAAAAAAATAGTAAAAGAAAGTGAGGAATAAAAAGTCAGGGAAGCTGGCAGGTACACTGACAAATACGAACCAGAAGAAAGCTGGTGTGATAATATTCGTGCCAAATAAAACGGAATTCAATTATTTAAGAGGGATAAAGAGGAACATTACATAATTACAAAAGTGTAATTCTCTTGAGCTTGTGTGTACTAGCAGCAAAGCTTCACAATAGATAAAGCAAAAATTGACAGGAGTATATGAAGAAATGTTTTTAAAAATAAAACAATCATGTTACCATAGTCAGAAGTTAGTATATTAAGCAAAGGAAAAAATAGCATATGGATTATTTGAGCAATAAAACTTGTAAACTAAAAAGTCTCAACAAATAAAATAAAATTTGGGGCACCTATGTGTCTTAGTTGGTTAAGCATCTGACTCTTGGTTTTGGCTCAGGTCATAATCTCATGGTTCATGAGATCAAGCCCCAGGTCGAACCCTGTGCTGACAGCACTGAGCCTGCTTGGGATTCTCTCTCTCTCCCTCTCTCTGCCCCATGCATACTCATGTGCACACACGCACACTCTCTCTTTCTCTCAAAATAAATAAACATTTTTAAAAATAAAGTAAAATTTAAAACTCCATATCATACAGACCTCTTTCTATGACCACAATGAGGTTGAATTACATGTCAATACTAAAAAGAACATTTTTTCAAAGATATCAATATGCTTGAAAACTTAGATAAAATGGTTTCTTAATTCATAGGTTAAAACAAAATAATAATAGAAATTCCTAAATAAAGAAAAGGATAATGATGTAAGTTCTATGTAGCAAAACAAGTGGATATTGACTGGGGCACCTGACTGGCCCGGTCAGTGGAGCATGAGACTCTTGATCTCAGGGTTGTAAGTTCAAACCCCACATTGGGTGTAGAGACTCCTTTAAAAAACAACAATAACAACAACTAGCGGTGCCTGGGTGGCTCAGTAGGTTAAGCCTCTGACTTTGGCTCAGGTCATGATCTCACAGTTCATGAGTTCAAGCCCTGCGTGGGGCTCTGTGCTGATAGGTTGGAGCCTGGAGCCTGCTTCAGAATCTGTGTCTCCCACTCTCTCTCTCTGTCCCTCCCCCACTTACACTCTGTCTCTATCTCAAAAATTAAAAAATGTTAAAAACAAAACTAATGTATATAGCTAAAGCAACGTTTCATGTTACAGTTATGTCTTTAAATGCATATATAAAAAAAGATAAAAATTAAATGAGTAACTATACATCTCAAAAGTTAAAAAAGTTGACAGAAAATAAAAACTAAAGAAAGACTCAAAATTAATACATTAATTAGAAAAAGAGCAATAGAGATTATCAGTAAAACAAAAAGCAGTTTCTTTTAAAATATGAATAAGATTTAAAATCTCTGGCAAAAATAAGCAAGAAAAAAGTAAGAAGTATTAGGAACAAAAAATATGCATAGAAATGAGATTTTTATATAATAGAGTAGTATTTAAAAAACACCTTGTCATTCCAAAATATAGAAACTTGAGTAAAACAGAAAATTTCCTAGAGAAATATAAATTAGCAAAATTGGCTCAACATGAAATAAAAACCAAAGTGAACAAATAACCATTAAATAAATGTGATGGGCTAACGCAAAGCAATCTACACATTCAATGCAATCCCAATCAAAATCCCATAGGCATTGTTCTCAAAGCTAGAACAAACAATCCTAAAATTTGTATGGAACCACAAAAGACCCTGAATAGCCAAAGTTATGTTGAAAAAGAAAAATCAAAGCGGGAGGCATCACAGTCCTAGGCTTTAGCCTCTACTACAAAGCTGTAATCATCAAGACAGCATGGTATTGGCAAAAAACAGACTCATGGATCAATGGAATAGAATAGAGAACCCAGAGCTGGACCCACCCGCAAATGTATTGCCAACTAATCTTTGACAAAGCAGGAAAGAGATTCCAATGGGAAAAAAAAAAAAAACAAAAAAAAAAAACAGCCTCTTTAGCAAATGGTGCTGGGAGAACTGGACAGCAACATGCAGATGAAATTGGACCACTTTCTTACACCACACACAAAAATAAATTCAAAATGGATTAAAGATCTAAATGTGAGGAAACCATCAAAACCCTAGAGGAGAAATCAGGAAACAAGCTCTTTGACCTCAGTCACAGCAATATCTTACTCAACACGTCTCCAAAGGCAAGGGAAATAAAAGCAAAAATGAACTATTGGGCCCTCATCAAGATAAAAAGCTTCTGCATGGCAAAGGAAACAAAATCAACAAAACTTAAAGGCAAACAACGAAATGGGAGAAGATATTTGCAAATGACATATTGGATAAAAGGTTAGTATCCAAAAGCTATAAAGAACTTACCAAACTCAACACCGGAAAAACAAATAATCCAGTGAAGAAATGGGCAGAAGACATGAGTAGACACTTTTCCAAAGACATCCAGATGGTCAACAGACACACAAAAATATGCTCAACGTCACTCATCATGAGAGAAATACAAATCAAAACCACACTGAGATACCACCTCACAGCAGTCAGAGTGGCTAAAATTAATAACTCAGGAAACAGCAGATGCTGCCAAGGATGTGGAGAAAGGGGAACCCTCTTGCACTGTTGGTGGGAATGCAAACTGGTGCAGCCATTCTGGAAAATAATGTAGAGGTTCTCAAACAATTAACAATAGAACTCCCCTATGGCCCAGCGATACCACTACTAGGAATTTATCCAAAGGACACAGGAGTGCTGATGCATAGGGGCACATGTACACCAATGTTGATAGCAGCACTGTCAACGATAGCCAAATTATGGAAAGAGCCTAAATGTCTATCAACTGATGAATGGATAGAGAAGATGAGGTTTATATATACAGTGGAATACTACTTGGCAATGGGAAAGAATGAAATCCTGCCATTTGCAGCAACATGGATGAAACTTGAGGGTTTTATGCTAAGTGAGATAAGTCAGTCAGAGAAAGACAGATATCGTATGTTTTCCCTCATATGTGGACTTTGAGAAATTTAGCAGAAGACCATGGGAGAAGGGAAGGGGAAAAATAGTTTCGGAGAGGGAGGCAAACCATAAGAGACTCTTGAATACAGAGAACAAACTGAGGATTGATGGGTGGTGAGCGAGAGGAGAAAATGGGTAATAGGCATTGAGGGCACTTGTTGGGATGAGTGCTGGATATTGTATATGAGTGATAAATCATGGGAATCTTCCTCCAAAACCAAGAGTACACTGTATACACAGGATGTTAGCCAACTTGACAATAAATTTTATTAAAAAATAATAAATAAATAAATGGGATGAGCTAAATGGGTAACGGGCATTAAAGAGGGCACTACTGTTAGTATGAGCACTATTATATGTAAATAATGAATCACTACTACTCCTGAAACTAATATTACACTATATGTTAACTATAAATAAACTTTACATTTATTTAAATAAATTTGAATAAAAACTTGAAACTAAATAAACAATTAAAAGTTTTCCTCACTCTCCCAACAGGTGACAATAGGCCTAGACAGTTTTATAAATGAGTTTTACTAAACCTTAAAGGAACATCTAATCTAGTGTTTTTCCATAAAAATATGCGTACCCCTGTGTGATTTTAGGTTTTCTAGTGGCCACACTAAAAAGGCGGCATTCATTTTAATAATATTTTTTATTTACAATAGTGAAAATATTTCATTCTGATAAGTGATAATAGAAAGTTTATCTTTAAAGGATTGGTGAGAGGAGTGCCTGGGCAGCTGGGTCAGTTGAGCATCTGACTCTTGATTTGGACTCAGGTCATAATCCCCAGGTCATTGGATCAAGCAATGCATCAGCCTCCATGCTAAGTATGGAGGTATGGAGTGTCCTTGAGATTCTCTCTCTCCCTCTGCCTTCTTCCCCACTTGTGCATGCTCACTCTCTCTCTCTCTCTGTCTCTCTCTGTCTCTCTCTGTCTCTCTCTGTCTGTCTCTCTCTCTCTCTCTGTCTCTCTCTCTCAAATAAAAAAAATATTAGTGAGGTAATTTACATACTTTTTTCCACATGAAGCTTTTGAAATCCACTGAGTATTTTATATTCAGTTCCTAGTAGCCACATTTCAAATGCTCACTAGCTACATGTAGCAACTGATTACCATTTTATATTTCATAGTTGTAATCCCTATATTAGACACACTGTTTCATATAATAAAAGAAGAGCTGTCCAGTTTCTTTTTAAAAGTTTTTTAATGTTTATTTATTTTTGAGAGAGAGACAGAGCACCAGTAGAAGAGGGGAAGAGAGAAAGGGAGACACAGAATCTGAAGCAGGCTCCAGGCTCTGAGCTGTCAGCACAGAGCCAGATGCGGAGCTCAAACTCACAAACTATGATATCGTAACCTGAGCTGAAGCCAGATGCTTAACTGACTGAGCCACCCAGGTGCCCCTGTCTGATATTTAATGAAGCATAGAAAACCCTAATACCAAAACCAGACAGGAAAAATATGTAGACCAATATGTAAAAATATGTAGACCAATCTCAAAGCATAATAAATAAAGTCTTTAAATAAATATATATATATATTCATATATAATTCATAAGAAAAAATTAAGGCCAAGAACGTTCAAGATGATTTGGAAACAAACAACAGAGTACAATTTGCCCCATCAGATATTAAAACTCATTTTAAAGCCATGGTAATAAGATTGCATGATATTGGTGCAGGATCAGACAAACAGGCCAAAGGAACAATGTATATAATAGAAGTAACATCACAAAGCAGAATGTCCTGTTCAGTAGATGCCATTAGGACAATTTATCCACAATTTAAAAAAGAAAAGAAAATTGAATTACGTTCCTACTTTCCATCCTATACAAAAATATGTGCTAAGTGATTTAAAGAACTAAACAGAAGAAATGAAACTTTAGGGGTACCTGGGTGGCTTAGTTGTTTAAGCGTCTGACTCTGGACTTCAGCTTAAGTCATGATCTCATGGTTTGGGAGATTGGGCTCCCCACTGAGCCTGACAGTGTGGAGCCTGCTTGTGATTCTCTCTCTCCCTTCTCACTGCACGCCCAAAGTAATTTAAACTTAAAAAAATGAAACTTGAAAAGAAAATACAACTTTGTACTCAGGTATTCTAAACAAGATTTCTTAAACAACATCCCCCAAAGCACAACTTATTTAGGTAAATATGGATAAATTTTACTACCCTAAATTTTAAAACTTCTGTTTCTTTTTCACAGAAATAAAGTTTAAAAACCATGGCTAGTCCAGGCTGGGAGACTATATTTATAATGATCAAACTAACAAACAAATAGATCTTGAATACAAACTTATACTTAAATATTAGTAAGCAAAAGATGAAAAATCCAAAAGAAAAATGGACAAAGAATATGAAAAGAAAAATGTTCACACCAAAAAAAGAAAAACGAATGGCCATTAAACATAGGAGGAAATGTTCAACCTCAGCAGTGACCAGGTCAACGCAAATTAAAACAACAATGAGAAAACATGCACACTCCTAAGACTGGTAAAATTTTAGTTTGACGATTCCAGAGATCAGTGAGAATACAGAGAAATAGGAGCTTTTATGTACTGCAGATGCAAGTATGAATTTGAACAAGCACTATGGAAGGCAATTTAATAACACCTAGTAAAGTAGAGAATGTGCAGGCTCCATCACCCAGCAATTACACTTCTAAATAAACACCTTTGAGAAAACTGTCTTATCTACTGTGCAAAACAATTCAATTTTTTTTTTTTATCCTACCTTTTCCCCCTGCAGACTAGGTCAGAGGAGGCTCCAATTCCTCAACCCCAAAACATATCAAGCTATATTACAATGGTCTCTTTTATTAATTTCTTTTAGTACATTTGACATACAGTGTTACATTAGTTTCAGGTGTACCGTAGTGATTCAGCTTCTCTATATGCTATGCTTCTCTCACCACAAGTATAGCAACCATCTATCACCATGCAACACTATTGCAATATCATTAATTATATTCCTCATGCTGTGCCTTTCATTCGTGGGACATACTCCTTTCTTAACTGGAAGCCTGTATCTTCCACTCTCGTTCACCCATTTTGCCCATCCCTCCAGCTTCCTCCCTTCTGTCAACCATCAGTTTGTTCTTTGTATTTATAGGTCTGATTATACTTTTTGTTTATTTATTCCTTTGTTGAAAGGGGGTGATTCCACACATGAGTGAAATCATATGGTATTTGTTTTTTCTTAGTTTGGTTTATTTCACTTAGCATTATACCCTGCAGATCCATTCATGTTGTCCTACGTGGCACAATTTTGTCTTTTTTATGACTGTGTAATATTCCTGTGTGTGTGTGTGTGTGTGTGTATCATAACTTCTTTATTCATTCTATCTATGGATAGATAGAATCTCTATCAGTGGGCAGTTGGGTTACTTCCACATCTTGGCTATTTTAAATAATACTGCAATAAATAAAGGGGTGAATATATCTTTTCAAATTAGTGTTTTTATTTCCATTGGGTATATACCCAGTAGTAGAATTATTAGATCATATATTATTTATATTTTTAATTTTTTGAGAAATATCCATACTATTGCCACAGTGGCAATAGTGCCAATTTACATTCCCATTAACAGTGCAAGAGAGTTCCTTTTTTTCTACATCCTCACCAACACTTGTTATTTCTTGCCTTTTTTATTTTAGCCATTCTGACAGGTATAATTTAATATCTCATAGTGGCATTTATTTGCATTTCCCTAATGATTAATGATGTTGAGCATCTATTCATCTGTCGGCTATTTGGGGGAAAAAACTGGTCCTCTGACCAGTTTTTAACCAATTTTTTTGATGTTGTGTAACTTCTTTAAATTTTTTCAGATATTAACCTTTCATTGGTTATATCATTAGTAAAATCTCCCATTCACCAGGGTGTCTTTTTGTTGATAGTTTCCTTCACTGTGCAAAAGCCTTTTATTTTGATGGAGTCCCAATAGTTTATTTTTACTTTTGTTTTTCTTGCCTTAGGAGTTCTATCTAGAAAAAAATGTTGCTCTGGGCAATGCCAGAGAAATTACTGCCTGTGCTGCTTCTAGGATTTTTATGGTTTCAGGTCTCACATTTAGGTCTTTAATTCATTTTGAGTTTATTTTTGTGGATGGTGTAAGAAAGTGGTGTAAGAAAGTTTCATTGTTTTGCACGTAGCTGTCCAGTTTTCCCAATACCATTTATTGAAGAGACTGTCATTTCCCCACAGTATATTCTTGCCTCCTTTGTCATACATTATTTGATCATGTAAGTGTGGGTTTATTTTTGGGCTTTCTATTCTGTTCTCTTGATCTCTGTGTCTATTTTTGTGCCAGTGCCATAATGTTTTAATTATTACAGGTTTGTAGTATATCCTTAAATCTGGGATTATAATACCTCCAGCTTTGTTTTTCTTTCTCAAGATTACTTTGGCTATTGAGGATCTTTTGTGGTTCCATGCAGATTTTAGTATTATTTGTTCTAGTTCTGTGAAAAATCCTGTGGGTATTTTGATAGGGATTTCATTGAATCTGTACATTGTTTTGGGAGGTGTGGATATTTTAATAATGCTAATTCTTCCAGTCCATGAGCATGGACTATCTTTCCATTTGTTTGTGTCATCTTTTTAAAAAAAATTTTCATGTTTACCTTCAAGAGAGAAAGCAAGAGACAGAGAGACAGCACGAGCAGGGGAGAAGCAGAGATAGAGGGAGACACAGAATCCATAGCAGGCTTCGGGCTCTGAGCTGTTAGCACAGAGCCCATCACAGGGCCCGAACCCACAAGCTATGAGATCATGACCTGAGCCGAAGTCAGGTGTCTAACTGACTGAGCCACCAGGCACACTTGTTTGTGTCATCTTTATTTCTTTTGTCAGTGCTTTATGTTTGCAGGGTATAGGTCTTTCACTTCCTTAGTTAAGTTTATTCCTAGGTATTTTATTCTTTTTGGTACAAATGGAATTGTTTTCTTAATTTCCTTTTCTGCTACTTTGTTATTAGTATATAGAAATACTATCAATTTCTGAGCATTAATTTTGTACCCTGCAACTTTACTGAATTCATTTATCAATACTAGTAGTTGTTTGATAGAGTCCTTAGGGTTTTCTATGTATAGTGTCACATCATCTGTAAATAGTGACAATTTTTCTTCTTTTTTTAAATTTATTTTTTAATTTACATCCAAGTTAGTTAGCATATAGTGCAACAGTGAGTTCAGGAGTAGATTCCTTAATGCCCCTTACCCATTTAGCCCATCACCCCCCACAACCCCTCTAGCAACCCCTTGTTTGTTCTCCATATTTAAGTCTCTTATATTTTGTCCCCCTTCCCTGTTTTTATGTTATTTTTGCTTCGCTTTCCTTATGTTCATCTGTTCTGTCTTGAAGTCCTCACTCATGTGAGTGAAGTCATATGATATTTGTCTTTCTCTGAGTGACTAATTTCACTTAGCATAACACCCTCTAGTTCCATCCACATAGTTGCAAATGACAAGATTTCATTGTTTTTGATTGCCAAGTAATACTGCATTGTATATATATACCACACCTTATTTATCCATTCATCCATAGGTGGACATTTGGACTCTTTCCATACTAAGGCTATTGTTGATGGTGCTGTTGTAAACATTGGGGTGCATGTGTTCCTTTGAAACAGCACATCTGAGTCCTTTGGATAAATATCTAGTAGTGCAATTGCTGGGTCATAAGGTAGTTCTAGTTTTAATTTTTTGAGGAACCTCCATACTGTTTTTTCCAGAGTGGCTGCACCAGTTTGCATTTCCACCAGCAGTGCAAAGAGTTCCTCTTTCTCTGCATCCTCACCAACATCTGTTGTTGCCTGAGTTGTTAATGTTAGCCATTCTGACAGGTGTGAGGTGGTATCTCATTGTGGTTTTGTTGTATTTCCCTGTTGGTGAGTGATGTTCAGCATTTTCTCATGTGTTGGTTGGCCATCTGGATGTCTTCTTTGGAGAAGTGTCTTTTCATGGTTTTTACCCATTTCTTCACTGGATTATTTGTTTTTTAGATGTTCACTTTGGTAAGCTCTTTATAGATTTTGTATACTAATCCTTTATCTGATATGTCGTTTGCAAATATCTTCTCCCATTCCATCAGTTGCCTTTTCGTTTTGCTGATTGTTTCCTTCACTGTGAAGAAGCTTTTTATTTTGGCGAGGTCCCAATAGTTCATTTTTACTTTTGTTTCCCTTGCCTCTAGATATATGTCAAGCAAAAAGTTGCTTCATCAAGGTCAAAAATGTTTTCGCCTGCTTTCTCCTCGAGGATTTTGCTGGTTTCCTGTCTTACATTTAGGTCTTTCATCCTTGAGTTTATTTTTGTGCATGGTGTAAGAAAGTGGTCCAGGTTCATTTTTCTGCCTGTTGCTGTCCAGTTTTCCCAGCACCACTTGCTAAAGAGACTGTCTTTATTCCATTGGATAGTCTCTCCTGCTTTGTCAAAGATTAGTTGATCATACGTTTGTGACTCCATGTCTAAGTTCTCTATTCTGTTCCATTGATCTGAGTGCCTGTTTTTGTGCCAGTTTTTCTTCTTTACCAATACGGATGTCTCTTATTTCTTTTTCTTGTCTGATTTCTGAGGCTATGACTTCCAGTGTAAAGTGGATGAACACTCTGAATAAAAGTGTAAAGATAGACATCTTTGTCTTCTTCCTGATCTTAGAATTAAAGTCCTCAGTTTTTCACCAAGTATGATGTTAGCTGTGGGTTTTTAATCTATGGCCTTAATTATGTTGAAGTGTGTTTATTATGGTGTTTTCTCACAACAAATAAAAAAAAATCAGCTTCCCTGAGATTATGCCACTGCCCAATTATACAAAAGTTGCTACAGTCAACTTTGCTTAAAATAGTAGTTTTCCTTCTCATCACAGATATAAATTCCATTATATTAGAAAGCATTGCCACAAGGACAAATAAAGATGCAAGCTATCTTTGAATCCTTGGGGCATTTAGAATAAAGCCCCAAGTGCTTAGCAGGGTCAGTAAAATTATGGATGTCTCTCACTGGCCTGCCTTTCCAGCATCATGTTACCCCACTCCCTAGCTCTTCCCCACTCCAACACAATGAGCATCACCTTGCTCCTTGAATTCACCATGCCTTTCCCATCAAAAGGCTCTTGTGTTCCCTTCTGCCTGAAAGCTGCCTTCTCTACCTCTTTGTCTTGCTAACTGATACTCAATTTACAGGTAGCACTTCTTGGCAAACAATAAACACTCCCTAAATATATTTGATCAGACAGGGATTGGCTAAACACTCAAATTATTTGTCCTGTTAGACTATTTGTCTTCAGGAATTTATTCTGATATAATGCCTTTCAAATCAGGTTACAAATCAGGAGCTCTGTCCAATCCCAAAAGGATTAGCCTGGGAGGGCAGATAGCAGGATGATATCAAGATGCCAGTGGGACGAGATGCATGCAGGATCATGCCTGGTATGCATCTTAGAGAAAACGCCCATCACTCCCAAAGCATGACATGAGTGGAAACACGAAAAGGAATGTCCTGTAAAGCAAGACCATCTCAAGAGGACACAGCAGCTCTTTTAGGTACAGGGTCTTTTCATGGTCCTGCCAAAAATATCAGAAATGGTGATTTTGTGCCTCTGATCCAACAAAACCCGATTTGGATCATCTTTTGTAATTCAGCTAGCCAGGTGGTATCATGGCATAGTCAAAGTGCCTGGGTAAGGTATCCAGAAGGGATATGCAGTCTCCCACATTTGCAACTAGCTCACCTACCTACTTGGCCCTGGCCAGTCAGGCAGCTGCAAAGAACTGGTTCTCAGAGCAACACTATTGTGTGTAGTTACCTGCCTGCTGCTCTTGCCAAGTTCAGGGTTGCTGAGGGTACAAGTGTCTGCTTGAACCTACAGCACCCTAAATTCCAGGATAGAGCATCCTTGGCCAGGAGTTCAGGCTGACAGGTAAAGGATGATAAGACATTCAAATAATACATCTCTGCAGCACTGTGAATGCCCCAGTCTCCCTCAGCTGCCCCAAGCTTAGGTGGTCTGTGTGTCTTATTCTGGCATGCTGTGCCCTCTTGGGGCAGGCTTCATGCAGCCTACGTGTCAGTAGCAACTGTGTCCTCATGAGATAATTGGCCTCAAATGTGCCCAGCTTCCTGGGCCCTGGGTCAAACACTGGGTCCATCATTATTTAAACGTAAAGGCAAGAACAAATCACCCAGAATTCCATGAAGTGTCAGTTCCTGTAGCCAGAACCTAGGATGTAGTACAAAGTTTGGGAGTGTTAAGTCTTGTATTAGAATGAACGTCCACCCAGAGACCCAGCACCGTTGGAGGAATTTGCCTGCCACAGGAGTGTGTGCTTGCCACTGGGATTTGTAGTAATTGGAATAGATGGGCCAGCAGTCCTGGGACAGTAGCCAGTAAGTTGTAGCCATGGTACCAAATGTACTCCACTATTTGCAGTGAATATATCTATTCAGAAATCCTCAGGGCCTCAGAAACCTTATCTAATACCTCACCCAGCAAGCCGTGAAGCTGATCCATAAATATCGCCAGTCACCCAAGTTCTGCCAAGGTCTATGGATGGCATTGTTGAACATCTATGTCAGGCCAGGGCACCAAACCGATTGCTTGGCTGCTGGAGGTCCAGGTTGTTTTCAAGCAACAGACAAGAGCTGGTGAAGTATTACCCACTTCTCCTTTTCTGTAAGGCAAGGACTGGCCATGCTCAACTCCCACATAAAATTATCTGCAGCCTGACATTTGCAGATGCAGTAGGGTTAAACAGATCTACAAGTGTGCTACAACATCAGTGGGCAGAATGGGAAATGTGTCCTCAGAGAACTGCCAAAGCCAAAGTAGACAGTGCCCTCATGTGGAAAAAAAATGTTTTAAAGAAAAACACAACTATGGGTGACCTATTGCTATTGAGTATTTTTTAGAAATATGCAGGAAGCTAATTATGATCTACAAACCAAGAGCACCCAGCTAACAGTCCTGTACAGAGCAAGATGGCTAAAATGCTAAAGTTAAATCCTATGTGACAAAATACTATGTGCAAAGAACAAATGATTAACTTTATTATATAAAATTTAAGAAGTTATATGGGGCTCAACAAAAGCAGGCACATTATTTTTACTGTAAGAATTAAATATAGCATCTAGGTAATAGAAAATACATTTTTCCTACCCTCACTAAAAAAAGGTGAATTTTTATTTTTTTAATTTTTTTTACTTTTTTCATTATCACATTTTCCTCTTTTTTTAATGTGCTTATTTATTTTTGAGACAGAAAGAGAGAGAGAGCATAAGCAGGGAAGGGACAGAGAGAGAAAGAGACACAGAATCCAAAGCAGGTTCCAGGCTCTGAGCTGTCAACAAAGAGCCTGATGTAGGGCTTGAACTCATGAACTGAGAGACCATGACCTGAGCCAAAGTCCGAGGCTCAATGGACTGAGTCACCCAGGTGCCCCTGTATCATATTTTCTATTGCAGAGAAGTACACACCATACACATTTATTTTTATTTCTTTTTAATTTTTTAACATGTATTCATTTTTGAGAAACAGAAAGAGACAGAGCATGAGCAGGGGAGGGGCAGAGAGAGAGAAATACACAGAATCTGAAGCAGGCTCCCGGCTCTGAGCTGTCAGTACAAAGCCCCACACAAGGCTCAAACTCAGGGACTGCAAAATCAGGACCTGAGCTAAAGTCAGACGTTTGACCAACTGAGCCACCCAGGTGCCCCCGAAGGTGAAACTTTTTAAAAGGCAGTTTGAATGGGTGTCCAATTATTAATCTTTCCTGGGGACACACTTATTGGTACTGGACTCTAAGGCATAGCCACTGGCACGGGAAGAGCAGCAGGGTTTCACAAGTGCACTAGTGATTTTCTTTCTGGCAGAGGCAGGAACAGTGGTGTTTGAGTGCACTAGACACAGAACCAGATCTTTGCTCACTGAACACAGAGCACCTGCAACCGAGGGAGGGGCTGCTTTCTGAAAGGGGAGGCAGAGTTCGAAGAAGAGAGAGGAGGTCTGAATTTTCAGGGAACTGAAGTCTTGCACTGGTCTTCAGCAGCGGCAGTGTCCTGCCAGCTAGGTCAGTGTGACAGTATCTAAACTAGTACCATGGAAAGCAGCAAAACCCTACATATTAGGGGTTTTTTTTTTTTTCCTGGAGAGCTGGCTGTTTACCAAAACACCACTATTCCTATTACTTAGTCTTCCATTCCTTAAACTCTCTTACAGTTTGTTTCCTGCTGCCTTTACTCCTCACTGGCTATAGACTTTTATTCCTTTGCCTTGTCCAGGCACTTTCCCTGGGCCTCACTTCCTTCTGTAGACAATGTGGATTCAATATCCCATCAGACTTCTCTGTTGCTTGCACTCTTACCTACATAGTCCTACCCATCTAAAATTCCTAACCATGAATTCATCGAATCTATGCCTTTTTTACCCCCTACTTCATGGCATCCAATGACATCCAAGCATTGCTGGAGAGAATGTCATAGCCCTGAGTGTTGGTATACAACCTCACAGTCTCCTCAGTGTTTCTTGGAATTCTACTTGTGCTTGACCAGCTTAGGTGCTCTTCAACTTATAGCTAATATATAACAGTTAATATATGTTTCAGTTAATCCCTCCTTCCCCTTCTGTCATAGGATGAGTTGTTGAGTCATCTCACAAGACAATGGTTATGCAGTAACATTTAAGATTCTGGATGACATACATTGGATACATTNCTGAAACAAAATGATTATTTATTCACCCTTGTAATAGGACCAAGAGCCTACAATATAAATCCTAGGCAATGAAAATATGTCTCAGAATCTACCTGGGTCTATTTTAGAGAGCCAGGTAGCTTTTTCTTAGCTTAGTCATGCACTGTTTTACTTGCTTTATAGTACATAAACACAAAAAGAAGTAATTGCTCTAGCATATGTTTTTCCTTCACTACTTAAAAATAATTCTAAGGCTATGTGACTTTCCACAATAACTCTAGCTAATGAAGTTAAATTTAAACTGGTTTATTGGTTTGTAAGTGGCAAAGGTGTATAATTTGTAAGTTTTACTAATTTTTGACATTGTTTTTCAGTACTGCTTCTTTTTTAACTGAGGGAATTGTAGCCTATGTATAGAGGGAGTTAGTTTTCCTTTATGCATTTCAAGCATAAAGAGGGAATTAGTTTTCCTTACAGGAAGTTTTTCCAAATAGGCTGTGCTTACCTCCTTCTGCATATTCTGGGCATTGTTTCCAGGGAAACATGATTTCCCAGTACTCTTAATTTTCTGAAAATCTTTAACAATTTTTCTGAGTGCACAGGTTACATTAGTGTGTGACAAGCGGGTATATTTCACGTAAGCAGTATTCGAACAGAGACAGTATACCAAGAGTGTAAGTATAAATTAATACAATAGGAACAGGCAAAGTCTTTGTTCCTCAAATTGGGCAGATTCCTTAAGTGAGTTAAAGGAATTGCTCTGAAGAGAGTTAAAGGAGTTGCTCTGAAGAGAACAAACTGACTGCTGTAGGAAGAATGGCCCTGATGTTAGTTCTTATTTGTGTGTGTGTGTGTGTGTGTGTGTGTGTGTGTTTTATGTTGTGTATTCTTTTTTTTATTACTTTTTTAATAGTTTATTGTCAGGTTGGTTTCCATATAACACCCAGTGCTCATCCCCACAAGTGCCCTCCTCCACGCCCATCACCCCCATGCCCCTCCCCCCACCCGTTTTTGTTCTTATTTTTGAAAGGCTAGGTTTTGCTGATACACTTGTAATGATTTTAGCAAAAGCATTTTGCTAACATGACATCAAGGTTTCAGTTTTGCAGGACTAAATAAAGTTTGGGATTAATGATGTGAGGGAAATTTAAGTTATGAAAGGTCCTATAAAAGATAATCTACCTTTTGAAGTCTTTGAAGGAACAGTTATTAAATTTGTCAGCAGACAGTTAAATTCATAGCCTAGCTATGATCTGAGAAAAACACATCAGGAAGTTTCATTTTTTCTTTAGTGGCAAACACCATACAGAGTCTAAAATAATAGAATAAAGATAAGGGAGATTGCATTGAGAAGTCTTTTAGTTAGTTCAGAGAGGGTATCAAAATACAATAATAAATAAGATTGATGGTATAGTAAGGGAAAAGCAAACAGTGATAAAAAATTAGAAAATAAATCTTTTCTTGGTGGAAGCTACTTTTTCTGGAATTAGCAATGTGTTCTGTCATCTTGGGTAAAAGATTTCTGTAGTCAGAGCCTTCTGGACAATTCCAAAAAATTATAAATTTAAAGTCTCTGAATGGAATGGACATCAAGTAGTCAGAGGAAAGTAATATATGTCTTTTAAGTTGAGATCAAAACCTTGGAGTGTTACTAGGATGTCAGCTGTTAGCATTACCAGGTAAGGCCTATTCCACTGAGGCTTGAGGGCATTTTATTTCTCTAATGCTTCCTTTACAAGACTAAATATCCAGATTTCAGATCATGCAGAGTCTACCTAGGTGGGTAGGTGTTAGAAATGATAAGTAAGCTGGACGCTCTGTATTAGTCTCCAGTAGCAGTCAGTCTTAATCGGCTAGAATTTAGGATTGAAAACAATGCCTAAATTCTTGAAGCAACTTGTTTTTAACTCACAAGGACATAACTTACGGTTCCAAGAAAGAGAATCATTATTGCTATCATGGCTAATGGCAAGAATTCAGCCTTGAAAATGTGAAGTTTCTTGAAACTTTAATAGTTATAGTTTTAGAATTCCCTATGTTCTCTTCATTTTTTCCTGAGGTTTGTCAATGATAATGATAGTGGCAATTCTCAGTAAAAGATAAAGCTAGAATGGAGTGAAACTCAGAAGGATTTCCACCCACTGTGAAAACTAAGAAGTTGAGAGAATGAGTTGATTCATTCCTCATGAGAGATAAGGAAGCAGACATGCCAACAAAAGATATGGAGAGTCCAATTTCTATTTTCTAGGTCTAAGATGTATCTATATTACTATTCAGAAAACACTCTGTATTTTGATAATATTACCCCCCCTTCTCCTCCTTCTCCTCTCCCTTCTCCTTTGCCTAAGTAACATTGGCATATGTTATTTGTGTCACTTGGCTAAAGTTGGGACAATTTGACTATCAATTAGAATAATAACTGCAGTGATCCAAAACACATCCTATGTGTTTAAATGGTGAGCACATAAAAAACCTGAAAAATACTAATTGGTCATAATAGGGGGATGTTATGAAGCAACTTATTTTTTTGAAAATGTTTAAATAAAGAGGAAGGAGAAGCATTCAGATTCCTTTTCACTGCATGAATGATACTGTTCAATACCCAATATTAGATGAGAAGTTTCTCTTTTTTAAAACAAATTTTAAAGTGTATTTATTTATTTTTGAGAGAGAGAGAATGCACAAGCAGAGGAGAGGCAAAGAGAACGAAAAAGAGAGAATCCCAAGCAGGCCCTGCACTGTCAATGCAGAACCCAAAGCGGGTCTTGAACTCACAAACCATGAGATCATGACCTGAGCTGAAATCAATAGTCAGACACTTAACTGAATGAGTTACCCAGGTGTCCCAAAGTTACTCATTTAAAAAGCATTCCAGGGGCACCTGGGTGGCTGAGTCTGTTAAACATCTGGCTTTGGCTCAGGTCATGATCTCCAGTTCGAGGGTTCAAGCCCCATGTCGGGCTCTGTGCTGACAACTTGGAGTCTGCTTCGGATTCTGTGTCTCCCTCTCTCTCTGCTCCTCCTCCGCTCATGCTCTGTTTCTGTCTCTCAAGAATAAATAAACATTTTTAAAAACTTAAAGATTTTTTAAAAAGTATTCCAGTTAATACATTTTTTTAAATGAATGATAGAATTAGAATATCACTATTTTCCAACTCTAATGAATTATCAGACCTAGATATTAAGCTTTAATGGCAGTTATTATCACACTCACACACACACACACAACTAGACATTATATGCCTTTTGATGGCAGAAAATAACCCTATCTATGAGATATCCTTGCTATAAAAGTTGAACCTGAATCTGAGTAAACCTCTACTTACAAGAAATACAAAGAACAAAGAAGCATGTTAAACACGACAACATGTACATTGCAATCAGCAAAATACAACCAGACTCTGGAAAACAAATCTGTAGTGTTTTCAACAGATGAATTACAAGAATGCAAGGGAGGGAAGCAGACAAAGAGTGAGAGAGAGATTATCACAGATTAAAATAAGTTTAAAAGATATAAGCTAATCATCATTTTGACCCTCAGTTAGATCCTGATTCAAATTGTAAAATAAATATATAAACATATGTGTTTATGAATATTTGTCATTTGAACAGTAATTGATATTTTATGATGTTAACATTTTAAATTATTAAGAGTGATAATTATATTATAATTTTGGTTTTTAATAGTATAGTCCTTACATTTTAGAGATGCCTGAAATATTTATGAATGAAGCATCATGACTTATTTATTTCAAAATCGTGTACAAGGAGAAAAGTGAATTGGAGTATGATATGAAGCAAGTTACCCATAAGCTGAAAATTATCAAACCTGAGAGATAAGAGTACATTAAACTGTTCTGTGTCCTTACTATATATGTTTGAAATTTTCCATAATTTTTAATTAAATTCTATTAATTGGATATTCATAGGAAAATACTTTTTAAAAACATTTAAACATTTAAAGAGGAATTCACACCAATTATTCTCTAAGTCTTCTAAAAATTGAAAGAGGAGGGAACCTGCCAAAATTCACTTTAAGAGCTTGCTTATAGTGTCCTTATCTGATATTAAAGCCATATAAGGACATTATAAGAAAGCTATAGACCAGTATCTCCGATGAATATAGATATAAAAATTCTCAACAAAATATTAACAATCCAAATTCAACAACACGTTACAAGGACTATGCACCACGATCAAATAGGGTTTACCCTGTGATACAAGGACAAGTCAACATACAGAAATCAATAAATGTGATACACCATATTATTAGAGTCAAAGAGAAAAAGCATGAGTCTCTCAGTAGATGCCAAGAAAGCATTTGACAAAGTACAATATCTAATGATAAAAAAACCTCAACAAATTAGGTA
Organism: Crocuta crocuta; assembly: GCF_008692635.1. NCBI lineage: Eukaryota > Metazoa > Chordata > Mammalia > Carnivora > Hyaenidae > Crocuta > Crocuta crocuta. The sequence goes on from NW_027530368.1 coordinate 219,978, forward strand.
CAGAAGGAATATACCCAACATAATAAAGGCTATATATGACAAACCCAAGCTAACATTGCACTAAACACTGAAATGTTGAAAGTGTTTCCTCTAAGATCAGAAATAAGACAAGGATGCCCAATCTCACCATTCCTATGGGACATCTTACTGAAAGTCCTAGCTAGAGCAATCAGGCAAGATAAAGAAATAAAAAGGAAAGAAAGAAATTGTTGTTATTTGCACATGATATGATCTTATATGTAGGAAACCCTAACTACTACAAACACACACAAACTGTTAGATCCAACAAATTAATTCAACAAAATTGCAGAATACAAAATCAAGACACAGAAATTAACTGCATTTCTACATTTTAACAATGAACCATCCAAAAAGGAAATTAAGAGAATAATGCCATTTACAAAAGCATCAAAAGGGGGAAAATAATTTAGAAATAAATTTAATCAAGGAGGTGAAAAACTAATACACTGAAAACTGCAAAACACTAACAAAATTAAAGAAGATAAATAAATGGAAGCTGCCTGGGTGGCTCAGTTGGTTAAGCGTCCAACTTCGGCTAGGTCATGATGTCGTGGCACATGACTTCAAGCTCTGCGTAGGGCTCTGTGCTGACAACTCAGAGCCTAGAGCCTGCTTCAGATTCTGCGTCTCCCTCTCTCTCTGCACCTCCCCCATTTATGCTCTCTCTCTCTCTCAAGAACAAGTAAACATTAAATAAATAAATAAATAAATAAATAAATAAATAAATAAATAAATAAAATGGAAAGACACCCAGTATTCATGAATAGGAAGACTTGGTATTATTACAATATTCATACCATCCAAAATGATCTACAAATTCAATAAAATACCTATTAAAATCCCAAGGGAATTTTTTACAGAAATAGAAAAAGAACTAAAAATATATGGAACTGTAAAGCAGGCCAAATAGCCAAACAACCTTAATAAAGAAGAACAAAGTTGGAAGCTTCATATTTCCTGATTTTAAAACATATTACAAAGCCACCATAATTATAAGCAGTATGGTACTGACATAAGGACAGACATAAAGAACAACAATACAGAATGGAGGGCCCAGGGCTTGCCTGGGTGGCTCAATCAGTTGACTGTCTGAATTGGTTTCAGCTCAGGGCATCCCAAGATCATGGGACTGAGCCCTGCATCAGGCTCATATGAGCATGGAGCTTGCTTGGGATTCTCTCTCTCCCTCTGTCTCTCTCCCCCACTCACACTCACACTCCCTCTCTCTAAAAAACAAAACAAAATGAAATGAGATGAAAAAAAAAAAAACAACCAACAAAAAAAACAACCCAGAAATAAATGAACACATATACAGTCAACAGTCAACTGATCCTTGACAAAGGTGCCAAGAATACCCAATGGGAACAGGATATACTCTGCAATAGATGGTGTTGGGAAAACCGGGTACCCATGTGCAAAAGAATGAAATTGGAACTTAATTCTACACCACACACACAAATTAATTTATTCAAAAGATATTAATGCAATGACTTCTACCCTTAAACTGAAAGCCTTAAACTGTAAAACTCAGAAAAGGAAATATTAGGGATCTTCATGACATTGGTCTTGGCAATGATTTTTTTTAATAAAACGTCAAAAGCACAGGCAACAAAATAAAAAATAGACAAGTGGGACAACATCAAACTGAAAACTTTCTGTACAGCAAAGAAAACACACACCACGGAGAAAAGATCACCGATGGAAAGGAAGAAAAATATTTGCAAATTGTATGTATGATAAGAGATTAATACCCAAAATATAAGAGGTACTCCTATGACTCAGTTGTAAGCAAATAAACAAATAATCCCCTTTTAAAATGGGCAAAGGTTTTGAATAGACTTTCTCCAAAGCAGTCAATAGGTATGTGAAAGATGCTTAATATCACTAATCATCAAGGAATTTCAAATCAAAACTACAAAGAGATATCACTACACACCTGTTAGGACAACTAGTGTTTAAAAACAAAAAACAGTAAGTGTTGGCAAAATTGTGGAGAAATTGGAACTCTTGTGCACTATTGGTGGGAATGTAGAATGGCAGAGTCAATATGGACAACAGTACAGAGGTTCCTCAAAAATTAAAAATATGGGCGCCTGGGTGGCTCAGTCTATTAAGTGTCCAACTCTTGATTTCGGCTCAGGTCATGATCTCTTGGTTCATGAGTTTGAGCCCCACTTCGGGCTCTGCACTGACAGTGAGGAGCCTGCTTGGGATTCTCTCTCTCTCCCTCTCTCTGCCCCCTCCTCTCTCTCTCTCCCTCCCTCCGTCTCTTTCTGTCTCTTTCTGTGCCTCTTAAAATAAATCAATAAACATTTTTTAAAAATTAAAAATAAAACTACCATGTGATCCAGCGATCCCACTTCTGGGTATTTATCCAAAAGAATTGAAATCAAGACCTCAAATAAATACATGATCTCCTAAGTTCATTGTAGCACTATTCACAATAGCTAAGATTTAGAAACTGCCTAAATGTCCTTCATCCAATAACTGGATAAAAATGTGGTATACATATAATGGAATGTTGTTCAGCATTAAAAAAGAAAATCCTGCCATGTGCAACAATATGGATGAACTTTAAGGACGTTATGCTAGGTCATAGAAAAATAAATGCTATATAATTCCACTTATATAAGGTATCTAAAATAGCCAAACTCATAGAAGCAGAAAGGAGAAGAGTGGTTGCCAGAATCTTGGAGGAGGAAGAATGAGTAGTTGATGGTCAATAGGCATAAAGTTTCAGTTACACAAAATGAAAAAATTCTAGAGATCTGCTGTACAATACTGTACAGTACACTTATAATTTTGTTAAAAGGGGTGTGCCTGGCTGGCTCAGTTGGTAGAGCATGTGACTCTTGGTCTCACAGATTGTGAGATCAAGCCCCACATTGGGTGTAGGGATTACTTAAAAATATAAAATCTTTTAAAAAATTTTTAGTGGGGCACCTGGCTGGCTCGGTCAGTTAAACATCTGACTTTTGAAAATGGCTCAGGTCATGATCTTACAGCTCAGTTCATGAGATCAAGCCCCATGTCAAGCTCTGTGCTAATGGCCACAGAGCCTGCTTGGGATTTTCACTCTCCCTCTCTCTCTCTGCTCCCACTCTCTCTTTCTCAAAATAAATAAATAAACTTTACATAAATAAATAAATATTTTGTTAAAAGGGTAGAACTCATAAGTGTTCTTACAACTTTTTATTATTGAAATATAATTGACATACAATATTATATTAGTTTCAGGTATATAACATATTAATTCAACAATTCTATACATTACTAATGCTCACCACAAAAAGTGTAAGTCACCATTTGTCACCATACAATGTTCTTAAAATATTATTGACTATGTTCTCTATGCTTTAGTTTTCATGTCCATGACTTACATATTTTATAACTGGAAGTTCATACCCAAAATTGTTTTAACCCCCTTCATCTGTTTCACCCACCCCCTCACCTACCTCCTCTCTGGAAACCACCAATTTGTCTCTGTATTTGAATCTGTTCATTTTTTATTTGTTCATTGTTTTTTTTAGGTTACAAATATAAGTGAAATCATATGGTATTTGTCTTTCTCTGTCTGACTTATTTCACTAAGCATAATAACCTTTAGCTCCAGTCATGTTGTCACAAATGGCAAGATTTTATTCATTTCTATGGTTGTGTAATACTCCATTGTATATATACACCACATCTTCTTTATCCATTTATCTATCTACAGACACTTGGGTTGTTTCCATATCTTGGCTATTGTAAATAACACTGCAGTGAATATGCAGGTGTACATATCTTTTCAAATTACTGGTTGTTGTTTTTTTTTGAGTAAATATCCAATAGTGAACTTACTGGATAATATGGCATAATTATTTTAATTTTTTGAAAAACCTCCATACCATTTTCCACAGTGGTTGCACCCATTTACATTCTCACCAACAGTGCATGAAGATTTCTGTTTCTCCACATCCTATCAACATGTGTTATTCTTATCTTTCGATACCAGCCATTTTGACTGGTGTGAGGTAATATCTCAATGTGACTTTGATTTTCATTTCCCTGATGGTTAGTGATGTTGAGCATCTTTTCATATGTCTCTTGGCCATCTGTATATCTTCTTTGGAAAATGTCTATTCAGGTCCTTTGCCCATTTTTTTAATTGGATTCGTTAGAGTCTTTTAGTGTTGATTTGTATAAGTCCTTTACATATTTTGAATATTAATACCTTATCAAACATATCACTGGCAAAAATCTCCCATTCACTAGGTTGCCTTTTTGTTTTGTTTATGGTTTCCTTTACTGTGTAAAAGCTTTTATTTCAATGTAATCCCAATAGTTTATTTTTGCTTTTGTTTCCTTTGCCTGAGGAGACACATCTATAAATATGTTGGTAAGGCCAATTTCCAAGAGATTACTGCCTACGTTTTCTTTTAGGAGTTCTATGGTTTTGAGTCTCACATTTAGGTCTTTAATCCATTTTGAGTTTATTTTTATGTATGGTATAAGGAAGTGGTCCAGTTTCATTGTTTTGCAAGTAGCTGACCAGTTTTCCCAACAATGATTTATTAAAAAGACTTTTTTCCCCATTGTATATTCTTGCCTCCTTTGCCCTTTCAAAAAGAAAAAGAAAAGCGTTTCCAGTAAAGCCAACCTCTAGGGCTAATTTGGCTAATAGCACTTGACCTTTGAAAGCAGGACCCCATGTGTGTTGTGGCCCTCTCGTCCCAGCACAAGTTTTCTATCATAGTAAGTGCTCAAAAAATAGATACTGAAAAATGAAAATACAATTAGGTCTGTATTTTATGGATGCATTTCCACAATAACTTATTTTTTTAATTTTCAAAGGAGAGAGTGATGCCTTACTTATAAACAAGACTGCAAAATTTTGTCATCTGAGAAATTTTGACATAGGTTGGCTTAAAAAGTGAATCTATATCCATTACTTGTAACAAGAGTGAATGAAAAAATAGCTCTATGATAAGAATGAAGCAATTCCCAAAAGATTATTTGACACCATTCTTCTGTAAGTAGCCTGTGTCTCACTAGAGGGAGCTCAGAACCCACAGATCAAGGGCAAGAGGCGCTGAATAAAATGTCATTTCACTTCAGGGGGGGAAAAAGTCTGAGTAAGTGTGACATTGATTTTCAGAAGTTGATATTTTTCATATGCCAATTATTAACTTGGAAGTTTAAATTATATAACAGGTAAATAATACAAAGCCTCCTAATCATCAGTGGATTAATTTAATAACCTATTATTGTAAATAGGGTGTGGGGCAAGAAAGAGATGGGCATTATCCTCGCCCTCTTTGGAGAACAACTCCTAGTATTCATGAAAAAGCAATTCTTGCTCTCTGGCTACTCCTTTCCTGTCTTCATACGGAAACACGGTGGGGGTATCTTCCCCTTTAAAGTCACACCTTCTGGGGTACACTTGGGGAAGGAGTCTTTCTCACAGCTCAGCACCCTGCTTCTCCCCTGTCACCCACTACATCCCCTCTGACACTCTCCCCTGAGAAACTAAAGAGCTACCAGCCTTCCTCATGTCAAAGATGCAGCCACTACCCTGGCCTCAGCTGTCCAGTTCTTCATTCCCATCAGCAGTGTTAACTCAAGACTGTGTGGAGATAATAAATTTTGGCTCATTCTCAAAGCCAATAGCCTAGTGAAAGATTCTCTTTGGTCTGCCGTGGTTAGGTATCTATTCTGATCCCGCTACCCTTGTCCCAGGAGGTGGACATCGCTACAGAAACCTGATTTTGGAAAGGGGGTGGATTTTTAGAGAATTGGGCTTATGGGTAGGATTTACCCCTTAAAATGCACTGCAATGTCTATTTTAACTGTAACTCTACCCTCCAATCAACTTTTAAAATACAATCCCTATGACACTTCCCAAGCAAGATGTGTTCTTTCTGTTTTTTGAGCAACTGGGGTTTCCATAGTCAGTAGAAAGAAACTAGAGATGATAGAGTCAGCTGTGGTGAACTTCACACTTTTTTTCCTTGCATATTCCTTCAGAAGCTTTAAAAATCCATTATCTCAGGGGCACCTGGGTGGCTCAGTCGGTTAAACGTCTGACTCAATTTCAGCTCAAGCCATGATCTCACCATTGTGGGACCAAGCCATGCATTGGGGCTCTGCAATGATAGCACAGAGCCTGACTGGGATTCAATCTCTCTCTCTCTCTCTCTCTCTCTCTCTCTCGCTCTCCCCCCCCCCACCCTCTGTAAATAAATAAGTAATAAATCCATTATCTCAGAACATTTTCAGGTATACATTTATAAGTTCTCATCATGAATCTTGACAGTTGCCAAGGATGTAATTTCTAGTGTATTGTACATTTTGGCAATTTTATTTTATTTTTTTTTATTTTTTAAATGTTTTATTTATTTCTACGAGAGAGAGAGAGAGAGAGACAGCGTGAGTAGGGGAGGGTCAGAGAGAGAGGGAGTCACAGACTGAAACAGGCTCCAGGCTCTGAGCTGGCAGTCAGCACAGAGCCCGACGCGGGGCTCGAACCCACGAACTGCAAGATCATGACCCAAGCGAAAGTCGGACGCTTAACCGACTAAGCCACCCAGGCACCCCTTAGCAATTTTATTTTAAATAGATGTGTTCTGTCATTCATTTAAATATATCTAATTTAATTTAGGGGCACCTTGGTGGCTCAGTCAGTTAAGCGCCTGATTTTGGCTCAGGTCATGATCTCATAGCTCGTGAGTTCGAGCCCCATGTCAGGCTCTGAGCCTGAAGCCTGCATCAGATTCTGTGTCTCCCTCTCTTCTGTCTCTCTCCTTCAAAAGTAAATAAACATTAAAAAATATTTTAAATAAATAAATGTATCTCATGTAATCTAAACACCAAACCTACTTAATACATCATCCATTTAAAAAATGCAAGCCCTTTCCACTGTTGTTTTTCTCCTCAATTTTATGTCCTACAAATTTTTATCTAATAAAATATAGCTTATGCTTAATTTTTTAATTTAAAATTTTTTTAAATATTTATCAATTTTCGAGAGAGAGAGAACATGTGTAATAGACAGCAAGGGGTGGGGAGAGGGGACAGAGAGGGAGGGAAAAAAAATCCGAAGCAGGCTCCAGGCTCAGAGCTGTAGCAGAGAGCAGAATGCAGGTCTCAAACTCACAAACCTCAAGATCATGACCTGAGATGGGGCGCCTGGGTGGTTTAGTTGGTTAAGCGTCCGACTTTCGCTTAGGTCATGATCTCACGGTTCGTGGGTTCAAGCNCTCGCCTCATAGAGAAGCAAAGAGAGGAGAGAAAGGGAATCCCAAGCAGGCTCTGTGCTATCAGCACAGAGCTCAATGCAGGGCTCCAACTCAGGAACCGTGAAATCATGACCTGAGCCAAAATCAAGAGTCAGATGCTTAACCGACTGAGCCACTCAGAAGCCCTTTGGAAGTCTTTTATTTATCAATGTATATTTCCCTATAAAAGTATTTGTGGTGTGTATGTATACATATATATGTGTGTGTGGTATATATATTTTACATGTATATATACAATTTTTTTGTGATACAAAGCTCTAATTTTTTTATCCTGGATTGAGTCATCTTTATAATTTTTATAATGAGAAAGTGAAAATCAACTCAACTGGAAGTCAAGACCATACCGTAACTGCAAATTTTCTTTTGAGTGACTGCCACTTTCTTACTAATGACACTCCAACCTCAGATTCTTCTTCTGTTCCTCCCACTTCTTGCACAAAGTTACTGAGGTACTCAGCTGCTGAACTGTCCCGGCTTCTTAACATTATGCAGTTGAAATCTGGCCCAGCTTCCCCTACCTCTCAAAAATCTCCTAGCAGACAGAAAGTCAGGCTCTGTGCTGACAGCTCAGAGCCTGGAGCCTGCTTTGGATTCTGTGTCTCCCTCTCTCTGTGTCGCTCCCCAATGTACACATTTTCTCTCTCTGTCTCTCTCTCTGTCTCTCTGTCTCTCTCTCTCTGTCAAAAATAAATAAAACATTAAAAAAAATCTCCTAGCAGAAAGGGAAATAATTCAGTAAGAGAAAGACAAATATATGATTTCACTCATAANGTCAAAAATAAATAAAACATTAAAAAAAACTCCTAGCAGAAAGGGAAATAATTCAGTAAGAGAAAGACAAATATATGATTTCACTCATAAGTGGGATTTAAGAAACAAAACAAAGATACATGAGGGCAAAGAGAGGAAACCCAGTAAACAGACTCTTCACTATAGAGAACAAACTGATGGTTACCAGAGGAGAGGAGGTAGGGGAATAGGTTAAATAGGGTGATGGAGATTAAAGAGGGTACTTGTGATGAACACTGGGTGTTGAATCACTAAATTCTACACCTGAAACTAATATTACACTGAATGTTAATTAATTGAAATTTAAATAAAAACTTGAAAAAAATTCCTACCACAAACTCAAATCCTGTAATAAGCTCCACTCTACTCCCTCTTACAAAGAAACACCTTGGTTTCTTCGGTCTGTATGTTCCTTTGCTGAGACAAGCTAAATAAACTTTATTTGACTTAGTGTCCTCCTGGTAGCTTTTGGCCAGTGGACTTCAACACACTTGATCAACACAATATAAATACATCAAAACACATCACAATTTTTCTTACAAAAGAACATCTTTGTTGGGAATGCATCTCATAATGACAAACATAGTCTTCCCACACACGTTAGTTCATGCACTCACCTACAGCTGTAACTTATTGCTAAAATGGAATAGTGTTCATTGTTAACTACATTATTATATTTTGATTTTATATTCTACAGTCACTGAGAAAACCCTCCACATATGAAGGGGTATATTCTCTCAATGTCTATCTTCTTAGAACTCTGTCTGAACTCCATGCAAAAATCAGTGGTTCATAATTAAACATTATTTTGAGTAGCTGACAGCTCAAGTTGGTCCTCCACTTTTTTTAAGTTTGTTGTTTTGTTTTGCTTTGTTTTGTTTTTGAGAGAGAGCTCAGGTGTGCATGCACTCAAGCAGGGGAGAGGCAGAGAGAGGAAAATTGAATCCCAAACAGGCCGCATGCTATCAGTGCAGAGCCCCCACACAGGGATTGATTCCACTAACCATTAGATGATGACCTGAGGCAAAATCAAGAGTCTGCATGCTGCTTAACCAACTCAGCCACCCTGGCACTACTGGTGCTCCATTTTTGTTGAAAGTAAGCCATCGGAAACACCTGATTTCCAGAATTGTTATGATGACTTGAGAAGTATTTATTCTCTTATCCCACAATAAAATTTTACATGCTGCAAAGGTTTTTACATGTGGGGTATGTACTGTAGGACATTTGGAATGGACAGAGAATCATATGTCTTCTTCCTAAGAAGGGGAAGAAAGGCTACATTGGCAGAGAGCTGCATGAATGTCTCTGGCACCTACACACAGAGGGAGGTGAGCACCTGAAAATTTATCTCTTGAAACAATCCTTTCCTCGAACCTCTTGGAAAGTCTTCCTGAACATGGACCGAAAAGCACAGCAAGAGAATTTAAATGAACTGAATGATAATTTAGTTCAGATGCGTATGATCAGAGGCACCCAAATAAATTTGAATGGGCTTTACCTGGGAGACCAACAACTCAAAAGTCCCTGGTTGAAGGCTTCCCCTTTCCACACAGAGCTTAACGGATACAGTCCAAGTTTCCCACGGTTTTTGCCATCCTCATCACCGTGCGGCTTTGTAAACAACACCCTCCGTTCTCAGATACAGTTTTTTCTTATGGACCAAAGCACTTAACCAGGTTCTGTTGAAAACTTGTCACCTGAGGGCAATCGTTTGATATTTGCTTATTCGTGCACCTATCATTTATGTGTAGATTTTACTGGTTAGCTTTCAGAAGCAATCTCCCCACCCCCACCCCCTTCAAGTTTTTTGTTTAATTCCCGGCTGCAGACAGAATTTTACTTTTTTCAGAAAGTAAAAGACAGCAGATGCGGTTCCAGTCTAGAATGTGGGTATAGTGCCTGATTCCTAGATAGGGTTTGCACAAGGAGAGCCTGTGAGTGCTGCTTACCGTGGCACTCATCGCCAGGAGTCTAAGGGGCTCTTTCAACAACAAATCTCCACTATGGTACAAGCAGGCCTTGCAAAGAGAGCGCTTTGCATCTCCAGGCCAGCCCTGGGAACCGAACTCTACAGACCAGAACCATGGGCGGCGGGGGGGGGCGGGGCGGGGGTGAGAGAGGCAGAACACGCATGCGCAGGACGAAGGCGGAGCGGACGGCGCGGGGAACCAGCGCGCACGCAGCGGCCAGGCCTTATACACGGGAGCGCGCACCGGCGTGGACGCCAGAGACCGGGTTGGCGGGTGTAGGGAAGACAGCGCGTGCGTGGCCACCCGGCGTCAGCCATGGCTCAAAGGCCGAAGAGGACTTTCCGGCAGCGCCGAGCCCCCTCCAGTGATAGCGATGACGCTGCAGAGCCGTCTGCTGAACCCGGGGCTCCGGGGGAGCNACCTAATCGTCCCAGAACTTTAAAAAAGTTTTGTGATACTGTTAGGTAGGAGAAAGTTTTATGCACTTTTGGAAACGTCGCCAATTAGTTTTCTGGAAAACACTTAGCTAGAATAAGTACATTAGAAGAAATCTAGGGGACGTTTTCCTTTGCTTGTTTCAGTTTTCGTCAGTTACTTGCAAGAACGCAAATTAGAATGACGATGGATGTCACCTGGTAGCACAATGGATTGAAGATGCTGTAGACTCCACCAAGAGTGGCGGGAACTACAATGCAGTAGTTTTGAAGTACCTTTGCGTTTTTAAGTCTAGAATTTAAGCAGCATGAAGATGTTTACATAAGATGTGTTCTGGTTAGAACTGGAGCTTAATGATGCAGTTTTCCGTTAGTTTTGAGATTTAAAAAATTGTCTTCTCCCGTGTAACTACTTTATTAAAAAAAAGTAGTGACAGTGACATTGTTTTCCATTTGCAAATCTTGATGTTTCTGCATTCAATCTGTTGTGATAGGTTGTTTCATTTGAAATCTGAAAAGAAAACCACAGTACGTAGTGAATAGGAATACTTAATAGCCTTTTAGATGATTGAGGGTGTTCTGCTTTGGTATTACAACAAAGCTCAGACAGTAATTACTTAAAGGTCAGTTTGCAACTTGGTAGCTGAAACAGTGTTTTTCAGGTGTTTTTTTTTTTTATGGTCCCTTACATTAAAATCATTGGTCTGTTTTGCACTTGAATGGAACTTTTGCCCATGCATGATTGGTTACATCCTGCATTGACTATTGGAAATTATTTTTCATAGCATTTGCAAATGTTGGTACATTTTATTATACAGTATTCCCCCCCCCCAGTCTGTTAATGTTACTACTGATAATCATCAGTCTTTAAGTATTGCAAAGACGCTCACAGTGCAGGATATGTTTTTCAAAAATTCCAGTTTTCGCCTGAAATCTCTAATTCTTGAAGTGATAGGCACACCTTTGCTCATTTTTGAGAAAATTTGTCAGGTATACATGTGGAAATAACTCGAGTTTATCAGTCATTCTTTCAAGTAAAGTGGTATTGCTCCTTGAAGATCATGGCTAGATCACCTTGCAACTCAGTCACACAAGTGCTTTGCAGTGAGAACCATTGTGTTCCAGCAGGCCCCAGAAGTGCGTTATACACACTTCCATGTTGTTCTACAGAATATTTAAAAGATGTGTACTCAGTGGTCAAGATTTAATAAAGTTAGTGACTTCTAATTGCTTCATTGAGTATGGAAGTGCATCTGGATTTTTTTTTCCTGGCAATGCATGGTGGTGAACAATACAGTGACTGCTACCACACATTGCTGTCACTGATTGATTCACACTGAGAAGCCAGGAGTTTTACCCACCCCTGCTCTTGCTTCATTGTGTAAATAAATAGCAGCAGAGTAAAATGGGCAGATAAGATGCTAATATTATGATGAGCATAGTTTTTTACTCAGAGACCCTCAGAAAGGGTCCTAGGGACTTCCAGAGGTTGATGGACCATGCTCCAAGAATCACTGCTTTGGTGTTCGTCGACTTTGGGAACAGGTAAGAGCAGTTGTAAATAGTAGCACAGAAAGATGTAATCTGTACTTGTATTCCTCTGTCTTCTAAGTTTTGATCTCCAGATTTTTTTTTTTTTTTTAACTCTATATAGGTCTCTTAATTACGGGACATTTTTAAGATAAAGAGTACTATTTATGTAATCTTTTTAAGTTTTAAAATTTATAAAAAATACAAAATAATTGTAAACTAACAAGCCCTTTCTTGTCAATAATACAATGAATTCCTTCACATTTTGTTCATTCAGTTCTCACAACACCTTTATGGGGTTATCTCTTAATGTTGTCTTTGCTTAATAGATTATTTGGCAGACTATTCTTCCCAAAATCACACACTAGAATCAAAAGAGATTCGTGGTTTGAGACCGCAGTGCTCATTACAGTACTACGTGCCACCAGCCATTGAAATATCATATAAAGAGAATTAGATTCCAGACTTGAATGAAACTAGATTGAAAGCCCTCTTCTCCACTTCGTAACTTTGTGACACTGGACATGTTACTTAGCCTCTCTAGTCCCTAATGTCCTTGTCAATAACATCATGCATTTACTTTACAGAATTGCGAAATTCTATAATTGTGTGAAATAACTTGTAAAACAGATTTCAGTGCCTAGCATATAGTAAGTGTACATTAGTTTTTTTTTCTTTTTCAATTTAACCACCACCATTTTTCTTTCTTGTTTTAAATATTCCTTCATTTGTTGTTGTGGTTTTTTTTCTGTACTGTTTCCTTTTCTCATTGCATCTTTTAAGAGAATATTTTTTTAGATAAGCAGTTTGCTTAAATAGGGTAAGTCTACATTTATTAGATCATCCATTGGTTTCAGAAAGAATGGAAATGGAGAAAGATCTGTACATATACCTCAAATACGTGGAGAAAAATTAAAATACTGTATTATACATATGCTATATGTTGTGTAGAATTTCAGTTATTGATTCCACTGTCTTGACTCTTTGTTCAAAAAATGTCCTTTTAGAATCCAGAATAGTTGATCTTTCAACAGATGAAGAAGGTGAAACCGAGCATTCCTCAGAAAGTAAGAATGGTCAGAGTTCATCATCCAACAGCTCTAGCTCTCTGGAAGAAGAGTTTTCATCAATAGGTTGGTAAATTTTGTGACTTAAGTTAACTTTATTTCTAATATCAGCATTTTCTACACCAGTGATTCTTATTATTGGTAACACAACTATAGTGAAGTATGGGGCAAGTACATCATTACTAATGATTGTCACAGTGCCAAAATTGACTGTTCTTTTCCATTACATGACATGCCCAAGGTCAGACAGCTAGTAAGAGGCAGAGCTAGGATTCAAACCCAGGCAATCTACTCCAGAACCTGTGTTCTTAACCGGTGTGCTACACTGGGTGATTAATGCCAGTATCTGAAGGGTGGCAAGAATTTGTTAGTGTGGATGTTTTGGGTACAGGATATAGCAAATATAAAACCCTAGGGAAGACAACATAGCATATGCAGAGAACTAAAAATAGTTGTTGGAATGAAAATATTTGGTTGGAGTGTAAGATAGAGAAACGACAAAAAAAGCAAAGAGACAAATTGGAGTCAGATAATACAGAGTTTGGGAGAATTACTGAAAATTTTATGCAAATAAATGGCAGGACCATTTTTGTCTTTTAGAAAGATCAGTCCAGTTCAAGGAAAATTACCACTTGTGAACCAAATATGACCCATCACCTGCTTTTGCAAATAAATGTCTGTGACTGCTTTTTGTGTTAACAGTGACAGAATTTAGAAGTTGTAGCAGATACTTGATGAACATATTCTTCTGGCCTGTTACTCAAGCTTAAGGGTTTGTGACTTGTCCTGTCTGCGGACTCTTGTCAGTCTCATGAAGACTGGCACACCTTCTGAGAAAATAAAAATATGTAGTTTTATAAAAGAAACAAATTAACTTGAAATGTAATTGTTTAAATGCATTTTTAAAGATGTGCAATGTAGTAATAAGTGCTTTATCAGCATTAAATAACAAGCAGTAGCTCTAGTAATTTTTTTCTTTACATAAGTTCACAAGTTACAGAAGGACTTAATGATGAAACCAGTATTCAGAATTGAAACCTAGTAGATAGTGAAGCGTTGTCTAGATTCTAGACAGAGTGCTGTCCAATGAAACTTCTTTGATAATGAAAATTTTCTACATCTTCATTGTCCACTACGGTAGCCACTAGCCACATGTAGCTGTGGAGCTCTTGAAATGTGGCTGGTGCAACTAAGGAACTGGATTTTGAATTTGGATACATTCAAATTGTCATAGTACTGGCATAGAAGAAGGTGGACTAGGCCATATAAGCCAGTAGTTGTAAAGTGTTGGTAGCAGTGTCCATCTACGGAGGAAAGACTGTTTGCAAATATGTGGGATAGTTTTTAATTATTGTGACTGAGGTATTGTTGGCCTGTAGTGCCGTGGAGACAAGAAATGATAAATGTCTTGCAGAGTACAAGGACAGCACAGCACAGAGAAGTTTCCCTTCTGAAATGTGCATATCAGAAACACTGGAGGTTGAAAACTTGTTCTGTGAGGGATACATTTTTTTCTTCTGGAGAAGAAAATATGAGGGAATGTGAGAAGTTTGGAGATTGGTACATGGACCAAGGAGTGCATTTATTTTTTTGTTCAGACAGTGGCACTATTAGAATGATCCAATAGTGTACTACTGCCTTGATGTTGTTGCAGATACAGTGTGTTACTCGTGGGGCATGATATTAACCTCTACTCCTCAGATAAGATGATATGTGTGAAAATTATTTAACTTAAATCTGCATGTTTTTATTATAAAGCAATATGCTAACTTTATTAATTCATCCCATGTTTGGCCAGCATCTGCTATATGGGAACCTTTGAGTTAGGTGTTGGTGTATAGACAAGAGAGGATAATACTCTTGAAATTTTATTTCTTTATTGTAGCTTCAGAAAGGATTAGCTTTATATACAACTAGTATCTCACTAGTGAGTCTATTCCTATGATTTATTAAACCCCACCAAGTCATTTGCAATTATCACTTCCACTTCAAGTATTTCTGTTTTTGTATTCATAAATTTGAGTATTTGAACCCGAGTTTATCATCTTAACCCTGATTTCACAGTAAGTTTCTCAGAGGACTGTAAAACTATACTGTTGCTCAGCTCCACCTCAGATCAACTGAATCTGAATCTCTGGGATGGGGAGCTTGGGTACCAGTAGATTATCAAGCTTCCCAGGTGGTTCTGATGTATAACCAGCATCAGGAAATGTTAGTATAGCTTGTAGTGAAGGTTTTGAGTCTTAATTCAGCCTTAGAATATATTAATTGTCCCTCCCAGTTTTAAGGACATGTCTTTTTATCTTCATTCGTGTCATATTAAGATCATTAAACCAGGGGCACCACCTTGGTGGCTCGGTCATAAGAGTCCAACTCTTTGATTTGGGCTCAGATCATGATCTCATGGTTCATGTGATCAAAGCCTGTGTCAGGCTCTGGGCTGACAGTACAAAGCCTGTTTGGGCTTCTCTCTGTCCTTCTCTCTCTGCCACTCCCCTGTTTGTACTCTCTCTCAAAATAAATTTTAAAAAAAGATTAAAGCAGACAAAGACAAAATACAAAGCCCTCTAGCAGATGGCTATAGCACTTCATGATCAACTTTTTTTCCTTTGAGTAATTATTCAACCAGTTAAGAATCCAGTGCAGTATGTGATTTTCCCCACACATTTTAACATTTTCCACAAGGAAACTATTAAATGTTTTTTAATGGAGGATGGAGAAGCATCTGACCTGCATCATGTCCCTGATCCTAATCTATAAATTAGTGCTAGTCTATAAAAAGTAAATCATTTGATTTGATCTTCCTTATTCTTTTTTTTTTTTAATGTTTTATTTATTTCTGAGAGAGGAAGAGAGACCGCGTGAGCAGGGAAGGTCAGAGAGAGAGGGAGATACAGAATCTGAAACAGGCTTCAGGCTCTGAGCTAGCTGTCAGCATAGAGCCCGACGCGGGGCTCGAACCCATGAACCATGAGATCATGACCTGAGCCAAAGTCAGATGCTTAGCCAACTGAGCAACCCAGGTGCCCCGATATTCCTTATTCTTAATGAACATAATGATTTTTAATGATAACCACTTACCATTTCATAATTCAAGCACTTTTTTGTTTTCCTTAGGACCGATGTCAAGCATTTTGGTCAGTAATTTCTGAATTCTGTCTCCTTTTTTCTGTTTCAAAAGTTGGAACATTTCCAAGTCTCCTTTTCTATTTATTTCTCAAAGGCACATAACCTTTTCTATTTATTTCTCAAAGAATTTGGATCATGGGCACCTGGGTGGCTCAGTCGATTAAGTGTCTGACTTCGGCTCAGGTCATGATCTCATGGTTCATGGGTTTGAGTCCTGCATCAGGCTCTGTGCTGATGGCTCAGAGCATGAGGCCTGCATCAGATTCTGTGTCTCCTTCTCTCTCTGCCCCTTCTCCACTTGTGCTCTGGGTCTCTTTCCCTTTCTCAAACATAAACATTAAGAAAAAAAATTTTTTTTAAAAAGACTCTAGATCAGTCTGTAGTAAAGTTTAGAACATTTTACTTGAGCCTTGGGGGCTTGACATCCCTAAAGAACATTTTGAATTGCTTCAAAAAGTGAAAATTTCTTTTCCCATATGGTTTACCTTAGTATTTTGCTTAAGAAACTATTTTTTTCCAGAAAGTAAAGATAAATTTCAGCTTAGATCATGCACGAAGAAACTTGTTTTGAGTTGGAAGAGTCCATATTAATGTGGTTTATACTCTATAAAATAAAGCCTAGGGGTGGGGCGCCTGGATGGCTCAGTCGGTTAAGCGTCTGACTTTCTCTTAGGTCATGATCTTACAGTTCATGGGTTCGAGCCCCACGTCGGGCTCTGTGCTGACTGCCAGCTCAGAGCCTGGAGCCTGTTTCAGATTCTGTGTCTCCCTCTCTCTCTGACCCTCCCCTGCTCACACTGTCTCTCTCTCTCTCCTAGAAATAAATAAAACATTAAAAAAAAAAAGAAAACCTAGGGGCATCTGGGTGGCTCAGTTGGTTGAGCATCTGACTTCGACTCAGGTCATGATCTCACAGTTCAAAAGTTTGAGCCTCACATCTTTGCTGTCAGCAAAGAGCCAGCTTTGAATTATCTGTCTCTCTTTCTCTCTCTGTTTATCTCAAAAATAAACAAACAAAAGACTAAACTAAAGCAAGGCTCTGTTAAAAGATCTCACTTAAATATTCTTCAATGAACCTGATTATTTTCTTTATACTTTTTAACTTACATTTATTCATGTAGAAATCACCACAGGACCTTAGAGGCTGACTTGGCTTGTGGTTTTAGTTTCTTATTCCCTATATGCTTGGATGCTCTGGGATGGGGCAGGGCATAATATATATAGCGTCCCTCTTTGTGAGTTTTAACTGGCCAATCCCCCTTCATTCTAACCTCCACAGTTCTCATTGACTAAGCAACTCTTTGCTCAACTCTCCACATCCCTACTCCCCTCACAGTCTCAGAGCTTCTGGAAATGAGAAATAGCCCTCAACAAAAAGTCAGCAACAACATCTGATGAATAAGCTCAAAAATAAAATGAAGTGGTAGAATATTTTCTGATATTTCTAGATTTGGTTCATTTTTTTAATTTACATTTAATCTCTATAAAAATAATTTATAATTGATGTAAGTTTTGAACTGTATAGTTACATTCATATTAGAATAGTGAAAAACTTAGAAAAATGGTGCCTTTTATTTAAATACAAGGAATATGTATTTCTGTTGGTGTTTGGTTTTCAGTGTTGTTGTCTTTTTTTCTTTCAGTAAATATCCCTGATGCAGCTTTTATTCAGGCAGCCCGCAGGAAACGTGAATTGGCCAGGACCCAAGATGATTTTATTTCTTTGGATGTAAAACATACCTCTGCCATCACTGGGATGAAGAAAAACAGTGATGAAGATACTGAGAGTGAGCCTGATGACCATGAAAAGAGAATACCATTTACCCTACAGCCTCAAACACTTAGACAGAGGATGGCTGATGAAACAAGTACATACTTAATTTATTTGCAATATATGAACATTAAGGGATTTTTCACTAAAATATAATAATCAAATCTCCATAAAAACTTAATGTAATAAGTTTTTACCTTAAAAGGTATTAGAAGTTGGTTTTTATTTAATACCAATTTAGTCAATGACATCATAGTCTAAAAGATAAATGTATTAAAATGTTATTACCCAAAGATAATGTATAATAATATCTGACCTCCACTTGATCTTTTTTGACAGGTTAAAAAATTTGTGCAGTCTTATTTTTGATCTTGAAAACTTTCATTATCACCTTTTTAAAGATTTTTTTAGCAGGGAAGCATGTACAGAGATTTTAGGCTTCATTTATTAAAATCTCCCCTGCTCTAATAAAAAATTTCCTCTACCAATAGTTCTTAAGTCTCAAAGGACTATTTTCACATTTCTCATTTATTTTTTTTTCCACATTTCTCATTTATAAACAGTAATATGTTTTACCAAGATTTTTGTCACTTCAAATAATATTTTTTCAGAATGAGACTTTCGGTTCCTTACAACCCAGAAATTATTCTTCAATATTTTGATTCCCAGGTAGAATTTATAATCTCTGGGGGCACCTGGGTGGCTCAGTAGGTTAACCATCTGACTCTTGATTTCTGCTCAGGTCATGGTCTCATGATTCATGAGATCGAGTGCAGAACCCACTTGGGATCCTCTGCCTCTCTCTCTGCCTCTCCCTTGGTCATGTGTGGGCTTTTGCTCTCTCTCAAGATAAATAAGCATTTAAAAAAAATTTTATAATCTCTGTTAAGGAGTACCAAATGTTTCATTTTTTCCGTGTTTTTTCTCTATATGTGAAACTATAGTGTTTTCAGTGGGACAGTTTGGTGATGAGTACAAATTCCCAGATTCAGGTCTCTGCTTCAGCATATTCCTTAGACAAGTTATTATTAAATTCCTGATAGGAGTGTCCTCTTTATAAAATAAGGATGATAATAGTGCTTTTCCCCAGAATTATTGTGAAGAATAACTTAACCCATGTAAAGCTGCTAAGCCAGCAGCACATTATAAGCCCCCAAAAAATGTTAGCTGATGCTATTAGAATGGAAAAATGCTATTCATGAATTTTTTTTTTCCTAGCACCTAGAAATGAAGAAACAAGTGAAGAAAGTCAGGAAGATGAAAATCAAGATATTTGGGAACAGCAACAGATGAGGAAAGCAGTTAAAATCACAGAGGTAATAATTTTTTATCCCATGTGTATTAATTTTCTAAGGCTGCTATAATTATCACAGACTTGATGGCTTAAAATAGACATTGATTCTCTCACAGTTGTGGAGGCTAGAACTCTTAAAGCAAGGTGTTAGCAGGACTGTGCTCCCTTTGAAGGCCCTAGGGCGAAGAATCTTGTCTTCCAAGTTCTGGTCACTCCAGGTGTTCTTGCTTTTTGACTGCATAACCCCTCGCTCTGTCTCCTTCACATGGCCGCCTTCTCTGTGCCTCTCTGTGTCTTTTATAAGAAAACTTGACATTGGATTTAGGGCCCACTTGAATAATGCAGGATGTTCTCATCTTGAGATGCTTCACTTAATTACAAACACAAAGACCCTTTTTCCAAATACATCATATTGACAGATTCTGGGGGTTAGGACACAGACCTCTCTTTTGCCCACTGTTCAACTCACTTACACTTTATATATCATGTTCTTTTCCCACTAGATTATAAACAGCTTCCGCATATTATTAGGCCATTTAAGGGGACCATATTTTTTTTTATCTTAAATTTTATGGTAACTGCGACATATGGTAGGTGTATAAATGTAAAGTTTAAACAAACGTGTTTAAAACAAAACTAATTTAAAAAAACACTGTTCCTGAGCTCAAAAGTCCTAGAAATAAGTAAAAAAAAAAAAAAAAAAATTATTATTCAGTGTTTTATCCCTCTGTGCCTAATGTTGTGAGTCCTCAATAAATATTTGTGCAACTTTAAGCAAATTTTTTTTTTAAATATTATTAATGTTTATTTTGAGAGAGAGAAACAGTGTCAGCAGGGAAGGGGCAAAAAGGGAGACACAGAATCCAAAGCAGGCTCCAGGCTCTGAGCTGTCATCACAGAGCCCGACACAGGGCTTGAACCTACGAGCCATGAGATCATGACCTTAGCCAAAGTCAGATGCCTAGTGGACTGAGCCACCAAGGCACCCCAAATTTTCTAAATCTGATTTCTCATCAATCATAATGATTTAAAACAAAGTGCTTATAAGCTATGTAAATATAAAGGTTATATTTTTTAATCTGTAACAAGAATGCTTTGAAGGCGCCTAGGTGGCTCAGTTGGTTAAGCGTCCGACTTGATTTCAGCTCCAGTCATGATCTCACTGTCATGAGATCTCACATTGGTCTCCGCACTGGACGTAGAACCTGCTTAAGAACCTTTCTCTCCCTCTGCCCCTCCCCTGCTTGCACAATCACAAGAAACAAAACAAAAAACAATACTTTGAAAGATGATGTGTTCTTATAAATAAAGTATTGTTAAGACCTCCGTGTTACTGAAACTAAGAAGTTAAGTAAAGGTAAGTGTTTGATTATAACAGTATTTCGAAATCTCTGACCAGAGAAATGATTTAGAGGACTATTTGTATAACTGTAATAGAGTTAGATCCCTCTCCCCTTTTTAGTAAATCAATGTAGCAACAGCATGAAGAAAAATATTTTGAGAAAAAACGTCACCGTCGTTATTCTGCTTAGGTTTGCATAATTCCTTCTTAAGTATTTGTTTAATTATAGTCATAGTATATATCAGAAATTCCTAGACTTCCCATTCATGGAGCCCACAGTGTCCATAATTTTATTCTGGTGCCCCTAGGCCAAAAGAAGTACCAAACAGTTCCACTTAGTGAGTAGTTCGAGCCAGAATTTTATACTATTTATGTCCTATTAACTTAGTAGTCTTTGGGAAAAAATAACACTGATAAATTGAAGAAAAAATCTTTGAATTTCATTTTCAAGTAACCACAGTTACTTATGGGATGTGTGCACCTCTTGGGCACTACATGACAGCTCAGATGTTGGAATCAGATTGCACACTGCCATTCTCATCTCCTTTCCAAATTGATTTTCAGTAGGTACTTGCTTTTTATTACCGCCCCTCAAACTCACCTTCACTAATAAGACTTCATCAGAGGACTGTAGCACAATCTAATGTTGCAGCTGTGAACTAGTTAAAACTAGTATTTCAATAAATGATAAATGTGTATTCCCTTAAAATATTACTATTTAAAGAGTATATTTTTTTAAAAAAATTTTTAATGTTTTATTTATTTCTAGGAGAGAGAGAGAGAGAGACAGCGTGAGCAGGGGAGGGTCAGAGAGAGAGGGAGTCACAGACTCTGAAACAGCCTCCAGGATCTGAGATGGCTGTCAGCACAGAGCCCAATGCAGGGCTCGAACCCACGAACCGCGAGATCATGACCTAAGCGAAAGTCGGACACTTAACCGACTAAGCCACCCAGGCGCCCCTTAAAGAGTATATTTAAAATACTTCACAGCATCCCTTTGAGTTCACTTGAATGCCTTGGCATGTAGCTTGGGAACAATAATATGCATACAATTTCAAATTCTGGTTTGTTTGTTTGACACGTTATAAATATTTTCCCATGTTTCTATTACATAGTTATAATTGTAACTAATTATAAAATTGCATAATATTGGGGCAGCCAGGTAGCTCATTTGGGTGAGGGTCCAATTCTTGATTTCAGCTCGGGTCATGATCCCAGGGGCAAGGGATGGAGCCCAACGTCAGACTCCTCACTGAGCATGGAGCCTGCTTAAGATTCCCTTTCTTTCTCCCTCTGCCCCACTCCGTGCTTGTGCACATTCTCTTTTCTCTTTAAAAAAAAAAAAAAATAATAACCAGGAAGCAAGCTTTTGTGAAAAGTAAGGTTTTGTAATTTGCCACTTGCATGCAGATTTAAAGTTCCATGTTTTAAAACTGAGAATTTTACTGTAACTATGAAAAATGTCAAAGGCATGGAATTTTGAGCTGATGAGACATTGGAATACCCAGTCTCCTTTCATGCTGTTATATTTGTAAGATTAATGAGTCTTTTAAAACAATACAAATTTTCATAATTTTAGGGACGAGACCTAGATCTTTCCTACAGCACTGAATCTCAAACAGTGAAGAAGTTTGATACTTCCATTTCATTTCCACCAGTAAATTTAGAAATTATAAAGAAGCAATTAAATACTAGGTAAGTGGAATTGATTTTAAAATAATTTGTCCAGACATTTAATAGTGAAAACACTATGTTCTTTTTAATTCTTAAGTACAAATACTAATAATAAACAGATTTATAGTAAAAAATAGCAATGCCTATGTTACCACACTAGCACAACTGATTTTCTTTCTGTATAGGTCTTTTTAATCTTTTAATAGATACATACTACATGGTTGAAATCCATATATATCAAATTCTTGTTTTAATATTTTTATAAGCTTTTATCTGCATTGTTAAACAACCTTTAATTTTTAAAAATAATAAGTTGGGAGTGATGGCAAGATGCCATAGTAGGAAACCCCATACCTCATTTCCTCCTAGGATACCAACTTAACAATATACAGTCCAAGAAGCCTTTATGAGAACTCCAGAAACCAGTTCAGAAAGTTGCATTATGCCAAGCAAGCTCAAAGCCAAGAAGAGCCACATTGTAATGGGTAAGAAAAGCCATTTCATTTCAATTGCATCAGCCACTCTTTCAAGCCCACACTGCTTGTGAGAGAGCAAAAAAGCCTAACTCACAACTTCTCCATTGAGAAGGAAAAAGAAGAGTGGAACATACATATAATATTGAAGCTTTTGGAGGGACCGTCGAGGGACTGTTTCCTGCCTTGTCTATCTCAGCATCCTGAACTGTCATACCTTGAATACCTGGGGGCCACAGAAAACAAAAGAGCTCAGTTGCTACAGAGCCAGAAGCCTTAGAGAACTTCAGACAAACACCAAAGGGAGCAAGACACTATGAACACTTAAACCCACAAATTCTGTAATAGGGAAATTTCATATAGAAGCCCAGAGAAGATCTATCCCCCATAAAAGATTTCAGAAGACCTCCCCCTGCCCTCCACATCTCTAGCCAGGCTGATTGGTGATGTTCTTCCACTACTAGAAGCTATTTCCCTCAAGTGAATTTTCAAATGTAGACGACAACTAGAAATAACTAGAAATAAAGAGGAACAGGGAAACCTGACACAACCAAAGGAGCAAAATAAATCTTTAGAACCAATTCTGAAGAAATAGAGATCTACGAATTACTTGGCAAACAATTCAGAATTATCTACTTCTAGAAGCTGAATGTGCTATAAGAGAACACACACGACAAAATCAGGGAAACAGTAC
Source organism: Crocuta crocuta (assembly GCF_008692635.1). Classification (NCBI taxonomy): domain Eukaryota; kingdom Metazoa; phylum Chordata; class Mammalia; order Carnivora; family Hyaenidae; genus Crocuta; species Crocuta crocuta. Next base: position 243,446 of record NW_027530368.1, read on the forward strand.
ATGAACAAAGTGAGAAAATCAACAAAGCAAAACTGTTAAACAAAAAACATTCTGTAGCTAAACAATACAGTAAATGATTTGAAAATTTCACTAGAGGGGATCAACAACCTACTAGATCAAGCAGAAGAAAGAAGCAGTGACGTCAGAGACCACTGGTTTAAAATTACAAGTCAGGAACAGAAAGAATAAAGAGTGAAGAAAACCTAAGGGGCTTAACAGGACACATTAAGCAGAACAATATACATGTTACGGAACTCCGGGGAGAAGAAGAGAGTGCGGCAGGAGCTCATCCAGAGATCAAATGACCAAATGACCAATGACCAAAAACTTAACAATCTGAGAAAGGAAGTAGACATCTAGTTTCAAGCTCAGAAGATTAGAAGAAGGATAAACCCAGAGAAGCTCACACTGAGACACAATCAAATTTTCAAAGGCAGAAAGAATTTTGAAAGCAGCGAGACAAGGACCTTCTCCCGTAATAGGGAGCCCCACAAGATTATCAGTAGATTTCTCAACAGAAGCATTATAGGCCAGAAGAACTGGGATGTTATATACAAAGTGCTGAAAGAAACTCCCAGCCAAGACTGTTATAACCAGTAAAATTGTCCTTAAAAAATGAAGGAAAAATAAAGACCTCAAATAAAAGCTGAGGGAGTCCATCACCATTAGAATTGCCTTACAAAAATTGCTATTAAACGTCCTTGAAGGGGTTCCTGGGCAGCTCCTTCAGTTAAAAGCTGACTTCAGCTCAGGTCATGATCTTGCAGTTGTGGGTTCAAGCCCCACGTCAGGCTCTGTGCTGGCAATTCAGAGCCTGGACCCTGCTTCAGATTCTGTGCCTCCCTCTTTCTCTGCCTCTCCCCTGCCTGTGCACATGCACGCGTGCACGCTCTCTCTCTCTCTCTCAAAAATAAACATTGAAAATTGTTTTAAAAAGAAAGTCCTTTAGGATGTGACCAAAAGGGCTGCCTTCAGACACTGTCTTAGTGAACGCCCAGTCCGACCCCAGCCGTGGGGCACTGCTAGAGCAGTGAGAACGAGTACTTGAGACCAGGATCGAGGAGCGGATGCTGCTACTTGACCTTAGCAGCCCCCTTACCAAAGCCTTCAATGGACCTGAGCCCACCTACCACAGCCTGTCTTCCGCTCACATAGATGAACAGGCCTGGCTCTCCCCCATCCTTGCTAAGGCAGCCAGCAGCATCATTGACCTGTCTGCTGCAGATGGCCGAGGCGTAAAGCAGCACGAGTACATGGGCCGGGAAGGGAGTACACACTCACTTGGCTGTGCCGAGAGCCTGACCCACTGGAAGAAGCTGCTGCCACTGCCGTCTCTGACCAGCCAGTCCCATCAGGTGCTGGCCAGCGAGCCCATTCTCTTCTCTGACTTGTAGCAGGTCTCCAGGATAGCTGCTTATGCCTACAGTGCACTTTCTCAGATCCAAGCAGACGCAAAAGTGAGCTGATTGTTCACTTTGGGATCCCATGAAGAGAGAGATTCTTGGACTGCTCTTCTCTTTTCACCTGTCTCTACCTTGCCTCCCTTTGGTCCCTAGCCTCACTATAGTTCAAACGGAACCCTAACCTGCTACTAATCACAGAAGAGTATGGAGGAGGCGGAGAGTGAAGCTGGAAGTCTGAGCAAGTGAGGATGGGGCAAGGGAGGGTAGAACCATTTGGGACTGGCATTCAAAGCCCTGGCCAGGGATGGGTGGGGGTTAAAAAGGTTAGGACTTAGTAGGCCTTCGCTGTCACTGGGAAGGTAGAGGTACCACTGTGAGGTGATCCCTAGGGGGACAATGGGAACCCCCTTCCCCCCCTTTCTCTTGGCCCTACTCCCTTCCCCCTCTTCCTGACTTGGTACTTATATGCACCTCAGTACGGTTTGTGACCAGGGTCTGGACCAGCTTGAATTTGAATTAATTGAGTTTGTATTTCTAGCACCTTGGATTTTTACATGTTTGGGTTCTGGTTTGGTGTATCACCCTGGGTAAAGAAAGTGTACTTAAAAAAAAGTCCTTCAAGTTCAAATGGAAGGTGGCCAGCCAGTAGCGTGAAGCATATGAAATTTAAGACTGTCTGGGGTGCCTCACTAGCTTGGTCAATAGGGCGTGCAACTCTTGATCTCAGGGTTGTGAGTTCAAGCCCCACACTTGGTGTAGAGTTTTCTTAATAAAAAACTTTTGACATAAATTTGGCTTAAAATATATATAAAGCCGTCTGGTAAGGATTAAGAATGTAAACAAATAGAGAATCATATGGTATTCTAAAGGTGATGTAAAAATCACTACAGTTCAAGTATAGAATTTAAAAGATAAACACAAAAANTAAATTGAAGAAAAAATCTTTGAATTTCATTTTCAAGTAACCACAGTTACTTATGGGATGTGTGCACCTCTTGGGCACTACATGACAGCTCAGATGTTGGAATCAGATTGCACACTGCCATTCTCATCTCCTTTCCAAATTGATTTTCAGTAGGTACTTGCTTTTTATTACCGCCCCTCAAACTCACCTTCACTAATAAGACTTCATCAGAGGACTGTAGCACAATCTAATGTTGCAGCTGTGAACTAGTTAAAACTAGTATTTCAATAAATGATAAATGTGTATTCCCTTAAAATATTACTATTTAAAGAGTATATTTTTTTAAAAAAATTTTTAATGTTTTATTTATTTCTAGGAGAGAGAGAGAGAGAGACAGCGTGAGCAGGGGAGGGTCAGAGAGAGAGGGAGTCACAGACTCTGAAACAGCCTCCAGGATCTGAGATGGCTGTCAGCACAGAGCCCAATGCAGGGCTCGAACCCACGAACCGCGAGATCATGACCTAAGCGAAAGTCGGACACTTAACCGACTAAGCCACCCAGGCGCCCCTTAAAGAGTATATTTAAAATACTTCACAGCATCCCTTTGAGTTCACTTGAATGCCTTGGCATGTAGCTTGGGAACAATAATATGCATACAATTTCAAATTCTGGTTTGTTTGTTTGACACGTTATAAATATTTTCCCATGTTTCTATTACATAGTTATAATTGTAACTAATTATAAAATTGCATAATATTGGGGCAGCCAGGTAGCTCATTTGGGTGAGGGTCCAATTCTTGATTTCAGCTCGGGTCATGATCCCAGGGGCAAGGGATGGAGCCCAACGTCAGACTCCTCACTGAGCATGGAGCCTGCTTAAGATTCCCTTTCTTTCTCCCTCTGCCCCACTCCGTGCTTGTGCACATTCTCTTTTCTCTTTAAAAAAAAAAAAAAATAATAACCAGGAAGCAAGCTTTTGTGAAAAGTAAGGTTTTGTAATTTGCCACTTGCATGCAGATTTAAAGTTCCATGTTTTAAAACTGAGAATTTTACTGTAACTATGAAAAATGTCAAAGGCATGGAATTTTGAGCTGATGAGACATTGGAATACCCAGTCTCCTTTCATGCTGTTATATTTGTAAGATTAATGAGTCTTTTAAAACAATACAAATTTTCATAATTTTAGGGACGAGACCTAGATCTTTCCTACAGCACTGAATCTCAAACAGTGAAGAAGTTTGATACTTCCATTTCATTTCCACCAGTAAATTTAGAAATTATAAAGAAGCAATTAAATACTAGGTAAGTGGAATTGATTTTAAAATAATTTGTCCAGACATTTAATAGTGAAAACACTATGTTCTTTTTAATTCTTAAGTACAAATACTAATAATAAACAGATTTATAGTAAAAAATAGCAATGCCTATGTTACCACACTAGCACAACTGATTTTCTTTCTGTATAGGTCTTTTTAATCTTTTAATAGATACATACTACATGGTTGAAATCCATATATATCAAATTCTTGTTTTAATATTTTTATAAGCTTTTATCTGCATTGTTAAACAACCTTTAATTTTTAAAAATAATAAGTTGGGAGTGATGGCAAGATGCCATAGTAGGAAACCCCATACCTCATTTCCTCCTAGGATACCAACTTAACAATATACAGTCCAAGAAGCCTTTATGAGAACTCCAGAAACCAGTTCAGAAAGTTGCATTATGCCAAGCAAGCTCAAAGCCAAGAAGAGCCACATTGTAATGGGTAAGAAAAGCCATTTCATTTCAATTGCATCAGCCACTCTTTCAAGCCCACACTGCTTGTGAGAGAGCAAAAAAGCCTAACTCACAACTTCTCCATTGAGAAGGAAAAAGAAGAGTGGAACATACATATAATATTGAAGCTTTTGGAGGGACCGTCGAGGGACTGTTTCCTGCCTTGTCTATCTCAGCATCCTGAACTGTCATACCTTGAATACCTGGGGGCCACAGAAAACAAAAGAGCTCAGTTGCTACAGAGCCAGAAGCCTTAGAGAACTTCAGACAAACACCAAAGGGAGCAAGACACTATGAACACTTAAACCCACAAATTCTGTAATAGGGAAATTTCATATAGAAGCCCAGAGAAGATCTATCCCCCATAAAAGATTTCAGAAGACCTCCCCCTGCCCTCCACATCTCTAGCCAGGCTGATTGGTGATGTTCTTCCACTACTAGAAGCTATTTCCCTCAAGTGAATTTTCAAATGTAGACGACAACTAGAAATAACTAGAAATAAAGAGGAACAGGGAAACCTGACACAACCAAAGGAGCAAAATAAATCTTTAGAACCAATTCTGAAGAAGTAGAGATCTACGAATTACTTGGCAAACAATTCAGAATTATCTACTTCTAGAAGCTGAATGTGCTATAAGAGAACACACACGACAAAATCAGGGAAACAGTACATGAACAAAGTGAGAAAATCAACAAAGCAAAACTGTTAAACAAAAAACATTCTGTAGCTAAACAATACAGTAAATGATTTGAAAATTTCACTAGAGGGGATCAACAACCTACTAGATCAAGCAGAAGAAAGAAGCAGTGACGTCAGAGACCACTGGTTTAAAATTACAAGTCAGGAACAGAAAGAATAAAGAGTGAAGAAAACCTAAGGGGCTTAACAGGACACATTAAGCAGAACAATATACATGTTACGGAACTCCGGGGAGAAGAAGAGAGTGCGGCAGGAGCTCATCCAGAGATCAAATGACCAAATGACCAATGACCAAAAACTTAACAATCTGAGAAAGGAAGTAGACATCTAGTTTCAAGCTCAGAAGATTAGAAGAAGGATAAACCCAGAGAAGCTCACACTGAGACACAATCAAATTTTCAAAGGCAGAAAGAATTTTGAAAGCAGCGAGACAAGGACCTTCTCCCGTAATAGGGAGCCCCACAAGATTATCAGTAGATTTCTCAACAGAAGCATTATAGGCCAGAAGAACTGGGATGTTATATACAAAGTGCTGAAAGAAACTCCCAGCCAAGACTGTTATAACCAGTAAAATTGTCCTTAAAAAATGAAGGAAAAATAAAGACCTCAAATAAAAGCTGAGGGAGTCCATCACCATTAGAATTGCCTTACAAAAATTGCTATTAAACGTCCTTGAAGGGGTTCCTGGGCAGCTCCTTCAGTTAAAAGCTGACTTCAGCTCAGGTCATGATCTTGCAGTTGTGGGTTCAAGCCCCACGTCAGGCTCTGTGCTGGCAATTCAGAGCCTGGACCCTGCTTCAGATTCTGTGCCTCCCTCTTTCTCTGCCTCTCCCCTGCCTGTGCACATGCACGCGTGCACGCTCTCTCTCTCTCTCTCAAAAATAAACATTGAAAATTGTTTTAAAAAGAAAGTCCTTTAGGATGTGACCAAAAGGGCTGCCTTCAGACACTGTCTTAGTGAACGCCCAGTCCGACCCCAGCCGTGGGGCACTGCTAGAGCAGTGAGAACGAGTACTTGAGACCAGGATCGAGGAGCGGATGCTGCTACTTGACCTTAGCAGCCCCCTTACCAAAGCCTTCAATGGACCTGAGCCCACCTACCACAGCCTGTCTTCCGCTCACATAGATGAACAGGCCTGGCTCTCCCCCATCCTTGCTAAGGCAGCCAGCAGCATCATTGACCTGTCTGCTGCAGATGGCCGAGGCGTGAAGCAGCACGAGTACATGGGCCGGGAAGGGAGTACACACTCACTTGGCTGTGCCGAGAGCCTGACCCACTGGAAGAAGCTGCTGCCACTGCTGTCTCTGACCAGCCAGTCCCATCAGGTGCTGGCCAGCGAGCCCATTCTCTTCTCTGACTTGTAGCAGGTCTCCAGGATAGCTGCTTATGCCTACAGTGCACTTTCTCAGATCCAAGCAGACGCAAAAGTGAGCTGATTGTTCACTTTGGGATCCCATGAAGAGAGAGATTCTTGGACTGCTCTTCTCTTTTCACCTGTCTCTACCTTGCCTCCCTTTGGTCCCTAGCCTCACTATAGTTCAAACGGAACCCTAACCTGCTACTAATCACAGAAGAGTATGGAGGAGGCGGAGAGTGAAGCTGGAAGTCTGAGCAAGTGAGGATGGGGCAAGGGAGGGTAGAACCATTTGGGACTGGCATTCAAAGCCCTGGCCAGGGATGGGTGGGGGTTAAAAAGGTTAGGACTTAGTAGGCCTTCGCTGTCACTGGGAAGGTAGAGGTACCACTGTGAGGTGATCCCTAGGGGGACAATGGGAACCCCCTTCCCCCCCTTTCTCTTGGCCCTACTCCCTTCCCCCTCTTCCTGACTTGGTACTTATATGCACCTCAGTACGGTTTGTGACCAGGGTCTGGACCAGCTTGAATTTGAATTAATTGAGTTTGTATTTCTAGCACCTTGGATTTTTACATGTTTGGGTTCTGGTTTGGTGTATCACCCTGGGTAAAGAAAGTGTACTTAAAAAAAAGTCCTTCAAGTTCAAATGGAAGGTGGCCAGCCAGTAGCGTGAAGCATATGAAATTTAAGACTGTCTGGGGTGCCTCACTAGCTTGGTCAATAGGGCGTGCAACTCTTGATCTCAGGGTTGTGAGTTCAAGCCCCACACTTGGTGTAGAGTTTTCTTAATAAAAAACTTTTGACATAAATTTGGCTTAAAATATATATAAAGCCGTCTGGTAAGGATTAAGAATGTAAACAAATAGAGAATCATATGGTATTCTAAAGGTGATGTAAAAATCACTACAGTTCAAGTATAGAATTTAAAAGATAAACACAAAAAGCTAACATTGTTAATGAATAAAAATTTTTTTAATGTAATATGGGACTTCAGTAACAAGTGGAGGAAATAAGGAATAGCGTTCTTGTATGTGATTGAAGTTATCAGCTTAAAATCAGTTATTAGAACTATAACGTTTTTTATAATCCCAGTGGTAAACACACACAGAGACACAAATGTATAGAAGATGAACAAAAGAAAGTGAGAAAAGACTGAAGGTATGTCACTACAAAAATCAAAACACTAAGGTAGCAAGAGCAGAAAAGGCACAAAATAACTACAAGACATTATTATCTTTGTTCCAGGGAAGAAGACATTTGTTCTTTAAGGGGGATAGAAAAAGATGACATTTGGTCTAAGCAGGTGCTTAACTAATGATTTTTCATTATATACAGCAAGTTAGCTGGAGGATTTGAATTTTTTAAAGAAAGTTGAAGTCCACATACTGTGAATTTATTACTTCATTTGTAGTTAATTCTCAAATTTTAATATACTCACAGTGTCGGATATTAGTGAAAAACCTATTCCAGATATTTTTAAAGAAATGGTGTTCTTATTCCTCTACTGGCACATATATGGAGAGAGAAATGACTTTTAAAAAATAAGCAGACGTTGAATTATATTTGACACTTGTTTCATGCTACATTAGTTGATACACGTGACACTCATAAGAGTTTAAAAAAAAAAGTGGACTGTCTTATCAATAAGAGCAGTGTACGGGGGACTGCAGCAAATATAGAAAACATGCCTCAAACAACATCAAATTCTAATGACACATAAAACCATTGAGTCACAAAATATTAAATTATACCAAATCATAACATGCTCACATGGTTTTAATACCAGCTTATTCACAAAAATACCCATATTCCAAGAAAGACCACAAAGTGATTTAACAGTTACTCCCCATGGACTCTTGTATTTCATATATAAGACCTTGGAATGTCTAGCAACTCAACTCACCTAGTTTACAAATTCTGATCAATCCACACTTAATTAACTTTGACTCTAAAATTATCCTCGGATTAGCTCAAGCACATAAAAACCTGTAAGTGTCCTTTCCTCCCATTTCCTTTGAGACCTCTTTCATTGTGGTGTTCTCCTTTGCTCAGCAAGTCTCATAAACCCAGGTTTATATAATTGTCCATTTCCTTGTTGGTTTCTGTAAGGTAGCTTTAAAAAAACTCATTAGACTGATAGTTACTGTAGTAGAAATAGAAGTTGGAGAAACACAGTTTTCATTTATTTTTATTTTGTTTATTTAGATTAACATTGCTACAGGATACTCACCGCTCACACTTGAGGGAATATGAAAAATATATACAAGATATCAAGAGCTCGAAGAATACCATCCAGAACCTAGAGAATTCATCAAATCAAGCTCTAAATTTTAAATTCTATAAAAGCATGAAAATTTATGTGGAAAATTTAATTGACTGTCTTAATGAAAAGGTACATAAGGTTATAAATACAGTATTTCCTGTTTATAAAGAAATCCCCTTACCATGAGATATTTTTTTAAAGTCTGAATCCCACAACTACTTTCCTTTAGGGTTTTCCTACACATATTTGACATGCTGTGATATTAAGTGTCCCCTTAATATTAGTTTTTTTTGCAATTATTTTGGTATTGTAAATAACAAGAGTTAAATTTTTGTGTTAAAATTCTGTTTAAAAAAAATTCTTAGTGAATTATTAAGTCAGAGTTTCTAAATATCTTTTAAGGCCTATGAATCATTGCTAAATTATTTGAATACCAGAGAGATTACATCAGTTTTATTTTCAGCTTCATTTTATATATTTATTTTTTTAATTTTTTAAATGTTTTTTATTTATTTTTGAGAGAGAGACAGTGTGAGCGAGGAGGATCAGAGAGAGAGGGAGATAACAGAATCCGAAGACGGGCTCCAGGCTCTGAGCTGTCAGCACAGAGCCCAATGCAGGGCTCAAACGCACGAACCGTGAGATCATGACCTAAGACGAAGTTGAACGCTTAACTGACTGAGCCACCCAGGCACCCCAGCTTACTTCATTTTAAAACACAATTTTTGCAGGGGTACCTGGGTGGCTCAGTCAGTTAAGCATCCGACTTCAGCTCAGGTCATGGTCTCACCGGTTCATGAGTTTGAGCCCTGCATTGGGCTTTCTGCTGTCAGTACAGCCTGCTTAGAATCCTCTGTGTGTCTGTCTGTCTCTGTCGCGCGCGCGTGCGCTCGCTCGCTCTCTCTGCCCTCCACCCTTACTTGCGCTCTCAAAAATAACATTAAAAATTTTTTTATAAATAATGGTTTTTGTACATATTTGATCTCAAAACCTTTATTTTATTAACACATGTAGTCTGTGATGTGTCTTATTTGCCTTGTTATCTTTTCAGTTCATAGGCGCAATTTTCCTTTTTCCTTTTCTTTTTTTCCTTATATGGTGAAAATTCTTTACTACTGCTTAAAGTTTTTAATGCTACTTGATGTAGGTAAACTTTCCGTTTTGTCTTCTGATTTCGTTTACAGTGTTTTCTTTGACATCCTGACTTTGACATTTTTGTGTTAATCATATTTATAGATCATTCTTTCCCTTTATAAGTTCTGTTTTTGTTTTATACATACTAAGCCCTTACATTTGACTTTTTTTTTTTTAAGCAAACCATTTAAAAAAATACACTCTACTTCATTGCTTTTTATTTACATTTTAAAAACTACCAAACAATTGGGTTTTTTTTCTCTCCAGTTGTTTCAAGTTTTACTTTTACTGTCACTTGGTAGTTACTTTCTGAAGTATTTATTGCAATACAACTTTCTTCATCGATCCTTGAAGAATTAAACTGTTAAAGTCTCATTGGCATACACATTGATGTACCCAGGGCAGCTGCTTTGTAAACATCATTGGAGTTGGGGAGAATTATTGCCCAAGAAACATCAGAATGTCGATTTTAACTAATCATTCATTTTTGCTTCATAGCTTTCTTACCTGTCTGGTTAAGTCTCTTCTATCTCCCCTTTTTTTCAGATTTATCAGTTTCCTCAAGTGCCCTCACACAGTCTACCCCCTAGGCTTCTAAAAAATATCTGTACCCTTCCTAATATCTGAAATAAAAAAGAATCCTATTTGGGGGTGCGTGGGTGGCTCAGTTGAGCATCTGACTTTTGATTTCAGTTCAGTCATAATCTCACGGTTCGTGAGTTAAAGCCCCACATCGAGCTCTGACAGTGCACAGCTTACTTGGGATTCTCTCTCTCTCCCTCTCTGCCCCTCTCCCACTCACACGTGTGCTTTCTCTCAAATTACAAAAAAATCCTAATACTTATCTTTTCACTCCTATCCATGTTCCTGACCCCAGCCCATTTGCTTTCATTATTTATGATATTTATAGCTGTTTTAGTACAGTTAGTTGATTATCAGTTTTAAAGTATTGGCAGCCAGATCTGTATCTCACAATATTTTTTTAATTAAAATGTGGTAGTACTGAAAATGTTCCTTTTATAGGAGTAGTGAGCACGTACGTATGCTTATCTAAGTATTACTTTTTATGATTATTGATCTACAAAATGTTACTTATATGTGTATTTTCAGATTATCAGCATCCAAGAAATAGAGTCATCCATGCATGCACTCCTTTTAAAACAAGCCATGACCTTTATGAAACGCAGGCAAGATGAATTAAAACATGAATCAACGTATTTACAACAGTTATCACGTTAGTGTTTTTCATATTCAATATGACTTATTCATTAAGCTGGATTATCAGCTAGAGAATAAAAATATTTTCATTCCTGTTTTAAAATAATGCTTTTTTGTGTATTTTCCCACTAACTTTTCACCTACCCCTTTGCAAAAAACCCAAAATATTTATAACTAGGGCTTCAAAATATCTTGAATTGAGTCAAAGACAAAAAAATAAAAATTATAACTTCTACTCATTTGGTATTTGAGACAGTATGTGTCCATATATTGACTTTGTTGAGATGAGTTGACATAAGTCTGTAGGCTGTGTCGGAAATCTAACTTAAAGATTTCATGGCCAATCCACAGATTAGGGATGGAGGTTAAAGACCTTTTGGTGGGTTTCAGTAGAGAATCATCTGTAAGATCTCAAATAAGATTTGGATGCTGCCTTTTAGTTCCCACACTGGTTTTGTATTTTCAAAGATGCCTTCCTTTGATTAAGGTGCTTTTGGAGAATAGTGAAAGAGATAAGATCATAACCAAGTAGCTGGTTAAAGCAAAATGACTTTCAAACACATGACTTGTAGTTAGTTATAAATTATGGTACAGGTTAAGAAACAATATGAATAACTTATTGGTAATGCAAATATTTTTAGTAATTCAGGGATAGAAAAAAAATGGGTGAAAACAACTGAAAAAGAATACAAGAAAAAGAAACATTGTAGAATTTTATTACTGTTCTCAAGTGCTGAACTATATTCATCAGCCAAGGTGTCTTAGGCTAGCAGGCTCAATGCCTATTAATATTGTGATAGGGAGTTAACATTGTAATTTCATTACATGGTGAAGTATGCAATTTAAGCATATTAATTGTGTTTATATATATTTATATATGTATGTATATATACCCAAAATACAACTTTTGTATTCAGAATGTTTCATTTTATTTCTTTGAAGAATTTACAGTATGAAATTAATTTTATTTGTTAACAGACAAAGCCGAGACATCAACAAATGGAAGCTTGGCTGTAGATGAAAAAACTCCATGGATTTTGGAAGAGGTTGAATCTCGAAGGTAGCTATATAAAGTGAAGACTTAGAGCATCATCGAGCAAGTATTTTTCACTACTTTAGTTAGCCCATATAGTATAATAACCATAACTGAACATTAATTTGTGAGAATGACATAAAACCAACATTTAAACAGTTCTTACCCCTAGGGTTTAAAGACACACTGGTATATTGGATCAGTCAAAAGGAATGGGTAAGATGGCATTTATCAGTCTGGGAATTACCTATAACTAGAAGCTGGTTATTATTGTTCCCCCCCCTCTTTAAAATCTGAGTAGCCAGAAAAACAGGGAGAACCACCAGTTCAGATAATGAAGCTAAAATGCCAAAAGTTATAACAAAATTGTGTGCTAATAATGGTACATGTTCTGGACATTTTAATTAAATGATGACTCCTAGTTTTTGTTTTAAAGCATTTCTTTTCAGCAGGAACTGTTTGTTTTGTTTAGGAACTGTTTTAATTTGTTTTTGGTTTATTGCAAAACACAGGTCACAAAGAAGACAAGCAAGGGCACTTTCTGGGAATTGTGATCATCAGGAAGGGACATCTAGTGATGATGAACTGTCTTCAGCAGACATGATTGACTTCCAGAAAACCCACGGTCAGTTACCGGGTTTCTAATATGTCTTAATTTGAAGTATTGAAATGGTAGGAAATGCTTTGCTGTGATTCTCCTTAAATATAGTTAGGGAAATTCAAGAAAAAAGGAACACATTTTTTTCCCCTTTAAGACTTCCTGGGGTGCCTGGCTGGCTCAGTCCATAGAGTCTGTGATTCATGATCTTGGAGTTGTGCATTCAAGCACCACATTGGGGGTAGAATTTACTTTTTAAAAAAAAAGAAAAAAGAAGGACTTTTCCTGCTTTTGAAAAAATGGGATAAAATGGAGGAACATTGTGAGTTTTCTGCATCTTTATTGTTTTTTCTCTCAACTTTTCTCATCTTTAATAAAGGAACCATGAACATTTTGGTTTCATTTCTCTACCGCATACTTTCTATATTACCATTTTTAATTGAAAACAATTAAATTTAGGAGTGCCTGGCTGGCTCAGTTGGTAAAGCATGCAGTTCTTGATCTCATGATTATGAGTTAGAGCCCCACATTGAGGGTAAAGGTTACTTAAAAATAAAGTCTTTTGAAAATAAATCAAACACTTAAATTTAGTAACATTATTTTAGTGATATATAGGTAAAATATTGCATATTTGAAAGAATGTGGGCTTTACAGGGGCACCTGGGTGGCTTAGTTAAGTGTCTGACTTTGGCTCAGGTCATGATCTCACAGGAGCCCCACGTTGGGCTCTGTACTGACAGCTTGGAACTTGGAGCCTAGAGCCTGCTTTGGATTTTGTCTCTCTCTTTCTCTCTCTCTCTGCCCCTCCCCCTTCCTCGCTCTGTCTCTCAAAAATAATAAGTAAACGTTAAAAAAGTTTTAAAAAGAAAGAAGGTGGGCTTTACAGTCAAACAGATGGGTTTGAAGACGGTCTCTATTTTGTGTGATCTTAGATCCATTAACCCTCCTGAATTTCATGTTTGCTTGTTTCTTGTCTGTAAATAGATAGTCACACCTACGTTGTACAGAAGATCAATAAGTGGTGGATTTTGTTAGTGTCAATATTGCTATTAAAGTGATTTTTTTTTATAAAACCTAATTTATATGTAAATATCGAAAGGAAAGTTTTCAGCTCTTTTAAGTTCATAGTTATACATGTTTATAGGAAGCGAAGTTCACAAACTTAAAATGCATAATATACAGAGACTCATTTTGTTTACAGATGAAATTTTACAAGATCATAAGAAGATTTTTGAAGATGTACATGATGATTTTTGTAATATCCAAAATATTTTGTTGAAATTTCAACAATGGCGAGAAAAGTTTCCTGATTCTTATTATGAAGCTTTCATTAGTTTATGCATACCGAAGCTTTTAAACCCCCTAATCCGACTTCACTTGATTGATTGGAATCCTCTTAAGGTATTTAAGCTTAATATGTAAAAGAAATATTTCTGTCCTGTTCATTACTGAAGTGCCCTTGTTATCAGGTTAGCTTTAGTGTATACAGAGTTGGAATTAATAATTGGTGCTTTGGGGTAGTAACCTGCATTCATCTTTTCTTGGTTCTTCCTTTATTTTTAAGGCTGAATAGCACTAAACATCTATCAAGGAAACACTTTTTTATTTTTTTTATTTTTTTTACCTTCTATGATAAGTTCAAAGTCCATTTTAAATCATTTAAAAGTGTGAAGCTGGCATTAGCTTTTAAGAATTTTAGTCTGTTGGACATAGGTACCAAGAGTTCTGAAGTTGGAGATACTGTATTGGGAATATTTGGTTTGGAAAGCTACACTGAAGAGGGGGGTTTAAATGAGAATTTAAAGGATATATGATTTAAAATGGGGAAAAAAAGGAGAACTTTTTTTGTAAAGGCGCATAAGGAAAAAGCCTAGTTCAGGAGCTAGAGGCTGCATAGAGGTTCAAATCCTAAATTAAAAGATAGGAACTTATTTTGGTAAATAATTGGAAGAGTGGCCTTATGGAAGTAATGTTTTAAGAAGCCCTAGCAGCTGGGTAACTTGGAGGAAAGGAAGAGATGAAGATAATACTGGAAGGCTATTACTGTAGTCCAGGTCCAAGGTAGTGAATCCCTTACATAAGTGATAGTGGTAAAGGGAAGAAAAAGAAAAGGTTGATTACAGGAAGTTTTATTAATTAAGAATCAGTAAAAAGCTTCTGCACAGTGATGGAAACAAAACTAAAAGCAGCCCCCTAAATAGGGGGAAATATTTGCAAATGACATATCCAATAAAGAATTAGTATCCAAAATTTATGAAGAACTTCTACAGTTCAACACTCCCCCCCAGAAAAATCCAGTTAACAATTAGGCAGAAGACATGAATAGACATTTCTCCAAAAAGACATCCACATGGCTAACAGACACATGAAAAGATGCTCAACATAATTCATCATTAGGGAAATGCAAATCAAAACCACAGTGAGATATCACCTCACATCTGTCAGAATGGCTACAATCAAAAACACAAGAAACAACAAGTGATGGTGAAGATGTGGAGAAAAAGGAGTCTTCATGCACTGTTAATGGAAATGCAAGCTGGTGCAGCCACTATGGAAAATGGTATGGAAGTTCCTCAAAATGTTAAAAATAGAACTACCCTCTGATCTAGTAGTCACACTACTGGGTATTTACCCCCCAAAATGTTAAAACATTAATTCATACATGCACCCCTATGTATATAGTAGCATTATTTACAGTTGCCACGATATGGAAGCAGCCTAAGTGTCCGTGGACTGATGAAAGGATAAAGAAGATGTGGGGGGGGTGTGTATCTGTGTACACAATGGAATATTACGTGACCATAAAAAAGAATGAAACCTTGTCATCTCCAATAACACGGATGGAGCTAGAGAGTATAATGCCAAGTGAAATAAGTCAGAAATACCATATGACTTCACTCAAATGTGGAGTTTAAGAAATAAATGAGCAAAGGAAAAAGAGACAAATCAAGAAACATACTCTTAACCGTGGAGAACAAACTGATGATTACCAGAAGGGAAGGAGCTAAGGGGATGGCTGAAGTAGGTGATCAGGATTAAGGAGTGCACTTGTGATGAGTGCTGAGAGGTATATGGAACTGTGGAGTTCACTATACTGGACACCAGACACTAATATAACTTTTAACTATATTGGTATTAAAATTAAAGAATTAGTAAAATACTGAGGTAACCCTAACACACCACATTGAAAGGTGACCCCAGTGTTCTGATTCTGGGTTATTAGAATAGTGGTAGTTCCATTCATAGAAATGGGAACTTTGCAGAGAGAAAAAAATGTCGAAGGAAGTTTTACTTTGTACCTGGATGCTGAAATGATAGTGGAACATCCATGTGCATGTGCCTAGTAATAAAATGGAAATGAGAAGACCAAGTTGAAGAATAGAGGAAACCAGATAAAAATTTAAC
Organism: Crocuta crocuta; assembly: GCF_008692635.1. Lineage (NCBI taxonomy): Eukaryota > Metazoa > Chordata > Mammalia > Carnivora > Hyaenidae > Crocuta > Crocuta crocuta. The sequence goes on from NW_027530368.1 coordinate 259,236, forward strand.
CAAGTGAAGGAGACATAGCCATGTCCTTTTATCTTTCTCTGCCCCAGTCATGCGTGCCTGTTGCTCTGTGTTGGGTTCAGGGCCAGGCAGTCCTCCTAGTACAGAAACTGAGCTTATCCCTAAGGAAATGGTAAGTAGTTTGTTGTACAGGAGCCTCGTTGTTAAGCATTCAGGCTGAATTGAGTATCCTGTTATACCTAGCAGAGATCTGTTCATTCAACAAATAATAACTGGCCATCTGCTACTTGCCTCGTAACCTAAACCACCTGTAAATACACATTTGTGCCTATGAGAATTGAGGGAACCAAAAGTGAATTTTTATAAACAAATTCCATATTAAGTGATATTCTTACAAGTGTATATTTTCATTAGTAAAGTGTGGTAGGTTCTGAATATGGCATGTTTGGCATATTTGTCATATGAATGATACATGGAATGTAGTTTTTTGTCATATTATTGAGACATCATGTCTGGTCATGCCATCCTGCCTATGCTTGGTCTAGTACTTTATATAAGGGGTTAAAATATGGAATTACTTTTTTTTTTATTCTCAGAAAAGCTCTAGTGATTACTGAAAAGTTAACTTTTTAAAAACAAACTATTAAAAAATAATAATTTTATTTATAAGTTTGATGCTGTAGGCTTAAAACAGATGCCATGGTTCACATCTATAGAAGAATATGTGGCTACCAGTATGGAAGATTCAAAGAAGGAAGATGGTTCTGATAAAATCTTGTCTGGTGTCATCAACAAAACCGTTATTCCTCGACTTACAGGTACTGCTTTGTAATCTTGATAAAACTAAATTGTACTCTGGCAGAGTCTGAGATCATTAATATCTGTTACAGTCACAGATATCTTTATCAGAAGTTTTCAAATACAAGGAAATGTAATATGCATTAAAAATCAAGAGATGTCATAATTGAAGGTGATTAAAAGCACTTGTTTGCACGATTGTCTACCAGACTGCTGGTATTTTCAGCTTTTAGCATTTGTGAGATTAGTTGTTGCTTTTATTACACCTAAGTCATTTATTAGGGGCATACTTTGATTTCAACTGTATGTATTCTTTTCTCTCGACTTCTTCCCCTTGTTATATGTTTTTTAATGTTTATTTTTGAGAGAGCGAGACAGAGCATGAGCAAGGGAGGGGCAGAAAGAGAGGAAGACTCAGATTCTGAAGCAGGCTCCATATTCTGAGCTATTAGCACACAGCCTTACACCTGACTCAAACTCACAAACCGCGAGATCGTGACCTGAGCCGTAGCTGAACACTTAACCACCTAAGCCACCCAGGTGCCCCATGTTACTCTTTCTTTAAAAAAAAACATTACTACATCTTCCTCACATCTGCACTTACCATTGATGCCTGTGCTTCAGTCTGAAGCTTTGTTTTATCTAAAATTGTACTTGATAAAAATCTGTTTCACCATTGCACTGAGCGTGGATTTTGATAGCAGTCTATAGAACTGTCTTAAATGATGAAGCAACCACTTACCTTGCTTCTTAGCCAGTTTGGCTAAAACTTTTAAGATTTTTCTCAGCCTATCTTGTCGTACAGTCATGGTTGTATTAGGAAGCTACTAATTTTACCTAGCCCTCTTAATGATAGTGTAGAATATGTAGGACTGATTTAAGTACTCTTCTGAAAACTCCAGATACTTCACTTAAAATTAAACTTCAAATAAGTAGAATAATGAGAAATTAATACTGTATATTCTCCAGTTCTGTCCTAGATGCCCTTGTACTCTTCATGAGCCCTCTAGGCTATTTCATGCTCTCCTTTAGTGTCATCTGTATTTGTGTTGTTCAGTGTGGTAACCAGTAACTAAATGTGATTAATAACATACACATTTTGACAAAATAAAATTAAAATTCAGTTCCTCAGTCACACCAATGACACTAAATTCTTAATAGTCCTATGTAGCTCATGGCCATCAGTGCGGATACAATGTGTTTTTTCCATCATTTAGAAAGTTACTTTGGATAGTACTACTCTACACAATTTTAAGTCTAAAGGAACTAGAGAAAGTCTGCATCTTTCTTATCAAAGTACCTTCTGAATACATTCACTTCTATGTCCAACAGGCACTCTTTCCCACTCGTGCACATTCTCCCTCTAAAATAAAAAATAAATAAAATAGATTGGCCAATTCCAAAAGGAAAAAGTGGGCCATATGAATATCTGAGGAAACAGAATCCAAGGCAGTGGAAACAGCAAATGCAAAGGCCCTGAGACAGGAGCCAGCCTAGTTTGATTGAAAAACAGCACATGGGCCAGTGTAGCTATACTGGAGTGAGGAAGGGTGGAGAGCAGAAAGAGGTTAACAAGATAACATGAGCTACGTTATATAAGTCCTTATAATCATTTGTAAGGACTTCATTTTTTTGTAAGTGAAAAAGTGAAAAGTAATTGGAGAGGTGTTTTTTTGTTTTTGTTTTTGTTTTTTTAAGTTTATTTTGAGAGAACAAGTAGGGAGGAGCAGAGAGAGAGAGGTGGACAGAGAATCTGAAGTGGGCTCTCTGTTGTCAGCACAGAGAGTTCAGTGCTGGGCGTGAACTCCTAAACCACAAGATCATGACTTGAGCTGAAGTCAGTTGCCACCCAGGTGCCCAGAGAGTTTTGAACGGAGAAATGGCACTGTCTGCCTAATATTTTAACAGAATCACTGGGGTTACTGTGTTGAAAATGAACAGTAGGCCGACCACTTATGAAGCTTTTGCAGTAATGAAGCAACAGGTCATACTGGCTTGGGCTAGGAGTTTGTTAAAAGTGAAGGTGCTGAAAAGTAGTCGAGTTCAGCATACATTTCAAAGATAACACTAACAGAATTTGAGAATGGATTGGTTGTGTGCACAAGAGAGGAATCAAGAGTCACTGCATGGGTTTGGGCCTGAGCATTTGGAAGGACAGAGTTGCCATTTCCTGAGATGGAAAAGAGGAAAAGGAGCTTTAGGGTAAGGTGGTGTTATCAGGAGCTCAGTTTGACAAATGCTGAGTTTGTGATGCCTACCATCCAAGTAGAGGTGTCAACTAGCTTGTTGAATATATGAGTATAAAGGAGAGGTCCAAGTAGCAGATGTAATTTTGGAATATATCAGCACATGGATGACATTGAAAGCTTGACCTTAAATACTAAGGGTGTAAACATAAATGGGAAAGAGAAGGTAAGTGAGCTGAGTCCTGAGGTACTGCAGTGTTTTTGAAGTCAAAAGAAATGACAGGCAGCCAGCAAAGAAGACCAGAGAGGTAGGTGTGAAATCCGGAGTGGTATCCTGGATGCCAAGAAAAAAAATGGTGGCGCCTGGGTGGCTCAGGTCATGAGCTCGTGGGTCGTGGATCCAAGCCCTGTATCGGGCTCTGCTCTGACAGTGCAGAGTCTGCTCGGGATCCTCTTTCTCTCTACCCCTCCTGCACTTGCTCTCTCTCTGTCTCTCTCTCACTCTGTCTCACTGTCTCTTGCTCTCTCTCTCTCTCTCTCTCTCAAATAAGTAAAACTTTTTTAAAAAAATGTTTGTAAAGGGAATGATCAGCTGTTGCAGATAAATCAGATGGGGACTAGAATCAGCCTTTAGGTTTTGCAATGTGAAGGTCACGTTTGATGGTAAGAGTAGTTTTAGGTAGAATGGTTGGAGATTAGGCCTAATTGAAGTGTGTTCAAGAGTTAATAGGAGGAGAGAAATTGGAAATAGATAAGCTTAGAGTTTTTTGGAGAATTTTGTTGTGAAATGAAGGAAAGAAATAAGGCAATACTAGAGGGGAAAGAAGTGTCAAGGGAGATTATTTTTAGTATAAGAGAATAATTGTAGGCTGAGGGGAAAGATCCAGTAGAAGTGATGACAGTACTGAAGTTAAGAGGGCAAAATTCTGGGAGCGCCTGGGTGGCTCAGTCAGTTAAACATCTGACTTCAGCCCAGGTCGTGATCTCAAAGTTTGTGAATTCGAGCCCTGCATCAGGCTCTGTCAGGCTGACAGCACAGAGCCTAGAGCCTGGAGCCCACTTCGAGTACTGGGTCTCCTTTCCTCTCTCTGCCCCTCCCTCCCTCTCCCACTCTCTCTCTCTCTCTCAAAAATAAATATTTTAAAAAATTTTAAATAAAGAGGGCAGAATTCTGGGAACAGAATCTTCCATTAGCCAAAGGGGTTGAGACCTTTTGCACAAGTAAAAGATTGGCCTTAGCAAGCAGCGTGGGTGCTTCATCTGTGAGAATGGAAGACAAGAATATGTGGGCACAGATGCAGGTAGGTGTGTAGTCTTCCGTAGAGCTTCTCTTCTGATTGATCTGTTTTCTCATCAATGAGGAAGTAATCAGCTGAGGATGAAAGCAAGGGGAGAGAAGTAAATAGTCATCTGGAAGAGTCAGGCCCATTAACAGTGAGGAGGAAGGAAAAGACAGGAAATAATCATCTGGATGAGAGAGAGGGGGAATTGGCCAGGTAAACAATGATTGCTAGACAGCTTGAAGGGTTCTCTGGGTTTCACAGTGATAAAATTTAAAGTGTATTTTTTTCCAGCCATGTTTTAGCCACATAGTTGGAGCCACAGATTTAGTGACAAGTGGATTTAACTAGGGTTGTGGTTAAGTGAGATAAGTTGTACAGAGCCCAAAAAGGACAAGGAAATTGAAGATGTATGCAAATACATAATGGTCATGAATGGCATGGATTTTAAATTGCAAAGGAGGGAAGTCTTTTCTAAAAACTTTAGTTGTTTATACATGACAAGCAAAGCAATCTAGGAAATAAATTGTACACTACTGAAACTTTTGTTTCAGACTTTGTAGAATTCATTTGGGATCCCTTGTCGACATCACAGACAACAAGTTTAATAACACACTGCAGAGTGATTCTTGAAGAACTTTCCACTTGTGGAAATGAAGTTAGTAAAGGCAAACAGGTAATCATTTCTAGAGTTATGATCTTCTTGATTGATTTATTTATAGCTTAATGTAATTTTGTTATAAATGTTTGTTTACAGAAGATGCAGAAGAAATTACCAGAAAGCAATTTAGGGAAAGATAGATTTACTTCTGATTAATAGAAACTAGGATTGACCTTTTCTTCTGCTTTGTAATAATAAGATGAAACACTATTCCTTCATATTTGTGAACATTCTAACAGGGATGACAGTCATTATTACAGAATACACATGTAATAAGACCCAGATTATTACATTTATTCTAATTAGTTTATTCCTCTCTGTTCAGTGGCCTGATTTTTGTTCTCATGTCCAGCCAGCCATCCTTTAGGTTTGTGAATATACATTGGCACTACAGAGATACGCAGACATAAATGCATTAGTGGAAATTTATTGCTTCTAAAAGAAAAAAGGACTTCTTTGTCTTTGTTCTTTGGGCAAAAATCTAGTAGTATTTTGGCTTTGCTTTAATGATTATTTTAAAATTAAGTTAACATTCATGATACTAACTTTATTTGTAGTCTCCCAAAGTTAAGAATAGTAATCCCTTTAAGGATTCAAAGTTCAGTAGGATATGGGTACCTGGTAGGCTCCAGTAGGTAGAGCATGTGAGTTTTGTTGATCCTGGGGTTGTGAGTTCAAGCCCCACATTGGGGTGTAGATTGTACTTAAAATATTTTTTTTAAATCCTTAAAAAAGTTCAGCAGTATAGGTTTTCATCTTACCATGATTTAGAATTTAGCTTTACTTAACACATGAAAGGAGGGATCTTTTAGAGGCCTTGATGAGAGTCTGGTAAATCTTTTATTGTGCGACTCTGTTTTTTAGTTCTTCTGTTGATGAGAATATCATATAGTTGTGCTTATTAAATCAGTAAACCTATTATATGTTGAGCTTTAAAGAAGCTGAGAGAGATTGACTATCTAGAAAGTAGAGTAGAATAACCAAGGTGGATGAGAAGCAAGGAGAGGCATGTCACATTCGTATTCTGAACACCATTAAATTTTAGCACTTGGAATTACTATGAAGGAGGGAAGCTGTGAGAAGTAGGAGGGAGAAGAGGGAAATTAGCATGATTCTGCCTTCAAGAAGCATGTGATCTTAAAGGAAATAAGATGTACGTAAATTGTTATTTAAAATAGGAAGTGAGGAGCATATGAGTGGCTCCTGGTTAAGCAACTGACTCTTGATTTTTGGCTCAGGTCATGATCTCGTGGTTTGTGAGTTCAAGCCCTACATTGGGCTCCGGTCTGATAGTGCAGAGCCTACTTGGGATTCTCTCTCTTTCTCTCTCTGCCCCACCCATTTGCTCTCTCTCTCAAAATAAGTAAACATTAAAAATAAATAGGAAGTGAGAGCTGGGGGAGGAGAAGGAACACTTATTTAATTCCTGCTGTGTACTTGGCACTCTGTTGTACCTTCATTCTAGCAGCTCTATTCTAGCATCTCAGTTCTGGCAGCTCTGTTAAAAATTGGATGATAGCATCATTTTACAGGTGAAGAAACTGAATCTCAGAAACTTGTTCCTAGTAATATCTTGAGTTAGAACCAGAATTCGAACCTTGATTAATCTTCTTTTAAGGCTTAAGCCCATGTCACTGACCACGTTACCTTCCCTGAGCAGCCCAGATAAAATGCTGTGAAACTTCATAAGAGAAAGAGGAGATAGAAGTTATGTTCCATCGTGGAAGAATTTATCTTCAAGGTGGCATTTGAACTGGGACCTAGTGGAAAGTAAAGGATTTAAACATAGCAAATGACGGGGAAGAGGGCATTTTTCACCTTCCTCCAACAGGATAAAGACAGATAACATATGAAAATCATTGCAGAAATTAGAGATGCTTAACTTAGAAGAAAATATGCATGAAGATTCTGTATTTGAAGAAGGAATAGATTTATTCTGTGTTGTTACAGAGCATAGAACCAGAATTAGTAGAGAAGAGCTACAAGGAAGTAGACATAGAATCCTATATTTGCTCCTTATATGAAACTATGTAATTATAACCTAAATATAAATAGTGGTTTACCATTTGTTGTTTTAAAAATGTTTATTTTTGAGTGAGAGAGCACAAGTAGGGGAGGCATAGGGAGGGGGGAGGGAACAGAGGATCCAAAATGAGCTCTGCGCTGACACCAGTGAGCCCTATGTGGGGCTCTAGCTAACAAACTGTGAGATCACAACCTGAGCTAAAGTCAGACACTCAACTGACTGAGCCACCCAAGCACCCCAGTACTTTACCATTTATTAAACACTTTCACATTATCTTATTTGATCTTCACAACCTTGTAAAATGTGTTGACTTTAATTGCATTTTACAGATGGAAGAAGGTAGCCAGAGGGCCATGTCATTTGCAAAAGGTTACTTGGGTGTTAAGCGGTAGGCCTGGCACTTTGCAATTTATACTAACCAAAGTCTTTCAAAAGTGTTACAGATAAACTCATGAAGTTTTTATACCTGTAATTTTTATTCTAGAAGCCCTCCCACTATGAATGTTGAAAATGGGTTCTTTGTGTGATTAGTAGGACACCTGACTACATCAGGATTTTTCAGCTTCAGCAGCCTTGGCATCTGGAGCAGATAATTATTTGTTGTGGAAGTTGTCCTGTGCATTGTAGCATGCTAGCAGCTTCCCTGGCCTGTACCCGCTAGACGCCAATAGTGCTCCCCAGTCTTAACAACCAAAAACATCTCCAGATATTATAAGATATTCCCTGGGCATGACACAGTCACTCCTAGTTAAGAATCACTGAACCACGTAATGTTCCTGGCTACAAAGTCAGTTTGCCTTGCCAGTGAGATCACTGTATCTTTTTCAGTGATGTGTAAGAAATTGAAGAGATGAAAAAGGTTCCTGAAGATTGGAATCATACAGCATAGTTCCTGTTTTTGAAGTAAGAAGCAAATGATTCTGTAACCTAATCCCTGGTGAGAATAGTTTTGATTCTTCTTAAGTTCTAAAGTAGGTGATAGAGGTAGATTATGAACACTTTTTTTTTTAAAAAAGCAGTGATCACTGTTAACTGTCATTGGTAGAGTTACTAAATACAGGTGATTGCTTATTGACTCAAATTCTCTTATACTATCTCAGTTACTTTCATGATAAATAAGGTACTGTGCAGTTAGAGTAGGTAATATATTTAAGTATGCTCTGATCGTTTTTATGGATCATATGGAGAATGATAAGCATAACAGTGGTATAGTGAGATACAAGAAACTGGTAGAGTATACCTAAAGAATACTGACCAAGAGGGATGTGGCTACTTATGGGGGTGGTCTTTTAGTATGAGATAGCTTCTCAATATTTACCCTGTTCAATATTTTTATTGAACTGAATGAAGATATAAAATGCATTCTAATAAGATGTGTCAATGGCACAAAGCTAGGAATTCTATCCTAATGGATAGTAGAATAGTATGCAAAAAGATTTCAAGTACTGAGAAAATTGACTCAAAATATACAATATGAAGGGAATATATATTATGTCCTACCCTTGCTTTCAAAAATTCAACTGCATAAATAAAAGGAAAGAAACAGTTTTGAAGCAACCTAGGTAAACCAGAGAGGAATATATAATAAACAGTAAACCCAATGAGTCCGTAGTGTCAACCTGATTAACAGAAAGACTAAGGGGAATTTTTTTTTTTTTTTAACTGGGTGTGTGCTATTGTGAGTAAAAATGTTATATGTGTTCTACACACAGATAAGACTTTCCTGGGTATGTTGCATTTAATTCTGTGTGTAAGTATATTAAATGGAGAGTATCTAAGATGGTATGGGAAAGAGAAAATGTAAAAAGTGAGGTATTGGTCTTAGAATCTAAAGAATTGTCATGTGGAAGGGAAATTATATTCTGTATAATCCTAAGAAGTAAATTAGGACCAGTGAGGGAGATACAGGAGAGAAGTTTGTTTCTCATTGTTAACTGAAATCTTATAGTTAATAGCTGGCCAAAGATATGGGTGGCCTCAGGAGATTATGATTACCTGTCATTTAAATGTTTTTAGGCATAGGTTGGTTGACTCGTTAGTACAAATGTGAAAATGATACCAGCTATGTATTTAGATTGCTAATTTTCAGATTTTTTTTAATCAACAGAACTTTTTTTTTCAAATTAGATCTTACACACCCCTCTACACAAACACATAGAAACACAGCTGCTCTTGCTGTAGTGTGTACCTGCCCACAGTCTCCCTTGAGGGCCTTCACATTTGCCCACACCACCCAGGATTATCTCTGTGACTGTAAAGAGCAATGTGAAAACAACTAGCTAAAGCTTCTAAGAATCTTTTCAAAGCTCTTTTAGCATATATACACAGGTCTGTGTGTGTGTGGTTTTGTGGTTACTGTTTGGAGGACTTTTTCCCCCCCACAAAATACTTGAAAAGTTAATGACATGCTCACTGTCTTTAAAATATATGGATTTGTTTTAAACAGTCTTTTTGGAAATAATATCAAACTTAGAGAAAATTCTCATGAGTAAAAATAGCCTTTACCCGGGTTCACCTATCATTAATATTTTGCCGTTTGCTTTATTATTTGCTGTCCCGTTGTATATATACACATAATGATTTGTTTCTCCTGAACAAATTTGAGAGTAAATTGTGTAATTGCTAAGAATAAAAAGGTCTGTTATATAACCATGGGACACTTAATCATTTTCAGTAAACTTGACTGTACTTCATATACCATCCATGTTACACTTCCATTGTTTGACTTAATAATGTCCTTTACAGCATTGTTTTACAGAACTATTTTTAAGAAACAAAAATTTAAACAATACGGAGGGGTGCTTGGGTGGCTCAGTTAAGCTTCCAACTCTTGGTCTCAGCTCAGGTCTTGATCTCAGAGTTGTGAGTTTCAAGCCCAGTGTGGAGTCCACTTAAAAAGAAAACAAACAAAAACAATGTGGAAACATTTGTCAAGCCTAGCATTCAAACACATTTAAATGGAAAAAAAAATCAAAGCATAACTTTTCTAGTACAAACATTAACTCGGTAATTTACGTAAGTTCAGATACTACTCCATGGAGACATTGCCTAGAAAAATGATCTTTATTCTTTTAAAATAATTTTGAATGTTTAAGAATTGGAGTATAAAGAACTGAATTTTTGTTTTTAATATTAAATATTGATGTGTGACCGTGGAAGAATAGATCATAGATATTTGGAAAAAGAAACAGGACTTCAATTAAATATGCTTTTTCTGAAGAAAAAAAAAATTTGAATTCTACATTTATGAGTTATTTGGTTAGTATAGAGTTTTTTGACAGCTTAATTTGTGCTACACACATTGTCCCGGAGTTAAAAATAGCCTTTTGTGTGTGGCATTTTTATTTTTCAAGTATGGATTTCTTTTTAAGAATAGAGATAATATAGAAATTTTGGTAATACATGGAAAAAAAAATTCAAACTCCCTTTATCTTTTCATCCTATTACAAGAACTTGATACGATTGTAGGATTTTTCATCCAGCCTTTTACTTCAAAGTTATAATCTTAGTGAATGTGTACATTTGTATCCTACTTCTTTCCCTTAACATTATCTCATTAAATATTAATTTTGGATGTTCCTACAGTCTTTATAAACTTTAAGATTTTTTTTTGCAGTGGATGGATATAACATGATGAGGTCCTAAAAAGTCTCTGTGACTGAATATTTTGGTTGTTCCCAATTTTTGATACACAAACAATAAAATGAATGTGCCAAAGTGAGTTTACTACATCGAAGTGCATTGATAAACCAACAGAGGACCCATAGCTGGAGTATATAAAAGGCTTCTACAAATCAGTTAAAAAAAAAAAAAAAATCTAAAAAAATACATAGATAAGCAGTTTTTATTTTAATTAGTATATCCAAATGGCAGATAAGAATATGAGTGGATGCTCATCTTCACATTGCTCAACAGGAAAATAAAAATTAAAATATAACAGGGGTACCTGAGTGGCTCAGTCAGTTGAGGGACCCTTGATTTCACTTCAGGTTGTGATCCCAGGGTTGTGCAATCCAGCCCCATGTTGGGCTCCAGGCTGAGCATGGACCCTGCCTGGGATTCTCTCCACTCCCACCCTTGCATTCCCTCTCTCCCCCTCTCTCTCTGTAAAAAAATATTTTAAGAACATAATAAAGTATGACTGCATACCCCAGGAATGACAAACATTAAAAAACAAAAGGATACCACCTATTAGTAAAGGTGTAGGGAGGCAGAATTCCTTATACGTGTCTGGTGGAAATGTAAATGGGATATCACTGCTTCAGAAAACTTCAGTATTGTGTACAAAGGTAACTATAGAGACATAAACTGGATTCCAGCAGTTCCATTCCTATGTGTGTATCCATTAGAAATGAATGCCAATGTATGTTAAAAGACATGTACACAAACTTTGTGTAATATTAAAAACAATATTGTGTGTAATAGACCCCAAATTCGCAACCACCTAAATGTTCCATCATTAGTATTCATGCCACAGAATATGCTGTACAGCAGTGAAAATGCACCAGCTACAGCTATATGCATTAACATGGTAAATATAATTCTCATGTACCTAATTGATAGTTATTTGTACTATACTGTTAAAATTACTTCTTTTGATAATTAGACTTACGACTATCACTGATGCTTTTAAATTTTTATATAATAGGATTTACTTAATTCTATTGTTTTGAGAATGAAGAAAGCAATAGAAGATGATGTTTTTATTCCTCTGTATCCAAAGAGGTAAGTCCTGTTAATAGCTAGATTAAATAAAATAGCTAATCATGTAATACAGATTTAAGAAAGTAATGCAAAAGGAACTATAGTAAATGTTCTCAAATATGCATACACCTATTAAGATGCAAGTTGAGGGACGCCTGGGTGGCTCAGTCGGGTGAGCGTCCGACTGGCCCACCAGCTCTGCTGACAGCTCAGAGCCTAGAGCCTGCTTCAGATCCTCTGTCTCCCTCTCTCTCTGCCCCTGCTCACGCTCTGTCTCTCAAAAATAAAAAATAAAATGTTAAAAAATATAAGATGCAAATTGAAAGTTCAACAAAATATTAGCTACTTTTTGTATCCCATGTGTGATGTCTGGCACTTGGACATAGGTTTTTTTTTTTAAGACTATGACAGGTGGCATCTCCTAGTGGTTAAGTCCACAGATTCTGGGAGCCTAGATACTTGACTTCAGTCCTTTGTGTGCATCAGTATCTTCGCATGTAAAGTGAAGTGTTAAATTAATGGACATTGTGAAGATAAAGAGCATGCTCAGAACAGTGCCTGGCACAGAAAGCCAGAAAGTATCTGTTAATTGTGGATTTACTTTATGAAGCTAGTAGGGTATTTTTGGTTTTTAGTTTTCCTTGCCTGGGAAGACAGATCTAGAAAAATGTTGCTAGGGCTGATGTAAAAAAAATTATTGCCTGTGCTGTCTACTAGGATTTTTATGGTTTCAGGTCTCACATTTAGGTCTTTAATCCATTTGTGTGTGTGTGTGATAGAAGTTTATTTTTGTATGTGTTGTAAGAAAGTGGTCCAATTTCATTGTTTTCGCATGTAGCTGTCCAGTTTTCCAGCAGCATTTGTGGAAGAGGCTGTTTCACTTTCGTATATTCTTGCCCTTTTGGCTGTCCATCAATTGACCATATGAGTTTGGGTTTAATTCTGGTTCTTTATTCTGTTCTGTTGATTGATGTTTCTGTTTTTGCACCAGTACCATACTGTTGACTACTATAGCTTTGTAACATATCTTGAAATCTGGAGTTGATGCCTCCAGCCTTCTTCTTCCTCATGATTGCTTTGACTTTTTGTGGCGTTTTCTGTAGTTCCATACAAATTCTAGTATTATTTGTTCTAGTTCTGTGAAAAATGCCGTTGGTATTTTGACAGGGATTGTATTAAATCTATAGATTGCTTTGGGTAGTACAGACATTTTAACAGTATTGGATCTTCCAGTCCATGAGCATGGAATTAACTTTCCATGTTTTTTTGTTGTCTTCAGTTTCTTTCATCCATAGTTTATGGTTTGCAGAGTGTAGGTCTTTCACCTACTTGGTTAAGTTTATTCCTAGATATTTTATTCTTTTTCGTATAAACAGGACTCTCTTCTTAATTTCTGTTTCTACTACTTCATTACTAGAGAAATGCAACAAATTTCTATGTGTTAATTTTGTATCTTGTGACAACTGAATTCACGTATCAGTTCTAGTGGTTTTGGTGGAGTCTTTATTCCCCCCGTCTTTGTATAAGAAAGGAGTACAGTTGTAACCATTATCTTGTACCTTACTTTTTTTTACTTAGTACATCTTTGAGGTCATTTCAAGTCATCACAAGAGTAGTTTATTCATTCTTTAAGCTGCATAAGATGCACGTGAGCGAAACCATTCGCAACAATGCTGTGATTAATTTGATAGACTTACCATTCTGTATACCTATAGAAGGCATTCTCAAAAATAGGGTTGTTGGATCAAAGTGTACTTGTAATTTTTATGTCATCAGAGCATTCTGTTTATATTCCATTAATGTGTTAAGGCTTCGTTTAGCTAAGTTTTAGCCAAACGCAGTTTTTTTATACTCTGGTTCTGAAAGATTAACAGATTGCATTTTGTTCCTTCTCTATTTCAAATTAGCACTGTAGAAAACAAAACATCACCACATTCAAAGTTCCAAGAAAGACAGTTCTGGTCGAGTATAAAGGTAAGCAAAAAACTACAAAAATAACATTTTTTAACTTTAAGTCCAGTGTTCTGTAGAGCAGAGATCATCAAACTTCTGTAAATGACCATATAGTAAATATTTTAGGCTTTGAATGCCATATAGTCTGTTGAACCATTCAGCTCTGCCTTTGTAGTATAAAAACAGTTATAAGCAATATGTAAACGAATGGGCATGGCTGTATTTCAGTTTTACTTCTAGACACTGAAATTTCAGTGTCATAATCTTCACATGTTATAATATACCCTTTTACTTTTTTTTTTAATCCTTTCAAAATATAAAAACCATTCTTAGTTTACTAGCTCTACAAAACCAGGCAGCAAGCTAGATTTAACCTACCAGCCCTCATTGGCCAACTCCCTATCTAAAAGGAAGTGAGCACCTGAGCGGCTCACTTGGTTAAGCATCTGACTCTTGATTTCGGCATATATCATGATCTCACAGTTCGTGGGTTCAAGCCCCACTTCAGGCTCTGCACTAATAGCACAAAGCCTGCTTGAGACTCTCTCACTCTACCCCTCCCCTGCTCATGCGCATGCTTGCTCTCAAAATAAATAGACATTTAGAAAACTAAAGGATAAAGGATGAAGTCATTGCTAAGTTAGTGGTAATAGGGAAAGATGGTAAGAAGTGGAGTTCAGAAGATATTTAGGATGAAGCACTGAAAGGACTTAATGACTAATTACATACAAAGACTATGTTGGGTGCTAGCCACGTTTCTGACTTTGGCAACTTGGTAACTTATAATGACATTCTTTGAGGGCATTGAAGGGGATACAGGAAGAATAGGTTTGAAGGAAAGGTAAAGGTCTGTTTCAGGTGAATTGGTGAATTGAAGATACCTGTGGGTCAAATACAGGAATAGATACAAGAATCTGAATTGCAAGGGACAGATCTGAGCTGGAAATGTCAGAGTCAGCCACATCTAAGCAGTGTTTGGAGCCATGGTCAGAAATGACAGCTTCTGAGGAGATGGGGTGAAGTATGAGAAGGCATCTCTGGACAGAACGTTGGGGAACACCAACATAAGAGGCAGGCAGAGAAATGAAGTCTTCAGAGAAACCTTAGAAATTATTGTGAAGCTCAAGAGTGGTCACAAGAGGGTGACATCATGGAAACTAAGCATAGGTTTTTAATAATGAAGTCAAGGTATTAAATGCCACCAAATAGACTGAAAATGTTTACTAGATTGGACAATTAGAAAGTTGTAAATGACCTCAACAAGTCTAGTTTTTAATAGGGTGAATTCATATTTATCATGTGGATGAGTCAGGAAAGACTTTTCCAGGAAGAGGCAGCAACATCAACAATGACACTTAGTGTGGAAAGGCATTACAGTAAATACAGCACTGGAAAGAAAATGGAAAACACCATTAAATTCACTGAAAGGTATGGATGTGGAGGAAGAAAGGCAACCAGTATTAATTTTATTAGAATTTCTTATGAGTGTTTTACCTAATTTCTCTCCAAACTCACAGATTATTAATTTTATATATCAGAGCAGTGAGGTTGTCAGGTTTGATGGTATATAAGGTTCATACATTGGTAACAGTAGCACTGGCATTTTTGTTTTTTTAATGAGTTGTCTTTTTCATTCTTTTTTTTTTTTAAGTGTTTATTTTTGAGAGATGGATTGGGGAAGGGGCAAGACAGAGACAGAGGATCCAAAGCCGGCTCTGTGCTATCAGCAGAGAGCCCTGTGCTAAAGAATCTAATGCGACGCTTGAACTCATGAAGTGTGAGATCATGACCTGAGCCAAAACCAAGATTTACACACACTTAACTAAGCCACCCAGGTTCCCCAGTAGCACTGACTTAACAGCAGTCCTTTATGAATCCTTAGGTCCTGTGGTCTTCCCCGTGGCCCTAGGCTCTGGGAGTGTAAATTATTTGATCAGGAAAGGCTCCAGTGAACTTTTTTGAGATGGATTTTGGGTGATAGTCCTAAAAATTGAGATAGGATGAGCAGATATATGGAGTTTGGAAAGAATTAAGTATTTGTTAAAAAATATTTTCTACTGTTTCTAAAACTGATATTTCTGGGGTGCCAGGGTAGTTCAATCAGTTAAGCATCTGACTCTTGATTTTGGCTTAGGTCATGATTTCACAGTTCCTGGTATCGAGCCCCATGTTGGGTTCTGCACTGACCACATGGAGCCTGCTTGGGATTCTCTCTCTCCCTCACTCTCTGCCTCTCCCCTGCTTGTTTGTTCATGCTCGCTCGCTCTCAAAATCAATAAGCTTAAAAAATAAATAAAAGTGACACTTCTACCAGTGCTAATAAGGAGACTTTAAAGGAGTTTGACCAATGTTTTATGTTTGCTGGAGACTATTAAATTTTCCTTTAGAGAAACCGCTACATATACTCACTTGAGACTGTATTTTAGCTTTTCCGCAATATTCTTCTTTGGAATGGACTCCTCCCAGATGACACCTTGCAAGAACTAGGACTTGGGAAGCTGCTAAATCGCTACCTTATGATAGCTCTTCTTACTGCCAGTCCTGGGCCAGATGTTGTTGAAAAGTGCAGCCAGGTAAGTGTGTAGGAATGGATTCTAATTTTATCATTTTTTAAAATTCAGTTTTTAAATCTGTTTTGTGAGGCACTTGGCTGGCTCAGTCAGTAGAGCTTGTGACTCCTGATCTCAGGGTCATGAGTTCAAGTCCCACTTTAGGTGTAGAGATTACTTTTTTCTTTTAAAGCTTAAAAAAAGTTATCTCTACGCCTAATGTTTAAAATCTGTTTTGTAACAATAATTAAAATTGTGGTACTCACATAATAAATCAATTTAATAGACTAGAAATCCTAAAGCAACCCCTCGTATACTGGTTTGAATTATCACCAGCAGGGAGAAGAAAAATTTGTAAATAGTGGTAAACCAACTGGTTAACTCTTTACAGAACCAATATTAAATTCTCACTTCTCAGTAAATACCAATATAAATTTCAGGTGAAATAAAGTATAAAAATGAAACTATAAAATATGGTACCAAGAAGATAAGTATATCTGATGGTAAGACAGTCCTTTTGAACTTAAAAGAAGAAATGATCAGAAAAGGGTAAGTGATTTGATGAAAGTATAAAACTTCAGTGAATCAAAAAGCATTAAGAGAGTATCAGGATTATTTGATCGTTGTTAAAACTGGAGGATGGGTTCGTTGGGGTTACCATACTTATTCCTTCTCGTTTGAAATTTTCTACAATGAAAATTTTAAAGGAAGTTGAGAAACAAATAAAAGGTACAAGCCATCACAAGAATATCTACATTTTTAAAAAGCTCTTTAAAATTAGTAAGCAATTTATTCCAATTAAAAATGTCCAAAAGACATGTAACGTTAATAATTTCTAAACACATACGGGGCGCCTGAGTGGCTCAGTCTGTTGAGCATCCAACTTCAGCTTAGGTCATGATCATATGGTTTGTGGGCTCGAGCCCCACATTGCACTCTGTGCGGACAGCTAACTCAGAGCCTGGAGCCTGTTTCAGATTCTGTGTCTCCCTCTCTCCCTGACCGTCCTCTGCACATGCCGTCTCTGTTTCTGTCTCTCTCAAAAATAAAACACTAAAAAAATTTTTTTAATAATTCCTAAACATGTAGAAAAGATTAAGAAGACTAATAATCAGAGAAATACAAAATAATACAGTAAGGATATTATTTTACCTGTTATGCTGGCCAGGTTTGGGGGTTTTTTTGGTTTTGTTTTTCCTGTTAACTTTCTAATTCCTCATATTGTCAAAAGCATGAGGAAACCACAGCCACATCATGTGGTGCAGGGGTTCTGAGAAACAGTCTGTGCTGCTGGAATAAGAGGTAGAATTCTGGAGACTTTTGGCATGATGGCTAGAAAACCTTTAAAGTTCTTTTGACTTAGTAATTTTACTTCAAGGAATTTATCCTAAATTAAAAATCTGAGATGCACATACAAATTTCTTAAAACAGAAAATTCAGTGGAGTAGATTTGAGATCCAGTGAGTTGGGCTGCATTCCACCTCGCAAGCAGAGAGACACTCTCAGGAGTTGTACAAAATGGAAGATTTTCATAAGAAAGAAGGTGGAGCAAAACAGCTACCAGCAAAAAGAAAAGGATTGTTTCAGGCCATGAGTTTGTCTTATTCAGAGGGGAAGAGAGTCATGGTTTTTATCATGATGGACAACCGCACCAGTGCCTATCCAGAAATTTCAGGATTACCTGTTAAAAAGTGGCATTCCTGGGATGACTTGAAGCTACAGTGAAGTCTTGGGTTTGCTCTTGTAAGGAGCTGTTTCTATCAGAATCTAAGTACAAAGAGTATTATTGTAGCATTACTTATAATAGAAACAATTTAGATATCCAAAAACATTGTTCATCAGATAAGTCATTTTTGAGAATTTCCCAATATGAAAAGAATGTTTATAATATGAATTTTAAAACCTAAAACATTAGATAGCAATTCCTACCCCACTGTGATTTCTTGGCCTATGGTTTTTATATCATTTAGTTTTAAACTACATTATCTCCCCAAAATTGAATTCATTGCCCATGCTCTGTATTTCAGGTTCAGTTTAGTCCCCCTTCACCCTAAGGTCTACTATCAGAAGTAGAGAAGAAGATACAGAACATTCTTTCCGTAGCTTGTGGGTAGAAAACCATGCCAAGATAGTGTGGCTTTAAGTCCTGGGATCATTTATGGAAAAGCGAGATAGTTCTGTGGAATTCTTATTGAGATTGGTGATACAAACAAGTGAAAAGCACGTGCAAATAACTTTAAATCTCAGTCCAGGAAAGGCTGGTTTTTAAATCCTGAAAAAGAGGTATTTCTGCCCCTAGTCCATGTGTCCGCATTTTTTTTCTGGATAATTGAAAAAGGGGATTAAAGAATAGGATAAATCTTTTTCCTCAGCTGTGTTTTGAAAAGTATACATTGCAGAACTTCCATTTAACATATCTTATAATGTGCATGCGGTGTATTATTCCCCCACCTTTACTTTTGTAAGTACTGATCTTGATCTTACCAACTATAGCAAAACCTGTTTGTCGAAGAATTTTTGTATAATACGATCTCAGGTTTTTCTTTTCTCTCATTCTCTTTCCTTTTAGTCTTCCTTCTGCTATGAGGAAATTTTCTTTTTTTACTTAAACATATTTCTGTTTTTACCAAACTTTCCCCCAAATCCTGTATTACCTATAGCGTAATGGTAAAGTGAAGTGGGGGTGTCCCCCAGAAATAAAAATTGAATGTAATTGACTATTCTACATGACCATTTAAATCAGTGTATTAAATATCTTACAATCACCTCCTTGATTCATTAACTGTAATTTATGTATATCATATGCTAAGTCACCCAGTCTTTTAGTATGAAATGTATAGATTTTATATAGCTAGATTTTATAAATGTATAGATTTTATATTTATTTTGACTTAAAAGTGTTTGATGTCTAGGCATTTCTGGTGCTTAGTTGTAAATTGTATTTGACAGATTTAATGGCTCAGGAATACAGAGTATAGAAAGTATTACAAATACCACTAGAGATTAGTCATAAAGAATAGTCTATTTTAAGCTATTGGCATTAAGATATACATTTTAAAAGTACAACCCTTGATGGCGAAAACTTCTCAAAATGCTTTCAACCATAAACCATAAAATAGGAGAATATACATACAACCTGCATGAACACGAAAAGGATTAAATGAGATGATTGATGTTAGCAAAAGGCCTTAGATAACTGTTGTTACTAAAAACCGACTGTGTGTTTTAATTAACAGATAGCAGCATGTTTACCAGAAAAATGGTTCCAAAACTCTGCCATGAGAACGTCTGTTCCCCAGCTAGAAAACTTCATCCAGTTCTTGTTGCAGTCTGCACGTAAATTATCGAGAAGCGAATTCAGGTAATTGTGCATATTTGTATTTCCATAAGCATAGTTCAAGGATTCTTTTTTACACTCAGCAATTTTTAGGAAACTTTGTACTTTTACACTACTTTTGGAAAACCTCTGTGGAAGGGCACCTGGCTGACTCAGCTGGAGCATGCAACCCTTGATCTTGGGGTTGCAAGTTCAACCCCATATTTGGTATAGAAATGACTTAAAAACAAAATCTTTAAATCAATTAGTAGATATTTTCATGTGCAACCTTTGGAATCACTACTTTATACTCACACCTCACTCATAATAGCTCTTTTTAAAAAAAAAAAAAAATTTATGTGTATTTATTTGGAGCAGGGGAGGGGCAGAGAAAGAGGAAGAGGAGAGAATCCAAATCAGGCTCTACACTGTCAGCTCAGCACTGAGTCTGACACAGGTTCTGGGATCAGTCTCACAGTTCCTGGGATCATGACCGGAGCCAAAAACAGGAGTCAAACGCCTAACCGACTGAGCCACCCAGGTGCCCCAGTAGTTCATATTTTAAAATGTAAATCTTCCAAAATAAGCATTTCCAGAAAACTATTGCACAGGGGAATTTGGGAAACTATAAATCAAAAGCCTCTTAATAGCAGGTCTTCAATGTATTTTTTATTTTCCTGGCCATTTTAAAACCTCAGCAGTTGTTAAGTGCACATCTTCAGCCTTATGTTCACCCAGCAATAGCTAGATCTGTTTTGATGTATGTCTCATTCACAGCACTAGATGGTTAGGGGCTTAAGTACAGTTGTGTTCTGGTAAGGCATTTCTCCAAAATAAAACTAAACATTTTTTTAAATAACCTATATTTGTAGCATTTCTGTGGGTAAATATTCCCCCCATAGTAGCCCATATACACCAATGGCCCCCACACCACAACTCAGCTTTCTCTTGATGGATTTAACTTTACAGTCATTCACATTAAAATTTGCCAGCATACACATCTAATAAGAGTCTATATTTGAATGCTTATATGGAAAAGGGTAAAATCTGGAATATTTTATGCTATTTTAGATATTGGCTTAAAATTTGTTTCAGATTAACAACTAATGACTGGATCACTGTGCTCTCAGTACACTTCATTTCCTTTTTTTTTGTTTTCCAGGGATGAAGTCAAAGAAGTAATTCTTATTCTGGTGAAAATAAAAGCTTTGAATCAAGCAGAATCCTTCATAGAAGAGTATCACCTAGACCATCTTAAATCAGTAATTAAAGAAGTTTAAGCAAACTATGAGAAGTACTAACATGAGGTTTTAATATAATCACTCTTGACTCCTTTGCTTGGGGCGGCAGTACTGCAGGACCCCCCTCCGTCTACCCTGTTTTACCTTCTAGTGTCCCCAAAGGCTGCCCCCCTGTAGTGTCTCCAGGAATTGAGCACACAGGAGCAGTAGAAGTGTAACACACTTCCCTTTGATTCTTTGGGCTTCGTTTCCATTGTAAGAGAGGAGTTGGGGAAATCTTGCCACTTGGGCTTTGGGGAGTCTTCTCAACCAAAAGTAGCAACATCTGTTAGTTCTCTTCATCCTGTCTCTGTTCACAAGTAAATTAAAATGGAAATCTTAACTGGAATGAATTATTCTAAGTATTAACTGGTTAAGGCATTTTAAGGCCTTTGATAACTGTTGCTTGTCACATTGTCCTTCAGAAATCTGTACCAGTGTATTGTGCCAAAACAAGTGTAATAGGCCAGCAAAACCCCGCCAGCCATAGTCATTATTTTTTTAAGTAGGTACAAAATTTAGTAGATGTAAAAAATTTTATTTTAATTACTCTTTTGGCTGTTAGAGAGTCCTTTTTTGACTGTTTGTAATGCTTTTTGAAATCCCTTCATGTTAATGGCTTTGTAAGAACTTTGTTTTATAGATACTGATATTTTGTCCTGTGTTACTGTTTTCCTTATTGTCATTTTTCTTTTAATGTTTGAGGGTTTTGGTGTGCTAAGGCGTTACTTGTTAGGTACTTCTCTTTTGTTAGGGTTTTTGCCATTGGTGATAGGCTTAGGGTACAAGTATTTTAAATATCCAGAACACGTAGTGGACTTTCCGATAAAATATTTGTGTATTGAAAAGAAACTGAAAGTTTCTCAAAATGAGAGCTTATTAATAATTTTTTCTTAAATCCATTAAATAACTCCAGGGCAACCCTGAATATATATTTTGTATATTATTGCCCCAAAGAAGGGAAAAAATACTGTATTGTAGGATTTGAGCATGTGGCTTCTGACATTATCACCTCTAGTTTTGAAGCTGTGTATTTTTTTTTAAGTTTGTTTATTTATTTATTTTGAGAGCAGGAGAGAGAATCCTAAGCAGGCTTTGCACAGTCAGCGCACACAGCCTCACCTGGGGCTCAAACTCACAAAACCAGGAGATCATGACCTGAACCAAAAATCAAGAGTCATGTGCTTAACCGACCCAGCTACCCAGGTGCCCCTGAAGCTCTGTAGATTTTAAGATCGATGTGTTATTTCTATTTGTGATTCACTAGTACGAACAGTTGAAGGGCTCTTTTAGTTACACAAACTATATAAGAATAGAATCTCTTCTAGAAACCATTTAGCTGTCCTGCACAATTACTGTCCCAGAGGTAACTGTTTTCATTTTAATGTTATTTCAGACTTTTTCTCTACTTATGCAGATCTTTATTGCATATGAATTAATTTTATTAATAAAGTATACATTTGGAAGTTTCCCTCTGACTTCTGTATTTTTTTTTTTTTTTACGTTTATTTGAGAGAGCACAAGCAGGAGAAGGGCAGAGAGGAGGGACAATCCCAAGCAGGCTGGCCCACCATCAGCGCAGAACCCGATGTGGGGCTCGAAATCACGAACTGAGACCATGAGCCGAGATCAAGAGTTGGACACCTAACCAGCTGTGCCACCCAGGCACCCCTGCATTTTTAATTAAAGAGGTGCTGGACATTCTCCCTTACATTTTTAACTTGGTCAGAGAGATTTTTCTTTCATAGAATGGAAAATATTAGAACTGCTTTCAAAACTACAAATTGATTTAAACTCCCAGTAATTTAAATTTCATTATACTGGGCTTCATTATACTTGGTGTTGGAACCTCAAAATTTTTATCCATCATGTACTATAAGAGGATATTCAAAAACATTTGCAAAAATTCCTTAATCCCCAGTGCAAGTTTTTTTTTTCCTGTTAGTAATTCATCTCACATCTCAATTCTCTCCCTGGACTTTTTTCAGCCTTTTGTTCACATAAAGAAACTTTTAAAAGTCATCTTTGTTATTTTGTAAAAAACAATACTGGCTGTTAGGAACGCAAAAATGGCCACTAAAAACACCTCCAAACAATTGATTTTTGCATTTCTTAAGCCTGTGACAAAATATTTATGTAGAGGACTCCCAAGAAATACCAAATATGATTCAAAACCTGAAAAAGCTGTAACAATAACAGACCAATATCCCTCATGAAACGAGAATAAAGGTCCTTCAGACATTAGCAAATTGAACCTAGCAATGTATAAAAAGGATAAGACATCTTGACCAAATAGGTTTTATTCCAGGAGAGTAAGGTTTATTTAACATTAAAAGTCAGTATGATTTACCTATGGACAGAGGAAAACGGTATGATCCTTTCAACGAGACAGAAAATGCCCTGGACAAAACTCAACATCCTCTCACAATACAAACCCTAGGAGTATAAATTCCTGTCTTCCAAAGAGCATCTGCAAAAGAAAATCTACGCTTAACATCATGCTTCATGGTGAAACACTAAGCAAACCAAAGATGTCTGCTCTCCCCATTTCTGTTCAACACTGTTCTGTAGGTCAGAGCCATACAGTCAAAAATTCATATAGATTGGAACACAAGTAGAATAGTCATTTACAAATGATATGGCTGTTTACATAGAAAACTATGTACTCCGCAAAAAGAACTAGCCAGAACTAGTAAGAGAATTTAGCATGCTCTTTAAAAAAAAAAAAAAAAGCCCAGGGCATGCTGGTGATCTGATTAGAAATTTAAAGTTTAAAAACAGTAACATTCTAGTAGCAGCAAAAAAAAAAAAAAAACAACCCAGGAACAGATTTATAGAAAGATCTGTGAGACCTCTGCACTGAAGACAAAACCTTGCTGAGAAGATGACAACTTGTGAGAGACATAGCATGTTTGTGAACTGGAAAACAATTTTTGGATAAGGGGACTCTTTATTGTTAGCAATCCCGATCAAAATTCCATTCGACTTAAAAAAAAAAAAAGACTGATTTGTTAATACATTAAAAATTATGTATAAGTGCCAAGACCTTAAAAGAGCCAAACAATATTAAGTTGGAAGACATGCTTATCTGATGTCAAAGTTTAAAGGGGGCATCTGGCTGAGTGGCAAGAGATGTGACTCTTGAACCCTGGGTTGTGAGTTCGAGCCCCATACTGGGTGTAGAGATTACGAAGTTATAGTATTAAAAAAACTTACATGAAGTTTAATCAAGACTGGTAGTAGACTGAGAATAAGAGTCCAGAGACAGACGTACAGACAAATTTTGACCAAGATGGCAAGTTAATTCAGTGGGAAAATGAAAGAACAATATTGGTGGAACTCAATATTTGTATGAAATAAAAACCTTTGACTATTATTTTCTACTCAGACACGCCCATACACACACACACAGTACACACAAAATCATGGATTTAAATGTAAAACCCATAAACAAAAGCATGTAGGAAAAAAAATTACCTTAGAGATTTCTTTGGACACAAAGGACAAGCTGGACTTAATCAAAACTCAAAATTTATGCAACATCTTAGGTCCTCTGGGAAGTACAAATTAAAATCACCATGATAACACCATTTCACATGCTCTAGAATGACTGAAAGAAAACATCCACAAATACCAAGAATGTGAAGCTACTGGAACACTCCTACAATGCTGCTAGAAATATAAAATGGAATCACCACTTTTCATCAGTTTCAAGTTAAACTCATTTGCCATACAATTCAGCTAAACCATTCCTGAGCATTTACACAGGAAAAAAAATATGTCAGGACGCCTGGGTGGCTCAGTCAGTTGAGCATTCAACTTTGGCTCAGGTCAAACCCACACAGTTCATGGGTTTGAACCGTGCATTGGGCTCTGCGCTGACAGCTCAGAGCCTGGAGCTTGTTTTGGACTCTGTGTCTCCCTCTCTCTGCCCTTCCTCTGCTCCCGCTCTCGCTCAAAAATAAACATAAAAAAGAAAAGAAAAATATGTTCACAAAGACCTAAAGGTATATACATAAGTTTAACTGTTAGCCCAAAACAGAAGGTATAACTAGTGTATTCATAAAATGGAAAACTACTCAACATTAGAAATGGGCTGAGGTATATAATAAGGAAATCTCAAAAACATCACTAAGTTAAAGAAGTTAGAAAAGAATACATACTTTATGATTCAGTGTAAGAACAGACCTAACTAAAATGATAGAGGAATGAACATAGACAAGGAATCTTCTGGGAGTGATGGAAATGCTCTGTAACATGATCTGCAAAATGGGTACAAGAGTGCATTCAATTGTTAATTCATTGAATGGAAAACCTAAGATCTGTGTATTTTATTGAATGTTATAATGTTGCATCAAATTTTTAAAATACTTTATAGATCAGAAGTGTCTGGAATAGTGAACTATCTCAGACACTTCTCAATGGGCTGAGTACCACTGAATACCATACTAATTACTCTTCGTGATACTTTCAAAGGTCATTAGATGTTAACCAAGGAAAACTGGTATGGATATCCAGAGATGTTTTTGTTTTTAGCATACATAGTCCATTAACCAGTGTTGGGTTTTTTTGTTTGTTTACTTATTATGAGAGAGAGAGAGGGAGGGAGCTGGAGTGAGTTGGGGAGGGGCAGAGAGAGGGGAGAGAGAATCCCAATCTGTGCTGTCAGCACAAAGCCAAACTCACAAACTGGGAGATCATGACCTGAGTCAAAATCAAGAGTTGGACACTCAACTGACTGAAACACTCAGACCAGTGGTTTTTAACCCCTTTACCTAAACCTAAACAAACCTAAACCTAACACATTTCCATCAAGAATAGTGCCGTTGAATCACTGCCCTGAAGGATTTCACACGAGGGATTCTGTGTGATCTGCTAGCCAGAAACAGCTAGCCCCAGGAAAATTCTGTAAATCAAAGACTAATTTAGGTTGACAATATTCTCTTAAATAGTGAAGTCTCGTGGAGTTAGTCCAGAGAATTATGAATTAATGTCAATAAAGATTTGACATTTAATAAAAAGCCTCTAAAAAGAGGATTAAGGTTGACTACTCAATTGAGTAATTTCATGTAGATGGTTTCGAGACAGAATTAAATAACTAGACCCACAGGTCCCAAACTGAGATGAGATGCCCTGGGCACTGCTATAACCCACAGGGCATTGTGGGACATCTTCAGTTCTCAAGGGAGACAGCACTGCTCAACACCACTCACAAACCACTGGAGCTGCTAGCTCAAGTTGTTCGGTGTCAACATCAGATTGTGTTACAGTACTTTAGAAGACAATATGTATTTGTGAAGCTGGGTTTCCATAGGCTGCTGTTGTTAAAAGCAAACAGAGACGTGTTGAAAATTCCCTGAGCAGGCAAACCCAGTTTAGTCCTATAAGCAAAGCTTAATTCAGCTTATTTTGCAAGACCGACTTGACCTGGGTCATTTCTTGTTTACACCTCTAAAAATCATAAGCAAAATTTAAACTGTTTCCCAAGGTGGATATGAGGTAACCACTGACCAATTCACTATCATTTAAGAAAATTCTAATAGAGCCAATGACTTTAGAATAAAGTTACTGCTTTCTCACTATATAAACTGCTTATAACAACATATAACTGAGGGGCGTCCAGCTGCTCAGTCAGAACATACAACTTTTGATTTCAGTGTCGTGAGTTTGAGCCCCACATGGAGTGTAGAGATTACTGAAATAAATAAAACTTAAAAGAATAATAACACATACATGAGCTTCATTCCATGTTTTGGTTTAAGGACTCCCAGTTCACAAACTGCCTATTTTTAATTATTACTTTGGTGATTCACTGGTTTTACTTCTGTTATTTCTGAACTTTTGACACTGTGATTAAAAAGCCAAGTACCTCGTGAAATTCCCTGTGGAACAGAAAGTGAGTGGTAACATCCAATTTGATTCAAAGGTTTGATAAGTTGCTTAGTGGTAGATACACACATTCCAATTAGTAGTCATAATTTAAGGATGCAATATTTTAAATGTATGTGTATTATTTTTAAATGTTTGGACTTAACTGGTTAATAAGTGGTGCTAAGCATTTCTTGTGGTCTAGGGGGCCCCTTTAAAAATTCCTTAAAAACAGAGGTACCTGCAGGATATAAAATCAATGCACAGAAATCAGCTGCATCTATATACACCAATAGTGAAGCAGCAGAAAGAAAAATGAAGGAATTGATCACATTTACAATTGCACCAAAAACCATTAAATACCTTAGAATAAACCTAACCAAAGAGGTGAAACATCTATACACTGAAAACTATAGAAAGCTTATGAAAGAAAAAGAAGATGACACAAAAAAATGGAAAAATATTCCATGCTCCTGGATTGGAAGAACAAATATTGTTAAAATGGCAATACTAACCAAAACAATCTACATATTCAATGCAATCCCCATCAAAATAACACCAGCATTCTTCACAGAGCTAGAACAAACAATCCTAAAATTTCTGTGAAACCAGGAAAGACCCTGAATAGCCAAAGCAATCCTGAAAAAAGAAAACCAAACCTGGAGGCATGATAACCCCAGACTTCAAGCTGTATTACAAAGCTGTAATCATCAAGACAGTATGGTACTGGCACAAAAACAGACACTTAGATCAATGGAACAGAATAGAGAACCCAGAAATGGACCAACAAACGTATGGCCAACTAATCTGACGAAGCAGGAAAGAATAGCTAATGGAATAAAGACAGTCTCTTCAGCAAGTGTTACTGGGAAAACTGGACAGTAACATGCAGAAAAATGAACCTGGACCAGTTTCTTGCACCATACACAAAAATATTCTCAAAATGGATGAAAAACCTAAACATAAAATAGGAAGCCATCAAAACCCTAGAGGAGAAAGCAGGCAAAAACCTCTTTGATGTCGGCTGCAGCAACTTCTTACTTAACATGTCTCCAGAGGCAAGGGAAACAAAAGCAAAAATGAACTACT
This sequence comes from Crocuta crocuta, assembly GCF_008692635.1. Taxonomy (NCBI): domain Eukaryota; kingdom Metazoa; phylum Chordata; class Mammalia; order Carnivora; family Hyaenidae; genus Crocuta; species Crocuta crocuta. Next base: position 286,904 of record NW_027530368.1, read on the forward strand.
TGGACTTCATTAGGATAAAAAGCCTCTGCACAATGAAGGAAACAATCAGCAAATTTAAAGGCAACCAACGGAATGGGAGAAGATATTTGCAAATGGCATATTGGATAAAGGCTTAGTATCCAAAATCTATAAAGAACTTATCAAACTCAACACCCAAAAAACAAATAATCCAGTGAAAAAATGCATAAAAGACATGAATAGAAACTTTCCCACAGAAGACATCCAGACGGCTAACACACACATGAAAACATGCTCAACATCACTCACCATCAGGGAAATACAAATCAAAACCACTGAGATACCACCTCACACCAGCCAGAATGGCTAAAATTAACAACTCAGGCAACAACAGATGTTGGCGAGGATGCGGACAAAGAGGTACCCTTTTGCACTGCTGGTGGGAATGCACACTGGTGCAGCCACTCTGGAAAACAGTATGGAGGTTCCTCAAAAAAATAAAAACAGAACTACCCTATGACCCAGCAATTGCACTACTAGGTATTTATCTAAAGGATACAGATGTGCTGCTTCGAAGGGATACATGGGCCTCAATGTTTATAGCAGTGCTGTCGAAAATAGCCAAAATATGGAAAGAGCCCAAATGTCCATCAACAAATGAATGAAGAAGATGTGGTATATATGTATGTGTGTGTGTGTGTGTGTGTGTGTATGTATACACACACACACATATACACAATGGAGTATTATTCAGCAATCAGAATGAAATCGTGCTATTTGCAACTACATGGATGGAACTAGAGGGTATTCATGCTAAGAGAAATTAGAGAAAGGCTAATATGACATCACTCATGTAGAATTTAAGATACAAAACAGATCAGCATAAGGAAAGGGAAGCAAAACTAATCTAAAAACAGGGAGGGGACAAAACAGAAGAGACTCTTAAATGGAGAGAACAAAATGAAGGTTGCTAGAGGGGTGCTGGGTGGGGGCATGGGCTAAATGGGCAAAGGGGCCCATCCCAGTTGTTGGGACGAGCACTGGGTGTTTTATGTAGGGGATGAGTCACTGGATTGTACTCCTGAAATCATTATTGCACAATATGTTAACTAATTTAGGTGTAAATAAAAAAACAAACAACAGAAAAGGGCGCCTCGGTGGCTCAGTTGCTTAAGTGACTCTTGGTTTCACTCAGGTCATGATCTTATGGGTTTGTGAGTTCAAGCCCCAAGTTGGGTTCCATGCTCTCATTGAGGAACACACTTGGGATTCTCTCTATCCCCCTCCCATCTCCATCTCTCTGTCTCTCTCTCTCAAAATAAATAAACTTATTTTTTAAGATTAAAAACTTCTTCAAACTAAATGCTCTATAAAGTGAGAAAGAACCACTGATAGCTTTGTCATTGAAAAACACATAATGTTCCTAGACACATTTGGACTTTTTTTTAATAAGATTTTATTTTTAAGTAATCTCTACACCTAACGTGGGGCACGAACTTACAGCCCAAGGACAACAGGTGCGTGCTTTAGCCACTTAGCCAGCCAGGTGCCCCGTTTAGATTTCTTAAAGCTAAAGAGGGAAAAACATAGGTAACCAGTTCCCTGTTGTGCTCAAATTTTTAGGAACACCTCTAGGATTTTTAAATCATAAATGACTGTTAAAGATCATTAAATTCTTTAAGTATCTGCCTGGTAGGGTGGCCCCCCCATCCCAGTCTGTGAGGACTAAGGCGTTTTTAAGATGCAGGGCTTCCGGTGCTAAAACTGGAGAAGTCTGCTGCAAACCAGGACAATTTGGTCACTCTACTACCTTCACTGAAAATGCCCCGAGCATTTTGGTTAGAGGCCTAATTTAAAGCAAAATGACCTGCTTGAATTTCACCTCTATTCTGCTCTTTCTATAGGAGGCAAAATGTTAAATGCAGTGATTCTCAGAACTAGTTGTACATTAGAATCACATCAAGAGCTTTTGAAAACACTAACATCCCTCACCATCCTTTGTATTTTGATATAGTCTGAAGACATTTTATTTTTCTTTTTTTAAAGATTTTATTGTTAAGTAATCTCTACACCCAACTTGGGGCTCGAACTCACAACCCCAAGATCAAGGGTTGCAGGGTCCACTGACTAAGCTAGCCAGGCGCCCCTGGAGACTTTTTTAAAAACTGATTTTAAAAGAGTTCTGGGTGGGGAGGGCAGGGGTGGGTGCCCGTGTGGCTCAGTCAGTTAAGCGTCCAACTCTTGGTTTCAGCTCAGTTCATGATATCACAGTTCGTGGATCCCAGCCCTGTATCAGGCTCGGTGCTGACTGTAGGAAGCCTGCTTGGGATTCTGTCTCCTCCTCTCTCTGCCCCTCCTCCGACCTCAAAATAAATAAAAACCTTAAAAAAGAAAAAAACCGAGTTCTGCCTCAGGCACTTGTGAGGTTTAACATTAGCCCCACCACCTCACATCTGTGCCACTTCAGAACAGCTGCTGACCTCTCCGAAGCGATCTTATTTGTAAAATGGAGTAGAAGCACCTGTCTCACAAGGTTTTCTGAACCATAAGAGACATGAAATGCCTTGCACAGTGTCTGGAACATAGGAGCCCTTCTAACGGGTTATAGACTAGCTTATCCCTGAAAACTGAAAATTTAAATAGATCTCTTTCTAATAGGAAGAACATTAGCAGTTTGAACGCTGTGCATTATACAAAAGACTCAGGGTAATTATTTCTCTTAAACCATTAATCGTTCTACTGCAACACTAAACAGAGGTTTCAACACAACACACACTTGAGCAAAATCATGGACTGGGCAGATTCAAGGTCTTGTCCTCCCACGGAAACATTGAAAGAGAAGCAGGAATGGTCACAACCAACTTTTTCAGAACTCTGGGAAACAGTCATGTTTACATTAACCAAGCAAACTTGGGGTCAATGAAAAGACAACTTATAAAAGGCAGGAAGTCACTAAGATACCAACATAGGCTAACAAGTATGCCTGGGCACCTCTGAAAAAACCTAGAACACGGAAGTGCGGCCGAAACACCCCACGCACACACCACACAGACCGAGACAGACTGCATTACAAACGGCGAGCGTCGCCACGCTCACCACGCTGCCCCTCTTCTAGGCTGAGGCAGCACCATGACAAGAGGTCTACCCTCAGCCCGTGGTTCCCCCCGTGGGAAAAGAGAACACAGGATAGGCGTCCGGCGTCCCCCAGCACATTTCATCACTTACTGGGGGGTCCCACCAAGTCTTACCTCACAGGAGAAGCCTGGTCAGAACACCCGGGCGTTATGCTTGAGCAGAGAGCACAGCAGGCAGAGTTGATCAGCCTCAGAGCAAAGCCAGTGGCACCATTCAGCCAGAGAACTTGGGGTGCAAGTCAGCTTCAGTCAAGACCACAAGCAGCCTGCTTGTCCAGACTTCAAGCTAGGTTCCCTTCTCTGCCCAGGGCGGAGAAGAAAAATTTAAAACATGGCCGAGTGTAGCTCCCGGCCGCTCCTAACTGGGAAGCCTGACTAGGAACAGCTAAGGGGATGCTGCGAGCTGGATCTCCGGCTTTATCTGGGCGGGATGCCCTATCATAGGCCCAATCACTGCTGAGTAGCCCCGGCCCCATCTGAGTGGGAAAACTAACCAGGAACAGCTGGGAGGCTGCCTAGAGCTCGCTCAACTGCTCTGTTACGGCAGGGAAGCTGGGTGACAGCCCTTCCCACTGCTGAGTGTGGCCCCTGAGTCCCGCCTGCCCAGAAAGCTCGGCTGGAACACCAGGAAACCTCCAGAAGCCCAACAACACTTAAGTGGGGATGCTGGCAGGATCGGCTGGCAGCATCTGCCCGGGGACTTCAGGGCACAGTCTTGCCCAAAGTACATCCCCAAACAAGTTCCAGTGTGGGACCCAGGACCTGTTCTGCTGCCCTGCCAGCGCAGGGAGGCTAATCCATAATCCTACCTACTGCTGAGTACAGTACCTCATCCTGCCCAGTAAGCCTGACCAGAGAACCCAGGCAACCACGGGGCCCATCCTACAGCCTTGCTTGATCAGGGAAATAAGCCAGCAGCATCCCACACCCACCTCAGAGCTCCTGCGGTGGCCTCACCCCCAAAACAGACCCTGACAGCAAGCCCTGCCTGCCCAAGGATGCTACTAAGCTGACAAGTCTAAACATCCAAACTGAGAAGACTGGTGAAGAACTTTCTCTGCCAAAGCAATCCTAGAAAGTCTAGAAGAGAGGCTGCTTATTCAAATGTGTAGATACCAACATAAGGAGTCAAGGGTTGCAAAAAGTCAGATGAGCAGACACCCCAAAGTAAACTAGTAAAACTCTAACAACTGACTATACAGTAATGGAGATCTGTGAACTGTCAGAAAAAGAATAATCCTCTTAAAGAAATGTAGTGAACTGCAAGAACACACAGACAACTAAAGGAAATTAGGGAAACAATGCATAAATATAATGAGAAGTCCAAAAAAGAAAAGCCAAACAAATGGGAATTGTAGGGCTGAAAAATACAATGATTGAAGAATTCAACAGAAAGCCTCAAAAGCAGACTCAACCATGCAAAAGAATCAGTGACTTGGAAGATGGGACATTTGAAATTATCCACTGAAGGGCAAAAAGAAAAACGAATGAAAAAGAGTGAAGACGGGCACCTGGGTGGCTCAATCGGTTAAGCGTCTGACTTCGGCTCAGGTCATGATCTCATGGTCTATGAGCCCCACATCAGGCTCTGTGCTGACAGCTCGGAGCCTGGAGCCTGCTTCAGATTCTGTGTCTCCCCCTCTCTCTATGCCCCTCCCCTGCTCGTACGCTGTCTCTCAATTTATTTATTCAAAAATAAATAAAACATAAAAAATATTTTTTTAAAAAGTGAAGAAAGTATGGAGCCTATGGGATACCATCATAAGAAACAATATCATTGTGGGAATTTCAAAAAGCAAAAGGGATAGAAAGTACAGTTGACCTTTAAAAATGCAGGGGTTAGGGGTGCCAACCCCTATGCACTTGAAAATCTACATAAAACTCTTGACTCCCCCCAAAACTTAACTACTTAAGAGCCTACAACTGACTGGAAGCCTTACAGGTAACACAGTCAATTAACACATATTTTGTATATGGACTTAATATATAATACATATACTGTATTCTTACAATTAAGCTAGAGAAGATAAAATATTAAGAGTATCTTAAGGAAGAGAAAATACATTTACAGTATGGCATTGTTTTGAAAAAAAAAACCACATACAAGTGGATCCACAACCCACAAACCTGTGTTGCTCAAGATCAATTGTATATTTAAAGCAATAATCATTGAAAATTTCCAAAACCTTGAGAGATAAATGAACATCCAGATCTAGGAAGACCAAAAGACCCTAAATAGGTTGAATTTGAATAGAGCTATACTAAGACACCTTATGAAGTGCCAAAAGGCAAAGACCACTTATGGGAAGTCAACAGCTAATAAATTCAATGGTGAAAGGTTGACAGCTTTCCCTCTAAGATCAGGAACAAGACAAATGTGCCCCCTCTCACAGCTCCTATTCAACACAGTACTGGAAGTCCTAGCCAGAACAATCAGGCAAGAGGAAGAAACAAAGGCATCAGATTGGAAAGGAGGTAAAACTGACTTTATTTGCACATGACATGATTTTATATGTATGAAATCCTAATAATTCTACAAAAAAACTTTTAGATCTAACCAATGACTTCAGTGAAGTTGCAGGAAATAAAATTAACATACAAAAATCAGTAGTGTTTCTACACATGAACAATGATTATCTGAAAATCAATGAAGAAAACAATCCCATTTACCATAGCATCAAAAATAATAAAAATACTTAATAACCTTAATCAAGAAGTGAAAATTCTATACACTGAAAACTATACAGTGTTGATGAAAGAAATCAAAGACACAAATAAATGGAACTGTGTCTCATTTTCATGGATTGGAGGAATTAATATCATTAAAATGCCCATACTATCCCCAAACATCTATAGATTACATACCATTCCCATTGAGATTCCAATGGCATTTTTTATGGAAAAAAAAAATCCTAAATTTACATGGAAAACAAAAGACACCAAATAGCCCAGGAATTCCTGAGAAAGGAGAACAAAGTAGGAGGCATCATACTTCCTGATTGTAAGCTATATTTTAAAGCTATAGCAATCAAAACAGTATGGTCCTGGCTTAAAAACAGACCAGTGGAACCAAAGTGAGAACCCAGAAATAAACCCCTGAGTACACAAGCAACTAATACATGACAAAACAGCCAATACTAAATGAAGATAGTCTTTCAATAGATGGTGGTGGAAAATTTGCATATTCACATATAAAAGAATGAAACTAGACCTCTATCTTTCACCATTCACAAAAATGAACTCAAAATGAATTAAAGACTTAAAGACTGGAAACCATAAAACTCCTAGAAGAAAAGAAGAAAAGAGATTTTTTTAAAATTTATTTCTGAGAGAGAGAGAGACAGCGTGAGCAGGGGAGGGTCAGAGAGAGAGACACAGAATCTGAAACAGGCTCCAGGCTCTGAGCTGGCTGTCAGCACAGAGCCCGATGCAGGGCCCGAACCCATGTACGGTGAGATCATGACCTGAGCCGAAGTCGGACACTTAACCGACTAAGCCACCCAGATGCCCCAGGCAGGAAAAGAGATTCTTGACATAGGTCTTGGCACTGACTTTTTGGATATGACACCTAAAGCTCAGGGAACAAAGTAAAAATAGTAAGTGGGACTACATCAAATTAAAAAGCTCCTGCAAAGCAAAAGGAACAACCTACAGAATGGGAAAGCACACACAGGAATATTATTCAGCCAGAAAAAAGGAATTCCTGCCATTTGTGACAATACGGATGGACCTTTTCCCTCTATTTTTTTGTTTTATGTATGATGATTATTAACTAAACTTATTGTAATTATTTCGCAATATATGAAAGTCCCATCATTTTGCTGTATACCTTAAACTTACACAGTGCTATAGGTCAACTATATTTCAATAAAACCTGAAAAAATAATAAACATAATGATATGAAAGCTTTGTGACATTTTTGTTTGCTCTTTTGATGTGGCAGCAGTCTTAAAAATGGCAGCTATATTCTCAGTGTCAGACCTTGGTCCCTGTCACTGGAAGGAACAGAACAGACTACTCACAAATTATGGTATATATCTATTATAGCCTGTCCATGGGTAGAAGGACCGAAGCAGAGCACTCATCTCTGCTCTGCCTAACTTTAAACTCAGTCCAGAAAGTGGCAGGTATTGCTCAAAAATAGGTGTAAGACAAACCAACAATGCACAAAGGCCTGGGTGAGAAGATTATCATTGAGATACACAACAGATCACCTAAAGCCTGGAAGAAAAAGCTGGGGGAGGGAGAAAGGGAGTTACTTTGGGAAATTACGATATTCAAAAGCATAGATAGGGAAATGCAGAAAGCCACACATATGCCAAAGGCAAGAAGCACGGTAAGAAAAGATCTAAGAGGACCCTAAGTTTTCAACTTGGGGTGTTAGGCTTAGTTGCAACCCTGGATAAATGTTGAGGGAGTAACCCAGAAGAAACAATTGGCAAGGACTGGGAGAGGTATTTGTTTTAGCTCCTGGCTTTCAAGAAAATATTATCCAAATACAAGTTAAGAAATAGACTCAGTGATCACACACAATAAGGAATCAAATCTCTACAAAAGCAGTTTGGAATCATCAGTAAACAAATGGACTACAGTCCAATAATCATCATAAAGGAAACTCTGGGGAAGGAGGGGAAGTCTGATTTCCAGAATCACATTATAATATTTCAATGTCCAGCTTTCAACAAAAAAAAAAGTCAAAAGACATTCAAAGACACTGGAAAGTATGGCCATTCAAAAAAACAAAGTAATAGAAAACATTTCTGGAGAACGCAGAAATCGGAATTAAAATGACAAAGACTTTAAAGCAACTGTCTTAAATATGCTCAAAGAACTAAAGGGAACTGCGGACAAGGAATTAAAGGAAATCAGAAAAGGGATATGTGAACAAAATGAGAATATCCATAAATACACAGAAATTATCAAAAGGAACCAAACAAATTCTAAGGCTAAAAAGTACAATAATTGAAATTAAAAGTTCACTAGTAGAGTTTAACAGCTAATTGGAGCAAAACAAAATAGAATCAGAAAACTTGAAAACAGGACAATTACAGTGACCACGTCTGAGGACTAGAAAGAAAATAGAAACAAGAAAAGTGAATAGAGCCTGATAAACTGGAGGGACACCAGCAAACAGACCAGCATACGCACTTCTGATATCCCAGAAGAAGGGAGCAGAAAGAAGATTTGAAGAAATAATGGCCAAATACATCCAAAATTTGAGCAAAGACATGAATCTGCAACTCCATAATCTCTGTGAATTCCAAGTGTAATAAAGGTAGAGGGCCACTCCAAGACAGTATAATGAAAACTGTAGAAAAACAAAGGCAGGGAGAATCTCAAGAGCAGCAAAGGAAAAACGCTACTCCTCAAGATCAAAAGATCCTCAACAAAAGTAACAGCCAATTCTCATCAGAAACCAGAGGCCAGAATGCTGTGGGGTGACATATTTAACATGCTCAAATAATAATAATACCACCAACCGATAATTCTGTATCTAGCAAAACTGTCCTTCAAAAATGAGGGAGGAATGAAGGAGAAACCTGAGGGAGTTCCTTGCCATCAGAACTGCTCTACAGGAAATGCTAAAGGGAGTCCTTCAAGCAGAAATAAAAGAACATCAGACAGTAACTTGAATCTGTATGATGAAATAAAGAGCTCCAGTAAAGGTAAGTACAGACAAATGCATACAAAGTAATTATAAATCCATTATGGAGCACGCACTATATAAAGATGAAATCTGTGACATAAATAATGTAAAAGGAGAACAGAACTTTATAGTAGAGATTCTGTATGCTATTGAAGTCATGTTAGTATCAATTCAAACTAGATTATTACAAATTTAGAATGTTAAATGTAATTCTCATGGTAACCACAAAGGAGACATTTAACAAATATACAGGTAAAGAAATAAGAAGACAATCAGTTGACTCCAAAAAATCAGCTTAACACAGAAGAAAGCAGTCATGGAGAAAACAAGAAGCAAAAGGGGTATAAAATATAAAGAAAACAAATAACAAAATAGCAGAAGTCCATTCTTTTTACTGACTTAAATGCAAATGTATTAAATTCTCCAAACAAAAGAGATTGTCAAATGGATAAAAAAACAAAACATAAGATCCAGCTCTATGTCGTCTGTAAGAAACTCACTATCGTGCCAAAGACACAGATACATGTGTGTGTGTATGCATGTACATTTTTTAACATAAACTCTACCCCCAACATGGGGCTTGAACTCAAAAGCTTGAGTTCAATAGTCGCATGCTCTAAGGGAGCCAGCCAAGTCCCCCAGAAAAGATACTCTATAGAAACAGTAACCAAATGAGAGCAGAGGTGGCTATAGTAATATAAAACAGAATAGACTATGAGCAAAAAACTGTTGCAAGAAACAAAGTATATTACATATTGATAAGTCAATTCATCAGAAAGATAGAATTATAGTAATTTATGCACTGAACAAGCCCCCAAAATATATGAAGCAAACATTGACAGAATTGAAGGGAAAACTAGAGAGTTCTACAATTTTTAGAAAATTCAATATTCTACAGTCAAAAATGGATAAAACACTTTAGAAGATCAATTAGAAAACAGAAGACTAGAACAGTATAAATTAACTAGTTCTAACAGACATTTACCAAACACACTACCCAACAACACAATCTAGTTTTCTCAAGCGCACGTGGGACGCTCTCCAGGACAGACCATATGTTAAGCTACAAAACAACTTTCCATAAATTTTAAAAGACTGAAATCATACAAAGTATCCTCTCTGACAAAAGGGAAAGGAAAATTCATAAATAGGTGGGAATCAAATAGCACCAAGGCAAATCCAGAAAAAGGGTTAAAGAAGAAATTGGAAAGCACACTTAAACATATATGTACCAGCAATTACATCCCAGGGTACATACCTGGAATACATTTAAAGAGAATATGAAAATAGCAACTCAAAGAGATACTTGCATGTCAGTGTTCATTGCAGCATTACTCACAATAACCAAAACGTGAAAATAACCCAAGTATTTATCAAGAGATGAATGGATAAAATATATTATACAATGGAATATTATTTAGCCACAAAAGGAAATGAAATTCTGATGCTATAACATGGATGAATCTTGAAAATATATTCAGTAAAATAAGCCAAATGCAAAGTACAAATATTTTGTGATTCCATTTAAAAGAAGTATCTAGAATAGGTACATTAAAAAAAGTAAAACATGAATAAATAAAATAAAGAGTAGAGTGGGATTTACCAGGAGCCTGGAAGAGAGGAGATAGGAATAGAGTTATTACTCAATGATTATAACTTTCTGTTTGGGGTGAGGAACAAGTTCTACATGTGATGGCCACACAGCATGTGAATGTAATTAATGCCACTCAAATCATACATTTAAAAATGGTTAAAAGGCAAATTTTGTTATATATTTTACAATACACATTTTTATCCTATATACATTAAATATACTAAGATTGCGTTGTTTCTGGAGGAAAACTCACAAGAATTTTAAAGATAATTTTACAGAGTGAAAAACAGGACTCATTGTGTTATGAACACACGTACTTGTGAGCTAATCATATTTACACAGCTTTAGATTTTGAAATGTATCCTTCATCTGCTCCTCTACCAAGGTTGAATGAAGTATGTTTACCAAGGTAAATGAACAGGCTTTTAATGATTATCTTTGACAAGTTGATGAGAAAAAAAGTATCAAGCTCCTCAATGGCTCAGTCAGTTAAGCACAACTCTTGATTTCAGCTTCAGATCACAATCTCATGGTCATGAGATGGAGCCCTGCATCGTGGAGCCTGCTTGAGATATTCTCTCTCTTTCTCTCTCTCTCGCTCACTTCCCTTCACCCTTCCTACTCTCTCAAAAAAAAAAAAAAAAAAGGAAGAAAAATATCAAAGACTCTTGCTAAAAATTTTTTGAGCTTTCCAGCAAGATATCCACTGCTTTCTAAAAGTAGTCAGATGGTTGTGTAACAACAACTATTAGTGAAAAAGATCAAGGATGCACTGAATGCTCAGAACCCCAAGGCTAGTATCTTAAAACTCATTTTGGATAAGAAATCTATCATAGAAAAAATGGCTACATGGGCTAATTTGTCAGACGAATTATCCGAATTACCATTAAAATACACCACAGGGAAAAGGAGAAATCCAGAAGAAAGGAGAGAACAGGACAAGAGGCGCAGTACAAAACACTGAAAGCCTATGAATGAGACACAAAACCACAGGAGAGAACAGGACAAGAAACCAGCAGAACACAATTCTGACAAAGCATAATGGACTGATGAGCAGGCTTGAGAAAGGCAAATCCAGCCAGCAGTGGAGAAAGGTGAGAACCAACCTAATTCACCCTCAGAATTGTCCAGTCGGCAGACTGAGTACTCCGGCACCAGGGCGTTAAGGACAGCGGCCAATAGAAGAACCTAATGAAAACTATTTGGAGGGGGGCGCCTGGGTGGCTTAGTCGGTTAAGCGTCCGACTTTCGCTTAGGTCACGATCTCGCGGTTCGTGGGTTCGAGCCCCGCGTCGGGCTCTGTGCTGACTGCCAGCTCAGAGCCTGGAGCCTGTTTCAGTCTGTGACTCCCTCTCTCTCTGACCCTCCCCTGCTCACGCTGTCTCTCTCTCTCTCTCTCTCTCCTAGAAATAAATAAAACATTTAAAAAAAAAAAAAAGAAAACTATTTGGAGGTTATATGCTTAATATCCCTTCCTCTCTTCCTCACCATGGCTCATCTAGCCCTTCCCCACACCAGCAAAAGTCCAGAAGTTTATTCTCTATCGATCTGAAAGAGGGTTTTCCTGGACTTCCGCGACTGAGGCCAGCAGCGTTGGTGGGGAGGGGAAAGATGGACGAGCACATATAGTGCTAGAAATCTCATCCTTCCCCCATCAGATTCCCACAATGCTGGCAGACACTTCCTTACCACCCAGGAAGGGGACTGGAAGCCTCTACTCTGGAGAATGTGACCAAACCAAGACATTCACATATGTGGAGGATGGAACTCCCAAAAAGAGTTCACCCTGATAACCCTAAAAACAACCCTTCCCACGAGTCCAAGGCTCCTAACCAGCTTTTCAGTCCACAATTTGACCAGAAATAGAGAGCCAAGGATAGCCAGATGTCCTGAAAAAGCCTAAAATGTGGGGGGGGGGGGGGGGGGGATGTGTAT
>NW_027530368.1:299239-389359 GCF_008692635.1 Crocuta crocuta
TATACACACACACATGCATAAATTTGAAGAAAACAGATACTACAGAAAAATAATTTTTAAAAAAACCAACGAAACAATACAAACACTATCATGAAAGTACTCAATGGTTAAGAGAACACGTCCATAGGCAAGAATATAAAATAAGAACAAAGTACCATATAAGAAAAGGAACATTCAGAAATCACAAGGAATCTTCAGATTTAAAATTATAAGAGCAAAGAGTTGGAAGACTGAATTAAAGAGAGGTGAGGTTGGGGGAGGGGGGGAAAGAGATCTAGTTCTGGAGAACCAATGTGACATTAACTGTTCCCAAAAGAGAAAAGCGGGGGAGAGAAAATTGTCAATGAACAGTAAGTTTCCCGGAACCAAAAGACATGAGTTAGCATATTGAAAGGATTCATCAAATACCGATAAATATAGACACTATGAAATTTCATTACCTTGAGGAGCAAGATTAGTCTCCAAGTTTTCAGGTCACAAAGAACAGAAATCAAAATAGTTTTGGATTTCTCAATGCAACTGGAACAAGACAGTATAGCAAGATCTTTAAAATTCTGAAGGAAAACTACTTCACACCCAGAATTCAACCTGAGGACCAGCATGATCAGGTAAGCCTACCTCAAATTATCTGCAGGCTGGTTTTTACCATGTGATTATATGGCAGATTTCCATTCTAGTCTCAGCTACATGGATGAGCAAGAATACTCACACTGTCCTACAGAAGTACTGTTCTGACCCATCCTGTGAGCTGGAGCTTGATTCATAATGAGCTAAAAACCAGATTTAGAGCAGTCTACTCCCCCCAACTCATTCCTGCCAGACATCAATTATCAGGTGCCCTGTGGTGAGCCTCCTTGTTAAGCAGGACTCACTCCTGACCTTGGCCATGAACTACCTCAAAGTGACTTTTGCAAACAATCAGGGAAAATGCAGCCAGACTACGAGCAAGACTGTTACCTTCTCCCTGAAGCCTTCATGTAACAATGACAATGTGGTCCTTTTTTTAATCTGCTAACAGGTTTCCAAAACTAGGTATGTTGTTTTAGAATGTAATCAATAAAATCAAACGAGGGGCGCCTGGGTGGCTCAGTCGGTTAAGCGTCCGACTTCGGCTCAGGTCATGATCTCGCGGTTTGTGGGTTCAAGCCCCACGTTGGGCTCTGTGCTAACAGCTAGCTCAGAGCCTGGAGGCTGTTTCAGGTTCTGTATCTCCCTCTCTCTCTGACCCTCCCCTGCACATGCTCTCTCTCTCAGAAATAAATGAAACATAAATAATAATAATTAAAAAATAAAATCAAATGAGACACAAGGGAATCATTAACACCAAAGTCAGGATAATGCTTGTACCTGGGAGGGGAGAAGGATGCAACTGCAGACACATATGAATCTTCTCAAATTCTAGTAAATGTTCTATTTCTTAACATTCCTGGATCTTACTATATATTTCACCTCTTACCCTGAAGTGGGTACATCAGTGTTCACTTTATTATTACTCTTTATAGCATATGCTTTTTATAATTTATTCCACAAACTTAAAGAATCATCCCACCACTTCCCCAGGCTCAATGAAGAGGATTTTGGTAACGATTTGACTCTGAAGTAATAAACTGACATGCTAATTTTATTTTTTTGCAACAGTACTCAAAAACAAATGACTGTTTAGTTGATTTAGTGACCACGTCTTTATATATAAAATTAATTGGCCTTTAAATAAATCCTCTGGGAGTCAGCACATCTTCTGCAAATAACCAAACTGAGTCTCAGAATCAGGACCTTCTCGATGCTTCCATTTCATCCCATATTGCAGCTTCAATTTTCGAAGTGTCATATTCCCTCATCATATCAAACTCAAGCCACGGCTGACTCCACTTCTGAGCTTCTTTCATTTGCTCTTCAGTCAAACAGAGATCAAATCTGATTCCTTTAATATTAAATTTTGGGCGTTCCCAGCGTTTGGACCAGGGCTTAGGCTTCATTTTTACTTTCAGCTGCGGGTGATAAAAAGACAAAAAAAAGAAAGAAATATTTTAAGTTGTTTAGTCACAAGCAAAAATTCTTCTAAAAGTTTTCATTAAAGTGACTTTTTCTTATTCTACATAGAACTTTCAGTTCTACAAACAACTCATACCTGATTAACAGGAACTTCGTGGTCATTTTCTTGCACTACTGGCTTCATATTCATATCAAAAGTACTATATTCGGGAAGGGCATCTCGTAAGTATAGCAAACTGTCGTCCAGCCGTTTCTCTAATTTGACCACTTGGATCTCCTGGATTCGAGGATTATAAAGTTCAAAGCAAATCTCAACACCTGAAAAGAGAAAACATATTCTTACCATCTAAACCCAGATGCCTGCCTATGCCTTATGTAAGTAAAAACTATTTCATAATGGAACTAGCACAGGGTTTTGCACATAGAAAATGTGACATAAATTTGTAATTTTTAAGATGAAGATTATCAAAAGAAAAAGAAATAAACCAAAGTCCATGTAGATTTAAAAGTGAAAAAAATCTGAGTTAGAATGACAGTCTAAAGAAAAATGTCTTCTATAAATACAGTCACACATCTCCACTTCTGATACAATTTTTTTTTTCAATCCTTTATTTATTGGTCTGGTCCAAAGAGATCTTAAGAGGCCATGACAACAGTGTTCAAATTGTTTAGGGTCTAGTATCAGAAGAGGGATTAGATCCTGAGAATCTGTTTTCTTCATCTTTTTTTTTTTTTTTAACTTTTAATATTTACATCCGAGTTAGTTAGCATAGAGAGCAATAATGATTTCAGGAGTAGATTCCAGTGACTCATCCCCTACGTATAACACCCAGTGTTCTCCCCAACACGTGTCTTCCTTAATGCCCCTATGCATTTACCGCATTCCCTCACTCTTGACTTCTAATACTATTAACCTGGAAAAAGTATGAGTAAATTCTTCACTGTTACATTCTTGTTTGTTTCCCAACTACTTAAATAAAACTTGATCTTCTACATTAAGGGCAACAGGATTAAAGATGCAAAAAGAGTTAACCCATTTTTAAGTTCTGACTTTTGTTTAGAAGTCCTACCTAAGGATGGTGTAAGTTTTATTTATTTTTTTAAAAATCCGTATCAGCTCTTTTAAAAAAAATTTTTTTATATTAGAGAGAGAGAAAGTGCACAAGCAAGGGAGAGGGGCAGAGGGAGAAAGAACCCTTAAGCAGACTCCACACTCAGCACAGAGCTCAATGCGGGGGTCAATACCATGACCCTGGGATCATGACCTAAGCTAAAATCAAGAGCTGGACCCTCAAACGACTGAGCCACCTAGGCGCCCCAGGATGGCCTAGGTTTTAAAACATGCTGGGGCTTGGGGAGCCTGGGTGGCTCAGTAGGTTAAGCGTCCAACTTTGGCTTAGGTCACGATCTCACGGTTCATGGGTTTGAGCCCGGCGTCAGACTCTGTACTGACAGCTCAGAGACTGCAGCCTGCTTCATATTCTGGGTCTCCCTCACTTACTGCTACTCCCCCACTTTGTCTTTGTCTCTCTTGCACTTTGTCTCTCTCTCAAAAGTAAATAATAAAACATTAAAAAAAACAACATGCTGGGGCTCTCCATATGAAGCANTGGATGGTATTTAAAGCCAGTGGACTAGAAAAACCACCAAAGAAAGGAGTATCAATGGGGAAGGCTGAGACGGGCTGTAAGAGTCAAAAGCACCTTAGAGGAGGGCAACAGGGAGTAAACATTTTTGGAGTATTCAGTGTTCAGTACTTCATGTACAGTATCACCCACAAATGACCACAACCTTAAGGCAGAAACTATTATTATCTCAATTTTAAGAAAGAATATCAAACCAGGGTCCTATGATCATGTCTATTACATGGCTTCTCCAAGCACATGACCTGACCGAAGGCACACATTTCTGCAACTGGTAGTGCTGCTGAGATCCTATGTGCACAGCACCACAGGTCATTGCAGGGTGAGCCCCGCATCGGGCTCTCTGCTGTCAGCACAGAGCCCTTCAGATCCTCTGCCCCCGCTCTCTACCTCTCCCCTGCTCAGGTGCTCTCTCTCTCAAAAATAAATATATATCTTTCTAAAAAAGAAAAAAGAAAATTTTACTGTTCTGCCATTTTGATTCATAATCTTTCCAGAATTTGGCCACTTGGGCCTCTGTCTTATTAGGCATAACAAACAAGTTTCGCCTTTTTAAAAACTCCTCTAGGGGCACCTGGGTGGCTCAGTCAGTTGAGCGTCTGACTTCTGCTCAGGTCATGATCTCACAGTTCATGGGTTCGAGCCCCGCTTTGGGCTCTGTGCTAACAGCTCAGAGCCTGGAGCCTGTTTCGGATTCTGTCTCTCTCTCTCTCTCTCTCTCTCCCCCTCTGCCCCTCCCCCACTCATGCTCTATCTCTCTCTGTCTCAAAAGTAAATAAATTATTTTAAAAAAGCTAAAAGAAAAAAAGAAAAAAACAAACTCCTCTAATTCTTATCAAGCAATGATTACTGTGGTGACTATCATACTATAAAGCACAACAGGGGCATTCACTTTAGGAAAAGGTGACTCGCACAGACGTCGATTATGTTTATCTTAATGTTCTCACAGTTACCGACTCCTACCATGAACATTCCCCACACTGTTTCCAGTCACTTGTCTCCTTCTGTGATGCTGCCAGAGGTCAGGAAATCTGACAGGTGTCGCCCTGTGATGAAAGGAGCCCTCAGGGAAAAGCACCAACCTGGCTGCTGACTCAGCAGCCTCCACCCTCATCCCGGGCTTGGGCCACACGACCCACAGCAGTCCTCAGAGGCCCTTTCGAGTTCCCGATGTTTTCTCCGGGGATGCAGAACACAAAACGGAATCCTGAGATACCGTTTTCCAGAAAATCAAACTAATGAAATGGAAGCTACCTTGTCCTTCGATAGTATTCCTGAGGATAAATGTAGCTCCAAGGCCCGCTCCTGATCTCTGGATACAGATCCCTAGAAACTGGCTGGTCTTTCCGCTGGCATACAGGTCGGCTGTAGTAACACGAAGTATGCTTCCTACAAATTCAAAAGAGAAGTGAACTTTCACATGACTTGCAGAAACACACAAACAACATTTCTAGGTAACCTCCTAACTTCCTAAATATTTTAACATATTAGGAAGAAGCGTCTCATTTGGACAAAACCCAGATCTGTGAAAACCACTCTCCCCGATGTGAAGAACACTAAGCCCTCCCACCACCAATAATGAAAGCATGCAGCTCTTACTGACCAACGTAGAACTCTGGAATATGGAGTATTTTTCTCCTCTCTAACATATCTTTTCTTTCTATCTGAAATTTCAGAGGATTTGTTCTTCCCCTTGGAGGAATCAACTCAGGACTCAAGAACCTGTAGAGAATATAAATTTAAAAAAAATTAAAGGCAAACTTAAAAGAGAAACTGTTACTTTACCAAAAAAAAAAAAAAAAAAGAAAGAAAGAAAGAAAGATTATGATGTTGACATGTTTTATTCTTACTTCTCTAAGAAATGTTATTTACTTTTAAAATTGCTGTTGATGCTCATGAAAATAGTTAACAATTCCTGAGTACTCACCTCGTATTCTTTTAAAGGTTTATGACACACTGAGAGTATGAATTAATCCTTACAACAATCAGGCCAGTGTGCTATCATCATCTTCTTTACAGAGATGAAAATGTAGCTTGGAGAAGGTAAACAACTGACCTACTGTTATCTTAGCTATAAACTTATCAAGTCAAGATTTAAACGTAGACATGTCTGTAGGACTACAAAACCTCTGGCCATAAACCACAAGCCTCACACTGAGTGGTGTGTGTTAAAATAAATTACACTGGAAAAATATAAACATAAATCATTAACTACAAAACCAACCTTAAAAATAAAAATAATCTCCCTCTTCTCCTCTTTAACTTCTCTAACTTCTTCCTTCCTCTCTCCTTACTTTCCTTCTTTTCTTTCTATTTTAAGTAGGCTTCACATCCAGCACAGAGCCCAAGGCAGGGTTTGAACTCACGACCCTGAGATGAAGACCTGAGCTAAGATCAAGAGTCAGATGTTTGACTGAGCCACCCAGGTGCCCCTAAGCTAACCTCTTTAAAAGCATAAATGACATTACAGTGAAAAACCATGTCCTTGTCACCTATCCTAAGAAATAAATTATCAATATATTTGAAGCCCCAGTGCATCCCTCCCTCCTCCACAGTTAATTCCTATGGGGTAATTCATTAAATTTAGTGATGATTATTCCTGTGAGTTCCTTCCTTTTGTTGATTCATCCGTGTCTCAGGAGCTTCCCAGGTGCACTCTAAAACTGGGCCCCATACTCGAAGGACAAGGAGAGACTGAAGAAAGAGGCAGGCCACTCTGCATGGGTAGGTGACAGTTTCAGTAACAGCAAAGGGTTACTCACATACAGGCTTATCCTGGGTGGCAGTAAGACACCAAATCTTAAAAATTTACAAAGAGGCCCTACGTGGTCTCAGTCACATACACCATGGAGGTATTTTCAATAGCACATCATCTCAAGGCTATGTCCTTGGAGCAGCCTTTGGGAGCAGCAAAGGCACGCAGAGCCCAAAATTCAAGGACAGGACAGGGTAAGGAGGTGGGGTTCAGCCCACGGGTCAATCAGCAGTCACATCTTTTTATATGATGATGTACAACACTCATTTCCTACTCTTGAAACTTTTTAAGCCTACCAAAAAGTTGAAATGGTAATCCAATAAGCCCCCGTATTTACTTCATCTCATTTCACCAACTGCCAACGTTTTGACATATTTGCTTTATATATACGTGTAATTTTTTTCCTGAACTATTTGAAAGTGTCAAATAGCAAGGTATTTCATCTAGGAATACTTTAGAAAGCTTCTAAGAATAGGGACTTTCTGCTACATTTTTCACAATACCTTTATGACACCTAAGAACTTCTGCATTAATTCGATAATAAAATCTAATATATAGTTTGTATTTAAACATATCTGACTAATAGTATCTAACTGTGCTGGAAAAGGTCTTTTGTTGCCCAATTCAAGCTACCATCAAGCTTCACACATTATATCCGGGTATGACTCTCTTTTCTCTCTTAAACAGTTACTGTTCCCCATCTTTGTATTTTTATAACACTGACTTTTCTGAAAAGCCAAAGCCTATGGTCTCATATGCCATCTCTGGATTCTGGATTTATTGTTTCCACATGCCTACAAGGTTAAACATTTTGGGTAAAATATTATAGAGGCGATCATCTTACTCTATTGCATCGGGAGGTATGTAATGTCAGCTTGTACAGCTATTGGGAAAGCTAAGTCTGACTGCTCTGTGAAGAATTTCTCCTGCACATTTTATACTTTACAATATGCATGTATGTATGTAACATGTACACATAGATTTTATATTTTACATATGCATGTCTCAGCAATATTAAAATGGTATATACTATTATCAATTCTTCTGCAGGTTGTTTTTTCTCCACACATATTTGTGAAGTTTATCCATGTTAGCTCCAGTTCATTTATTTTTCACTGCCAGATAATACTCCATAATATAAATACATTTGCCTATTCACCTACTGATGGGTATCTAGGCTACTTCTACATTTTTGTTTGTTACAAATACCTTTTGTGTTAATTACTGTACATGCCTCCTTGTACATATTACTTTAAGTGGTGTACCTACCGACTAGGTGGAAAGGTATACACAACCTCAAAATTACTAAATTTTGTCTGTTTCCCAAAGTAGTTAGACCACTTACATTCCCATTTAACTGAATTATATTATGTTTTGCCATTTAAGAGAGACATTCCCTTCTCAACTTAAAAAAAAAAAAAGCTGTAATAAGGAAATCTTTTCTGAATCTCTAGCTTCGGTAAATTCAATGTTATTTCAACTTAGAACAGGATATTTGCAATGTTAAACACACACATAGGCATGCAGAGATAATCCAATCACCAAGGAAGAGCCAAAATCACACCAAGTTTTTCCTGCTAAAATTGGCTTTTTAATAAGGTTGTTGTATCATTCTACACAGACTTTTTGCAAATCCCAGGTCATCTAAACTTACAGATACCTCCAAAGTTACCACCGTTCATTTTGAACCAGCCTTTTAAGCACACTGGGCTTTTTTGTTTGTTTGTTTTTTAAGTTTGCTTACTTATTTTTGAGAGAGAGAGAGAGAGAGAGAGAGAGCGCGAGGGCGCGAGCATGCCCGCAAGCTGGGAAGAGGCAGAGAAAGGAAGAGAGTGAATCCCAAGCAGGCTCCAAGGTGTCAGCTCAGAACCCGAGGCCAGTCTGGATCTCATCAACCTTGGATCATGACCTGAGTGGGAAATCAAGAGTCCGCCGCTTAACGGACTGAGCCACCCAGAAGCCCCTGAAGCACAGTTTTTAAAAGCAAAGTTAAGACAGACATTGGCCGAAAATCTTAATTACTGTATAGCATTTTCAGGAAACTTAAAACACGTGAGTTTGGAAAGGAAAACAAGCGGAGTTCTGGCCAGTCCATTTCCACCGAGGCAAGGAATGATCAGCTCCTCAAACAAGTAAAACACTATATGCTTCAGAGAAAAATTCTCGGTACAAGCTAAATGCCGAGCAAAGAGCTTCAAATCGGGGAACCCCCTGTTTGAAGTTCTGATTTCATGAGGCTGCAGATAAAGTTCAAAGCTAGCTTGGGAAAAGGGGGGAGGTGGTTGAGCTTTGCACAGGAGCGCATGAATCCTGCACACAAGCTCGTGCAGTGGGGGTTCCAGCTCAGCTTTAGAGCCGAGATCTCCACAGTAAAGGCAGGTTCGCGAGTGCACAGACGCAAAAAGCGGGAGCCGCGCCCAGGCCCGGGCCTCACCTCCTTTCCTGACGAGTGGGACCGCGCTTGTCCACAATGACCGGCTTCGGCGGCGGCTTGAATGTGCCGGGCACTGAAGGTCCGGTGCTCTGCTGTCGGCCCGGACCCACGCGGGCCCCTGCAGCAGCGGATGACAGAGGTCAACAGAAGTCGCCCTGACTTCCCGCGGCCCTTGCAATCTCCCCCAACTCGCGGTCCCACGAGGGTTGCCCCTGACTTCTTGGCTTGCCTCCTTCGAGCCTGGCCCCGAGCTCCTTCTTCCCCCCGGTTTGCAAGCCCCGCTCCACTTACGCCAGGCGACGGAGGCTAGCGCAGGAAGCAGCGCCCCGGCAGCTCGAAAACTTCGAGACGCGTCCATTGCGGCCCCGCAGGCCCCTGCAACAGAGGCCGCCATGTCTGCTCGCTAAGGTCAAGACTACAATTCCCAGTAGTCAGTGCGACGAGTTTGCGGCTGCCTGAGATCGGACGGCGGCTGCTACGGGACAAAGCAGCCAAGAGCTTTTTTGTTTGTTTGGCTTGTTTTGTGGTTTGGTTTTTCATTTTTTCCTTTTCCTCTCCACTTCCCCGAATAAACCGCAACCCTGGCCTAAGTGCTTTAGGGAAAGTGTATACTTCTCTAGTTCCCCACAATGTGTCAAGTTTTACCCCTTCATAGGGTGTTTTCTCAGCTGGAACACTTTCCTCCCTCTGTGAATCAATTCTATCTTCACTTTCTCAGGCTTCCCTACATCAAAACCCCGTTATAGGCCCTTATCCTTACTAGGTACCTTCCATTAGCACCTCTGATACCATTTGCAATTTATTTTTTAATTTAACTTAATTTAGAATTGTGTAATTATTGGATTACTGTCTAGCTCCTACAGAACACTGGTCCACCAGTGCATGGACAAGGTCATCTTTGGCTCACCATTTTATCCCAGCACCAACCAGCTATCTGGCCCTCACTCTTTGTTCAGTGCAAGAAAAAGATAAGAAAATAGATCCTGATAGAACAGTTGACACAGGGTCCCTGAGACTCCAGCGAGCAAGCTAAAATTGACTTTGGGCTGGGCAATGTGGCTGAGATAGGTGTCAGAAATGAAACCCAAAAGGGTAAATTGTAAGTCTTGCTAAGAAATTTGGAATTTGTACCCTCGACAAAAGTGAGCTACTGGACGGATTTCACACTCAGAGTAATGTGATTATTAATTGCTTATTGGTCATTCCAGTTGAATTAATGTCTCAAAGCACGTCAACTCACCAATGGTCGTATTGGATGCATTACGTTCACCTCCAACCTCCCCAGTATTGGCTCTCAATAAAGGCTTCAGCATTCAATCTGTTGCTTAACACCAAATATCTTAGTGCCATCCTTCATGTCTCCCTATCTCTCCTCAGGTAAAGTTCCTTAAACTACATATAGTACCATAAATTATCTCAAGAATCCTTATACTTTCTCATCCTGTCATCCATATCTCTTATCCAGATCACCATCCTTTCTCCTCAGGATCACTGCAAACCACTGCACTTGCCTTCTCATTGGTCTTCCTGCCTCCAGATCCCTCCAGTTCTTCTCCACATAGCAACCCAAAAGGTGGCCCAGACATACATACCTCACCCATTGCCTTGCCCCAGTTTACAGTCTTCCATAGTTTTCTGTTGACCCTGGGATAAAAATCAAGCGCCCCAAATGAAAACAACCACTTCCAAAAACAAATAAAACAACAAACAAAAAACAAAATAACTGCTACAGCCTGCCCCCCATGAACTCTACTTTGCCATCTTGAAGATACATGAGCTATTACATCAGCCTGAGAAAGAAGGCCATGTTTTGAAGACAGAATTCAAAGTGCCATGAGGAGAGACAGGGTTTTCTATTTTAATTCCAACTTCCTTGATTAGAATGGAATTTATTCTATAATAACAAGGAATTACACAACCAAAGTTTCAGACTAGCTAAATTTTAGACTTTTTCTGCCCACCCAAAAAAGAGACTTCAAACCTTTAAGAGAAGAGGAAGAAGGGAGGAGAGACAAACATAATTATGACTGGTAGTGGTGAGAATTTTTCTGGGCTAAGCCCCAAACAGCTTGATCATCACTCTTGCTGGGACTGGACTTGGGGGTAGGGGCAGAGCAATAACAGATAGACTTTCACAGGAGGGGGGCAGGACTTTGTGACATTTCAAAATCATTCCTGATGTCCCACCTTTCTAAGGATGAAAAAAATTATTTTGTAGTCTTACGAAATGAGAAGAGTGAGAAGAATATCTTCTTCTCCCATATTCCTGCTTACCTGAAATCCATCAGTTCACTCTGACATCTTAGAATGAAGAACAAGCTATAATTTAAATTTTTCCACCAAGCAATTACGAAGAGCAAATCAACAAGCATAGAGGTACTTCAACCATTCTGTGGGCTGCTTACAGGAGTAGAACTTTAGTTATATTGCTTCCATATCTTACACTCACAGAAAGGAGACCATGAACAACATTACATGGTGGACAGCCAAGGAAAGAAATTGTTCAAGGCAAATGCCCCACTTCAAGCTATTGCTCATTATTTCACCCTCTGTGCCTAGCACAATGTCTGACATTCAATAAATATTTCCAAATAGAATTAGAAAGATTAGTGCATTTGTATTTAGAGAATGAATAGGAGGAAGTAAACTACTCCAAAAAAGAGATATTACTAGTCCCACCCAAAAAATGTTTTCAAAGCATGGTCACTGGATCAGCAGCATCAACATCACCTGGGAACATGTTAAAAAAAAATGCAGACTCTCAGGCCCCACCCCAAACCTACTGAATCATAAACTCTAGGGGTGGAGCCCAGCAATCTGTGCTTTAAGGAATCTTCCATGTAAGCCTGATGATTGTTCAAGTCAAAAACCATCAGTGTAGAGGCAAGGGAGATAGGAAAAGGTGGTTAGGAAGTCAATCTAAAGCAAATTCAGGCAAAACAAGGTTCTGACATGTATTAGCTGTGAGACTTTGAGTATCTTCTCTCTGCCCTCATTTCCTTGTTGGTACTAGGATATTAGTATGCCTACCTCACTCAGTTGCTATATGGAGTTAATTCAGATAATCTATAAATAAAGTTCTTAGGTAGATGTCTGGATCACAATATGTGCTTAATATAATTAGCATTAAACTTACCTTAAAGATGCAAAACAACTCCTAGACCAACAAGAAGAGACTATAAGCTAATCCATGTATTAATTCACCCAAAGAAAAAAATCTTCCCTTCCAAAGATGGGTTGGTCCTCATGGTAGCCTAGAAAACCAGAGTCATAACACAAGATGTTGGCCAGTCACTGCCCATGAAAGGAAGGAGCTTTCGCCAAGTGATTGGGGAAATTCCAGGCCCATTGATGAGTTCATCTTGGGATAAAGATAGACTCACAGGGCCATAACCAACATTTGTGGCATTGTTTGGCTCCACAGATGAAATTATTCTTAGTATGAGGCTATTCCCTTGGACTACTGCTATGAAACAATGCAAATCTTCGCTTAACTACCTTTGTTCTGACTCTCTGTTCATCAAGCAAGTCTCTCATTCTTATTTGATATGAAATTTTGCCTTCAGAGAAAGAAAGTGCTTGTCATAGAGACATGAGTGCTCTGGTATGCTGGCCAGCATGATTAATTTTTGTCTCATTATAATTTAATAACTAGCCTCAGTGTTGTCATAGAAGTCTCAAAGATCTAGTTCATGTGAGTCTGACTAAAGACGAATCTGCTATGTTGAGCTGACAAATCTATTTCTGGTCTTCTAAGCCAGAGGGCAGACCCAGGGCCATGACAATTTCTCCAAAGCAAACATATTAAACATGAAGTCTTGTGGTATATATCTGCCTGGAAAAAATAGCTTGATATTGCCTCAAAATCTCTCTCTCTCTCTCTCTCTCCCCCCCGTCTCTCTCTCTCTCTCTCACTCTCACACACACACACACACACACACACACACACCTTGTATTAGCTATCTATTGCTGTGTGAGAAATTACTCCAAAATTAGCAGCTTACAACAACAGACATTTACTTTCTCACAGTCCTGTGGGTCGGGAATCCAAGGGTGGCTGAGCTGAGTGGTTCTGACTCAGGGTCTCTCTCCATACTGCGATCAAGTTGCAGGCTGGGGCCACTGTCATCTCAAAGCTCACCTAAGAGGAGATCCACTTTCAAGCTCGTTCACATGTCTGGCAGCAAGTCATGTTGGCTATTGACTGTTGGCTGGAGGGACCAGGTGTTTACCACATGGGCTTTTCCATAGGGCATAATCTGAGGGCAGCTGCCCGGAGAGCGAGCTAGCAAGAGGCAGAAAGCGAGCAGGGCAGAAGTCACAGTCCTTCTGTTATCTAATCTCAGAGGTGACATCCCTTCACTACAGCCATGTTTTACTCCTTAGAAGCAAGTCACTAGGTCCAGCTCACACTCAAGGAGAGAGGACTGCAGGATCATAAGTACGAGCAAGCAGGGATTATTGGAGGCCACCTTAGAAGTTACCCACCCCAAGGCCATTTTTGTATTCAAATGTGCATAAATTTAATATTTGTCTTCTAAGAGCAGCTCAATATTGCCTCTCAACAGAGCCTGCTCCACTGGTTCCTGGAAGAGTGAATGTGGAAAAAGATACCACCCTGTCTTCTGTACATGTCTTGCAACTGTCCTTGCTTGTTGCCTCCTCTAACATCTTTCCGTCATAGATATAATCCTGCATGGTAGTCAGATATTTAACAGTCGTATGGCAGGGCCATCGACCAGCCAGAACAGGCGTGCCAACTCTTATACATACCCGCTGCTCCTATCAGCCTATTATCACTCTATAACAAAAGTTAGGTAAACATATGACCTTGAAAAAATGTTTGGAGAAGCCCTGTGCGGAAAAAGGATATACTCAGGCAAAGTGTCTTCTGCTTTCCAAGTCGGAATTAGCTTTTCAAATTCCGCTGGGGCCCGGGGTACCGTGGGCAGCAGATTCTGGGCTATCTCAGCTAAACCAAAGAAAGTGCTTCCATTGTTTATCTGTCCATGAACTAGACTTCCACAGTAAGATTCTGTTTCCCAAAAAGGAAGCAAGGCTAAGCATGTTTGAATCCACTGAGTTGTACACATTAATTGATGCCGAGAGCTGAGACCTCCTGCATCAACATAAACTTAACAGAAGATAAGACTGTAAACTGATAACTTTGCTGTGTGCTTCAGAAAAATATTGTAAATGAAGTTACCTGGGTGGTTTGCTATCTGGGCAAACAGCTGTCTTATCAAGAAAGCAGTTTGTTCACTGAGCCAGTAAGTCACTTATCAGGACAATATTTTGCTCATAATAACACGCCTTAAGATCCTCGCTTTGCCATGTCCACCGATCCTAAACTATTATGTCAGGTACTTTGCTCAGGCCCAGCTACTTCCCTGCCTTGAAAAATCTACTTTATTTTTTTTTTATTTTTATTTATTTCTAGGAGAGAGAGAGAGAGAGAGACAGCGTGAGCAGGGGAGGGTCAGAGAG
The DNA here is from genome assembly GCF_008692635.1 of Crocuta crocuta. Classification (NCBI taxonomy): domain Eukaryota; kingdom Metazoa; phylum Chordata; class Mammalia; order Carnivora; family Hyaenidae; genus Crocuta; species Crocuta crocuta. The sequence continues at coordinate 313,551 of NW_027530368.1, forward strand.
AGAGGGAGACACAGACTGAAACAGGCTCCAGGCTCTGAGCTGGCAGTCAGCACAGAGCCCGACGCGGGGCTCGAACCCACAAACCGCGAGATCATGACCTGAGCGAAAGTCAGTCGCTTAACCTACTAAGCCAGCCAGGCGCCCCTTGAAAAATCTACTTTAAATCATGAGAGCTTAGACTCCAAAATTCTATATCCAAAACTTCGTCTATTTTCCCCTTTGACTCTATCAAAGTGGTGTTTCCCCTTGCTGCAATAAGTAATAATCAGCTGTGCTTGGTCAGGAGGTTTTCTTTTTTTAATTAAAAGCTATTTTTAATGTTTTATTTATTTTTGAGAGCAAGAGAGACAGAGTACGAGTGGGGGAGGGGCAGAGAGCGGGGGAGACACAGAATCCAAAGCAGGCTCGAGGCTCCGAGCTGTCAGCACAGAGCCCGATGCAGGGCTTCAACTCACAGACCACAAGATCATGACCTGAGCCAAAGTCGGACACCTAACCGACTGAGCCACCAAGGTGCGCCACTCAAGAGGTTTTTAATGGCAGTTTCTCTGCAGAGTCAACAGTTAACCATCCATTCATTCAACAAATACTTAGTAAGCCCTACTATGTGCCAGGCCGTATTCTAGGTACTTATCACATATCAACAAGCCAAAGAAGTAAGAAACTCTCTACCGCATGGAACTTACATTCTAATGGGAACAAAGACAATAAACCAAGTCTAGTTATGGAAATAGAACTATATTATGCACTAGATACTGATCAGTTCTCTGAAAGGAAACAAAGCAGGAAGGAATAGGCAGAGTGACACCTGCAGTGGTTTTTTAAGTGAGCTGGTTTACGAGAAGGTAAACTTTGAACAAAGACCTGAAGGAGTTGAGGGAAGGGGCCATGTGGCTCTATGGGTGTCTAGAAGAGAGTGTTTCCCAGCCGTAGAAAACAGCAAACACAAGGGTCCTGAACTGAGGGGGTCCCTGCTCTGCACGGTGCAGAGAGGAACAGCAAAGTGGCCAAAGTGCCTGAGCAGAGTCCAGGAGATGAGGTCTGAGAATGGGAAATCAAATTCTGTCGGACCCTGTGGACTTCTGTGAGGACTTTGGTTTTACTCTGCATGCAAAGGACGGCTGCAGTGGCATCTGAGCAGAGGGGCGCTGTCATCTCACATTAGCAGGATCGCTCTGGCTGCAGCACAGAGAGACGGGTGCAAGACTGACAGAGGATGGATGCAGGAAGGATGCAGGATGGATGCAAGGGGACCAGTTAGGAAGCTGCTGAAATAACTGGATAAAAACTTAAGCTAGTTGAACACAGGGAGGGAAGTATGTTCTGAGGAGGAGGGGTTGCTTCTCCGCAGATGAAAGTGGCTCAGCAGGTCTGCTGTCTCGTTTCCCAGGCGGGCAGACCAGAGGGAGAGGCGCTCTGGAGAGAGTTCTGCAGAGAGGAAACAGAAGGAGGGTGCGGTGGCTCTGCAGCCCCGGGTCTCCTTGTCTCATTGTCCCTAAATCCCTGAGCTTCAGGATACAGAATCCATTTTAAATTATGGGTAAAGTCAATCAATAAATTAAAATACAAAAAATTAAATACAGACGTTTGGAAGCTAGTGGATTCAGGTCTCGGAAACCTGTCTCCCCACTCCCACATCAGATGTCTGTTTAATTTGATGTTACTATGTCTCTGGACTGTGGTGCTTGTTGGTACACGGGAGTTAACATCCGAACATCCTTTCCTACTGGTTCAAAACACTGTCTTTGATATATACTTACTCCCATAACTATCTGAGTTGTGCCTGGACTCTTGTTTTAATTTTTTTTCAGCTTTGTTGCTTCCAGTAACATACCAATTTGTTTCTTTTCTGTGTGTGCATGCGTGTGTGTGTGTGTGTGTGTGTTTTATTGTGGCAAAACATACATAACATACATTTTACCATTTTTTAAAGCTTATTTATTTATTTTGAGAGAGAGAGAGAGAGACAGTGTGAGCAGGGAAGGGACAGAGAGAGAATCCCAAACAGGATCCACACTGTCAGTATAGAGTCTGATGTGGGGCTCAGTCTTGCTAACTGTGAGATCATCACCTGAGCCAAAATCAAGAGTCTTATTTATGCTTAACCGACTGAGCTGCCCACATGTCCCAAATTTTACTATTTTAATTATTTTTATTTATTTATTTTTAGTAAGCCCTACAACCAATAAGGGTCTTGAACTCATGACCCTGAGATCTAGAGTCACACTGTTCTACCAACTGAGCCAGCCATGCACCCCTAATTATTTTTCAGTGTATATTTCAGTGACAATTCAATTGCAGTGTTGCACAACCTTTACTACTACCCATCTCCAGAAGATCATCCCCAACAGATTTGTGCCTATTAAACATTCAATCCCCATCACTCTCTCCCAAGCCTCTGGTAACTTCTATTCTATTTTTTCCATGTATTAACTTGTCTATCCTAGGCACCTTGTATGAATGGAATCACACAATATGTGGCCTTTTATGTCTGGCTTCTTTTACTTAGCAAGATATTTTCAAGGTTCAAGCATGTCGTGGTATGATCAGAATTTCATTCTTCTTAAGGGCTGAATAATATTCCCTTGTGCATATGCTACATTTTTTGTATCCATTCATCTATTGATGGACATTTGGTTTACTTCCTCTTTTGGGTTATGGTGAATAGTGCTGCTATGAACACTGATGTAAAAGTATCTGAGTTCCTGCTCTCTTCTTTCGGGGTACAACCTGGAGTGGAATTGTTACATCATATGATAATGCTATGTTTCACTTTTTGACAACTGCCACACCATTTTAGAAGCCCACCAGCAATACAGGAGGGTTTCTCCACATCCTCACTAACACTTGTTATTTTCTCTTTCTTTGCTTTTTCTTTTTTTTGAAAATAGTCATCATAATACGTGTGAAGTGGTAGCTCATTGAGATTTTTTTTGGTTTGCATTTCCCTAATGAGTAGTGATGTTGGGGAATCTTTTCATGTGCTCATTGGCCATTTGTGTGCCTTCTTTAGAGAAATGTCTACTCAAGTTCTTTGCTCATTTAAAAATTGGATTGTTTGTTTTGCTGTTGAGTTGTAGGAGTTCTTCATATATATTCTGGGTATTAACTTCTATCAGATATATGTCTTTTTGTCTTTTTGCCATCCTGATTTTTTCTTTTGCTGCACCGAAGTTTTTAATTTTGATGAAGTCCAATTTATCTATTTTGTCTTCTGTTGACTGTGCTTCTGGTGTCACATCCCACAAATCATTGCCACATCCAGTATCATAATGGGTTTCTCCTAAGTTTTCTTCTAAGAATTTTATAGCTTTAGCTCTTATGTTTAGGTCTTTAATCTATTTTGAGTTAAATTTTCTATAGAGTGTAACATAAGGGTCCAATTTCATTCTCTTGTATGTGGATATCCAGTTGCCCGGCACTAGTTGTTGAAAAGACTGTCCCTTTCCCCTTGGAAACAAAGGTTCTGTTTGCTAAAGGTCTTGCCACAGTTCTTACCAGCAAATTCACATTCTTCTCCTAACTCTTGTCACACACACAGCCACTGCATACAAACTGCCGTGGGGGACGTTCTGCAGAATAGCATTACTAGCATAGAGAGGCAAGCTTGTGATTGGCCGTCGGACAGTAACATGTTCGTGAGAAATGCCCAATCTTTAAGGACCAAAAAGTAGTTCTTAACAGCATTCAGGGTACCTTGTTGATCTTTGCTATCTGAAGAGGATAGAGCCCCCCACACACACTCCATCCCCTTAAGTCAGAGGAATGAAAAACATTTCCTTCACCAGGAAAATGCAAATGAGCTTCCTTCCACTGAAATGATGTATTGCATATAAGACAATAGTTGTGGTGATATTTTATGTGACTAATGTCAAACGATTATTCTTTTAAAAACGTAAAATCGTGACTCTCATACAAATACGAAATAAACGCTTGTGAAATGTATGCAGCTCATTAATTAACGAGGAAAACAAGATGATGTTATATAACCCGTCCTGAGGAGACTCCATGCTGTCCATGCTTATATTCAGATAAGCAGTCAGATAAGCAGTGCTGAAGTGAATTCACAAACAGATGCCACAGGATGATCTCACATTCCTCCAGACCGTATGTGTTCTCCATGGACAAGAATTACTTGTATTACTATCCATTTTCTCTAACTTTCAGACTTGTAAAATACCACAAAGCAAGGAAGGCTGAGGTAACACTGATAGAGGAGCTCATTTTGGTCTTTCCAACTTCCCTACAGGAGAAAAGTGTACTTGAACCTGTAGTCCACAGGCTGCATGGTGGGAGATTTAGCTTTCCACTGAGCCTGAAGCTTCCTTTGACAGCTGCTACTTGTCATGGATGACTGTCTTCTCTTTCCTTTAAATAAGTAAGAGGAAGAGACTGGGGGCAGAATGGGTACAAATGGGTTTCTTTATTTTCTTTAATTTGTGGGTTTTCTAATAAAATATTGGACGTTCCAATAAATGCCCCAAAACACTATAGCGACCTTACCCCATCATTTACTTTAAAAAGTATACATATCTATCTATCTATCTATCTATCTATATACACACTGATGTGGGGATATATGTATTTTTATTAAAAATCTTTTTAATGTTTATTTATTTTTGAGAGACAGAGAGAGAGGACAGAGTGCCAGCTGGGAAGGGACAAAGAGAGATGGAGACACAAAATCCAAAGCGGGTTCCAGGCTCTGAGCTGTCAGCACAGAGCCTGATGTGGGGCTCAAACCCACGAACCACGAAATCATGACCTGAGCCAAAGTCAGACGCTTAACTGACTGAGCCACCCAGGCGCCCCTATCTAGGCATTTTCAATCACAAAGTAAAAAAGTAAGGTTGATAACTCTCATGCTCATTCTTTTCACATTTTCAAAATAATATTAATCAAGCATCTCCTGTGTTTTAAGAACTATTAGGCACTAGAGATCCAGCAGTGAGCAAAATAAGGCCCCTGCCCTCATTAGGCTGAGACACAGACAACAGGTGTAATATGACATCAAGCAATAGTAAGTAACCCTGCTCTGAAGGGTAAGAGAATGAAGTGGATAATGTGAGCAGAAAACTGAATGAAGTGAAGGAGCAGTCCACGTGAACACCTGAGGCTAGTAGCACAGGGATAAAAAATTATAGGGACATCAGTAGCCCAGCAAAATCATAGAGGTTCGTATTGGTATACTTAACAAACTTTACTTGTGCCCCTACTATGCACCAGGCACTGTGCTGGGTGCTTACAATACAAAGCCTTGGGGAGGCCAAATATTACCATCACTAAGGATTCTTAAAGAAGGATGTGTATGTTTCTCAGTTGATTTCTTATTCCCTCTACCAGCCCCCACCCCCCTCATACATGATTTTTCAAAATCCAACTTCATTGGCCCTTCTTCTGAAAAGCATTTCCTCTCACTTAGCCTCCACCGCATGCTCTCAAAGATCGTGGTGCATATTTGTCTATTAAAGCACTCATTATAATTGATTATAATAATCTCTTGGTTGTCCATCCGCCTTCCCCACCGGACACCACACTCCCTAAAGGCAAGCTCATCACTGTATTCACCTCTGTACTTTTGAGGCCCAGCACAAAACCTGGAATATCCTAGCTTTTGATAAATACAGGTAGAAGGAACAAAAGTAGTGAGACTATGGGGTGGGGGTGGGGGATGTGACGCTACTTTTTCATTTCTTCTCTCTAAATCTTCTGGAATAAGTCTATTTTGGTTTTACAAAGGAAAAGCGATCCACTTCATTTCTAAAACATGAATGCACAGACTATGGCTAGTTCTTCCTTCCTTTAGACAGTTTTTCTGCCTAATGACTGAAAAGCAGCATTGGTCTAGAATTAAGCTAATACAATGACAAAATGGTAAAAGTAACTCACAGGAAACAATGATAACAATAGTCTTATAATGGCTAGAAGATGATGTAATACATTTTATAAAGATTTTCATTCAAATGGTGGTGGGGGGGTGCAGGGGAAGTTGCGTGTGAGCTATCTGGAAAACACTGCATTCATGCTCTGCGCTCTGAAAGGCAGAGCTCCACAACAATGAAGACACACTGCCCTCTGGTGGATACAGCACCACACAGCAAGGCTGGAAGTTCTAGGTCCACTCCGGTTTTCCTAGAGCTCCCCTTCAGAAGCCTTGTCTTTTTTTTTTTTTAATGTTTTATTTATTTCTAGGAGAGAGAGAGACAGCGTGAGCAGGGGAGGATCAGAGAGAGAGGGAGTCACAGACTGAAACAGGCTCCAGGCTCTGAGCTGGCAGTCAGCACAGAGCCCGACGCGGGGCTCGAACCCACGAACCGCGAGATCATGACCTAAGCGAAGGTCGGACGCTCAACCGACTAAGCCACCCAGGTGCCCCCAGAAGCCTTGTCTTTTTACAATTGAATGGTACTTTCTGCAAACACCCCAGGTCATAAATTGGAGAAGAAAACCTTGAGCAAATACACCTGGTTCTGATATCCCAGATAGTCCTTTGCTTAATAATGCTATTCTTATTACTAATATGCATAAAACACTTAGTTAATTAAGCCTTCTCACAATACTGTAGGCTGCGTAATGCTGAAATAATGAGACAGTTGAAGCCTGCAGTAAAGCAATGACTGGTCAAAGGTCACACAATACATGTGTTGGATGTTTTACATAGTCACAAGTAAATATTGTGCACCTGCTAGGAGCCAGTATAAAGATGGGCTAGAGAAATAGTGTACTCTGAAAAAAGCATAACAGTACAGAACGGAGATTGCTGGGGGGGGTGGGGGTGGAGCGTGCATCTCAGCTCCCATGACAAGCAGTAATGTCTTTTGTTCAGACTGGGGCAGTTGGGAAAGTTTCCCAGCAGAAAAGAGAATTGCACTGAGCCTTGAAGATACAATGTAGCTAACTGAGGAGGTAGAAATGTGTTTTGTCCAGACTGGGACAGTTGGGAAAGTTTGCCAGCAGAAAGGAGAATTGCACTAAGCCCTGAAGATACAATGTATCTAACTGAGGTCAAAAAGACAAGTCAGAAGACTAGAGAACACATCCTTTCCTCCCTGACACACACACAAATATGAGACTCCACTCGGAAGATGCATGGCCGTAGAATGTTCTGTACTACAGGCAGTTCTGGAGTCTTCACTATATCGGACACGTTTTCTGGAAAGTTGAGCTACTGCTTTGGGCAATATCAATATGTTTTAAAACCAGTAGCCAATACATTGAAAATGCATGACAGATATCCTTATAACCAAAATCAGGTATTTATAATATTCCCTTAGATTGTTCCTTCTCCTGGTCCTTCATCTTAGGAAATAGCAAACCAAACCTGACCATCCTCCCAATGGGGTCTCTATTCCTGTTTCCTATTTTAATAACATTTGGGGCAAATAACACATATTCTTTCAGTGCTTCATTTCTTTTTCATTTGCCTCCCTCACCAAACTGCACAGCACATCAGGCATCAGGCCTGAGGTCCCGGGGGCGGGGACAATGGGGACACTGTAGTCTCAGACTGAGCGACAGAACTCCACGGTACTGTTGGTTAGGCTGCCCTCTGGTGGACTCAGCACCACACAGCAAGGCTGGAAGTTCTTGTTCCTTAGCCGAGGATGGGGAGGTGGGTGCAGGCAATGAAGGGATTTGGAAGTCATAATGACTTCCTCTTTAGGAGGGCATTGAGGGGTGTTCAGAGATTTAAAGAAAAAGGATGACAAGGGTTTCATATCCCAGATGAGCACTGTCCCCCCGGCAACAACAACAACAAAAAAACAAAAAAGAAAGACAAGATCAGGTTTGCACTTCAGAAAGGCCTTTGTCACTGTGGAGTGAAGAATGGATCACAGCTGCAGTTTAAGGAGATGATTTAATTGAGGTAGAGGTAGTGATCCCAGCAAGACATGACAGCGCCCTGGGCTCAGGTGGCATCTGACGGTAAATGAGAAGTGACAGTAGAAGTGAGGACAAAGAATCAACAAGCCTCTGCTAATTGACAGGCTAGGGAGAAGCTTCTGATTCTTTCCTGGGCAATTCAGTGGATGGTGGCATCATGTGCTGATACCGGTTTTGAGGCGGGGGGGGGAGGGAGGAGCAGATTTGGAGGAAAAGGCTCAGTATATGCTTCGGAACCACTGATTTTGGGGTGCATATGTCACACGCAGGCAGAAAAGTCCATTATAAAGCTNTGGATGGGGGCCTAGGACAGAGGCCTGGAGAACAGCAACCTCTAAGGGACATGTATAAAATGAGCGATCATAGATTCAGAGGAGCTGCCAGAGAGAAGAAACTTAGACATGCGGGTAAGCTGATGGGAAAGAGGAGGTAGTGTGTGGATGGTCAACCAGTGCAAAGGTCCTGAGATGTCTGGTGAGTTGAAGCTGCCAACTGGCTTTTGACGTAGTTCCAGAGAGAGGAATGGCAAGCTTAGTGAGCACTGTTTAGTAAGAAGCCACACTGCAGTTTTAAATTAACTACTACTCTTTTAGAAAGCATATGAGAGTTGAAGGATAGAAAACACTGAGTAGAGATGTTACCGAGTAACGTGCTAAGATACAGTAATTAATCTTAGCGCTTCTTCTTCGCACCCCCACTGGCAGGCAAGCCTTCTTTGTGTGTCTAAAGATGTGAGATGGCCTCCTCACCTTCCACCCCCAGGGAAATCCAGAGCTTATGGTTTTAGGACCCTGAGATCATGCTTCTTTCTCCTTGGGGAGACAAGGGTAGAGACCACTGTTTGGAGGAGAGGTTAAAGCCTCCGGATCTAGAGAGATTAGCAGATCGAGCTGCTACTAAAGAAGGGGGCTGGTGTCAGAGGAATGCACAGTGCATGGGCAGAGCCCTTGCCCACTGTTAGGCATATAGGAAGCTAGATGGGGAAATCACTGCAAGATGCCATGGGGGTCCTGGGTGGTTCAGGTGGTTAAGTGTCAATCCAACTTCATCTCAGTTCATGATCTTGTGGTCCAAGCCCTGAGTTGGGCTCTGTGCTAACAGCTCAGAGCCTGGAGCCTGATTCGGATTCTGTGTCTCCCTGTCTCCACCCCTCCCTTGCTTGTGCGCGCACTCTCTTTCTCTCTCAAAAATTAATAAAAACAACAACAAAAAAGATGTCAACCATGGAAAGGGGTGGCTGCAAGGACTGGCCCCAGACTATCCAGAATTAGTTTTACTAGAAAACTGAATTTTGCTGCAATTGGAGGAATTGCAAATTAGAAAATGTTTTCTAGTCTGAAAGGAAATAGCCATAAAATGTAATGACTTAGGCTTCCATTTTTTTTTGTCCTAGGTATTTGGGCATTTTTTAGTAGAAATATATCAGTGAATTTCAACTTTTAAAAAAATATTTTTAATTTTTATTTCTTTTGGGGGGGGGGGGCAGACAGCAAGGGAGACAGAATTCGAAGCCGGCTCTAGGCTCTGAGCTGTCAGCACTGAGCCGGACATGGGGTTCGAACTCATGAACTGTGAGATCATGACCTGAGCAAAGTTGGATGCCTAACCGACTGAGCCACCCAGGCGCCCCTCAATCAATGTTAGCTAGAGAATCAAGGAAGGAAAGTAACAATTTGCTAGAGAAGGATCATTTCTAATTTTATAATAATGTCAATTGGTTTGCTATCACAAAAGTAACACATACTTTAAGTAAGTGGTATTTGATTTTACTCTACTTCTAAGCAGCTAAGTTAGCCTATTGCTGTGTCATGGATACTGGTAGAGAACACAAGACCACTGGCCCAAGAGACAAAGGACTTCATTGCTCATGACAGAAAGCAGCATGACCATGTTTGCAAAAATCTCTTTGCCCCCATATCTCACATGGGTGACATCATGGGACAAATGGATGGTGCACATGCAATGGGCTTGCTCTGTAGCTTGGCAACAGTGAACTTGGTGAGGGCTCCGCTTTTATAGCAAGTAGTAAACAAGCCTGTTCTTTTTCCTAGTGAGACATGACCTTATCTCTCCAGGCTGCTGACTGCAAACTCAACCTTGAGTAATGATCTGGATAAAGAGCAGTCAGAGCTCCACATTCCTGGCAGAGCTGGGAAGACATGTAGGAGCTCCAGAGGCCTGTGAAGGAGTATCTTTCCCAACAGCACTTGTTAGAGGAAAGGTGAAAAGATAAATAACAAGTAAAATCTACCTCTTACTTACATTTCCCACCAACTTCATTGTTAATTCAGTTCTACAAAATGGATCCAAAGTTGAGCAAGGTTCAGAGGCACCCACTGGAGTCACCCATCAAGTTTTGGTGACACGAATACTCCTGTTAGGGATAACTAAAACTCATCCTTCTTGGCCTTATGACTTAGGACTGGGATCACTTACTCAGGAAGGGCCATTGAGGGGCATCCACTTCCCCAGATCTCAAGGACGATACTTCAGGTGCTGCAGACATGGTGCTAACATCCTCCGTCTTGAAACGTGCTGAGAGTTTCCCCACAGAGTCTACGACTGTCCACTTCTAACCCCTCATCTTCCACCAGCATGCTGTCAAACCTCAGCAAGTCCCCCTAAAATGGCTTAGAACAAGGACTTATCTGCACAGCAGAACCCCCACATTCAGTTCTGAGCTCAGAAGACCCCTGCTCCTCAAGCTGTGTCATATTTCAGAACCCCTTCCATTGCTCCCCTTATATTCATTATTTACCCTTCATTCAGTTTATTAAATATATGTATATATTTTTTAATGTTTATTTATTTTTGAGAGAGAGAAAGACAGACAGAGTGCGAGCCGAGGAGGGGCAGAGAGAGAGGGATACATAGAATCTGAAGCAGGCTCCAGGCTCTGAGCTGAGATCATGACCTGAGCTGAAACCAAGAATTGGGTGAGCTACCCAGGGCCACCCAGGTGCCCCTGTTTTTGTTTTCAAGAAAAAAACTTCTTGGATTCTATTGATAAGTATTTCTTTTCTTTTCTTTCTTTTTTTTTTTTTTTTAGAGAGAGAAGGAGAGAGGGAACCAGGGCTCATGCAAAGCAGGGCTTGTGCTCACCCCATACAGACTCAAACTCACAAACCATGAGATCATGACCTGAGCTGAAGTCAGATGCTTTATGACTGAGCCACCCAGGTGCCTTATTGATTAGTATTTCTTAAAGAAAAAAATGTTTAAATGCTTATTTATTTTTGAGAGAGAAAGAGACCAAGCAGGGGAGAGACAGAGAGAGAGGGAGATAGGGGATGTGAAGTAGGGTCCATGCTGACAGCAGAGAGCCTGATGCAGGGCTGTAACTCACCAACCGTGAGATCATGACCTGAGCTGAAGTCAGATGTTTAGCCGACTGAGCTACCCAGGCACCCTTCTCAAAGAAAAGTTTAATCTCCTAGCTCCGCATTAGCAAAATACCACTTCTTGGTCCTTTACAAGCCACTAGATTTAGCCTCCAGCACTAATTCCTTTGATCAATTTATCAAAGAAGATGTGAGGGGCTGCTGATTGTGGAATGGAATTTTGTAGTGAATACATACATCTTCACAGTGGCAGAAATCTAACTAAATGGTAATCAATTAATGCTATTCCCTGTCCTTTCTCCTAATGGGCCTTGGCATCAGCCAACCAAGGAGTGTCTTTAGGTCAAGATCATGCTTGCAGAAGCTATGTGCTAGGTATTATTACTCCTGGTATATGCAAAGAACACGGAGCTTAATAACATGTTCAAAGCCATTTTCACTCAGCTAAATGACAGTTTGACTCAAGGCAGGTCTATCAGATCCCTAAATCGGTGCTTTTCAGGGCAAAGAAGAGAGAAAATGTGCTGAACCTGGGATCACAGGGTAGAACACCAATCCTTACCCCTTCCCAACCACAACCAGTGAGTGATCTGGTCCACTGCATGTTTTGAGGATCTGGCTGAGATTATATTTAAAGAAATGTATTTTTTGGTTAAAAAGAAAGAAAAGAAAAAGAAAAACCCTACTCCGATATTTTGAGGCTGAGTTAAATAAGACTGGATGGTTATTATCAAAATTCTCAGCCAATAACAATGATTCTCAAGTCTTGTATTCTTAAGAAGCAGCTTGGGTATTTGTTTAACCTGGAGATTTCTAAGCCCCACCCTCAGAGATCCTATTGAATGGTCTGGAAGGTTTAACAGGTACCCCAGGAGAGTTTGCTGCAGAGAAAGCTGCATTTTGAAAAACTCAGCAAAGATATTTTGAAATAAATACAAGCTGTGAGTGCAAGAAGTGGTCCAATGTTCCCCACGCGGTGCAAGTGCCATTCCTTTGGAAAGGCCTCCTTGAATGATCTAGGAAAGTATTGTCCTACATCCCAGATCTTGAGTCCGATTTGAGGTTGGAGACAGAATAGTTACTGCAATGGGAGAAAGATGAGTCTTAGGATCCAATATAAACTCCGTCATGTAAGACTGGGAGGCTAACGAACAAGGGGCAGGTAGAGAGAAAAGCTAGGGTGTTCCAAAGCCAGCAGAAAGGAGACCCTCAATCAGAAGAACAAGTGACAGAGACAAAAGAAATGAACAAAGATATTATCGTCCTGAAGAATATCAAGTAGTATTTCTGCCGAACTCAGAGGCAGGCATAATTCTAGTCTACAAATCATGGCCTGACAGCCGGCTCCAGGCCAGTCCTTTTCCGTTTTTCCGCTGGGAGACATGTTCTGAGAATCCTTCCTCCTTGGACTCAACACTGCTGACACATCCAGAAAGGATTAAGGACAAGAATGTGAGGTCCATGAAGCAGCAGTGATGGGATTAGTGGCAGCCCCAGGGATTTTTTTTTTTTTTTTTTTTTTTTTTTTTNTTTTTTTTTTTTTTTTTGTAGGAGGAGTTAGATGCAGCAATCTGTAGGTAGGGGGAGCTTGAAGCTGTGTTTAGTAAGGACTTGTGAGACATTGACAAAAATGATAATCTACATGAAATTTATCTCCCAGATAGAGATAAGGGAGAAGGCTTTGTGGTTTAAATGCCTCTCCCCAGCCACCATGTTCTCACACATGGGATACAACTTGATGATTCATTGGTTTTATTATCTTTCTTCCCTTGCTGTTTCTCCCAGGAGAAAGAGAAGCTATGAAGATTCCAGTGTTATTAAATTTGCACATGCCAAGGTTGGCTCCAGCTCACATGAGGGAGAGCGTGCTGTTTCTGGTGCAGCCATGACTACCAGCCACAGACTCTCTGTGCAGATGGATTGTCAAGGCCACAGGCAGGCTTCAGTGGGGAAGCATGGCCGACCTAGAATGACCAGTGGTCTGTGTGTGTTAGTAGGTTGCTCCACAGAAGCTACCAGTCCATGGAGGCCATGAGTGGTTCCCAAACATGGCTTTCCCTCTTAGTCCCTTGTGTGGAATTCTTCTCATATGTTCCATATATGTCCAGAGACTTCTAGCTTGCTGGTCTTCTCTATACGGTCCTCCACGGGGACCTCAACTCGCCATGTTCCAAATTAAATGAATCATTTCCTACCTACCCAGATATGCTCCTGTATTTCTGTCTTGATGGATGAAATACTCAGCCATTCAGCTGCCCAAACCACAATGTTTAGAATCCTCAATGATTCCTCCCTCTGGCCTACCCTGGATCTACCAGCCAAAACCTTGTCTTGCTGATTTCATAAATATTCATAAATATTCCTCATTCCCAATCCCCTCCTCTGGATCCTTTAGCCACTGCTCTGGCTTAGGTCGACATCACTTCTCCAGTAGATCTGCAATCGCTTCCCTACTGAGCTCTCTTCCAACGTTTTTCAAAGAAAGGGCTATTGGCATTTTGAGAAGGACAGCTGTGCATTCATGTACAATGGTCCCAGAATTCCATGACTTTTAGCATCCATGGCTGGCATGCTTCACATATCAGTGCCCTCTAGTAAGGACAATCTCTCCTCTCACAGATGGTGCTGGAAAGGAGTTTAATGCTGGTCAGAGACCCAGGGATATCAAGGGGGCAAAGTAGAACCATAGGAACTATCAGGGGTGACCTGAGACCAATCTGGAAGCAAGACCTGTGTCCTGAGGGAACTTTCATACCTCCCTGGTGCAGGAATATGCTCCTCCAAGGGCCTGAGATGCAGCAGGCATCACATTTCTGCCCCACGCCCTGTCCTCCTTCAGCTGTTTTCAGTCTCCTTTTCCTCTTCTCGTTCTATGTATTACCCCAGGAGACTGATTTTACCCACAAGCCCCAGTTGTAATGTAAATGCCAATTTCTCCCCAACTTGTGTGTCTAGCCATGGTATCTCTTCTGACCTTGGAATTTAGTGTATGAACAAGATGGCTTCTGAAGAAGAAATTTGTCCATACATATGGAAAAAGGTTGAACTAGATCCTTAACTAGTTATAGAAATATGTTCCTGAGGGTTCAAGAAATTAATTCAAAAATTATGAAGTCATAGGAGAAAATATAAAATGTATGTACTTCTATTTTTTTATTTTTTAAAAAAATTTTTTAATGTTTTATTTATTTCTAGGAGAGAGGGAGAGAGACAGCATGAGCAGGAGAGGGTCAGAGAGAGAGGGAGTCACAGACTGAAACAGGCTCCAGGCTCTGAGCTGGCAGTCAGCACAGAGCCCAACGCGGGGCTCGAACCCACCCACGAACTGCGAGATCATGACCTAAGCGAAAGTCGGACACTTAACCGACTAAGCCACCCAGGCGCCCCAAAATGTATGCACTTTTAGATGGGACCAGTTAAGACAGCGACACAGGAAGATCCTCAATTCACTTCCTCCCACAGACCTACCAAGTAGCAGCTGCATAAGAAAAACTTTCCAGTGAAAATAGCCTCAAGGCTAGTTGAACAGCAACTACAAATGAGAAGAAAATCACATCAAAGAGGATAGGGCACAGTCTTGCTATAAACCTTATCCCAGTGCAGCGACCAGCAACTGGTAAAGAACTCAAAATCTGGAGCTTCTCCTTGAGAAGTAAAGGGTTCGAACCCCACATCAGGACCCTAACTTTTAAGACCTGCATCTGAGAGGTGAGCTCCCAAACATCTAGCTTTGGAAACTGACAATGGTTGCGTGAGTGCATGAGACACACAAGACTAGTGATCTGAGAACTGGCTCTTAAAGGGCCCATGCACTGAGACTCACTGCCCCAGCTTGCCCAGGCAGAAGCAGCAATAGTGCCTGGAATTTAGGTGAAAGGGCTCATTTGCTTATGTTAAAGGGTCAGTCTGAGTGCAGGCATCTAATCTAACACACACAGCTAAGAGTCTGCTGGAACATTCTCCAGGTCCAGAGACTGGTGGGTGCCATCCTCATACTTTCCCTCTGCCCCTCTCTAGCTGAGTGGGGGTGGTAGCAATGGGTGAAGGGTCAAAAGATACAGACTTCCGTATATATATAAATACACACACACACACACACACACACACACAAAATTTAAAGTCCTCCGAAAACAAAAATGAAAAACCTTGAAAAAAGATTGATAAACCTAATTATATCAATATTGATAACCTCTGAAGAACAAAAGCTGCCATAAATAAAATTAAAGACTGAGTAGGACTAATATCCAGAATATATAAAGAACTCCTATATATGAAAAAGAAAAGCGTACAAGTGAATATTGAACCATATGAAACAATAATAGGCATTCACAGCAGAAAATAACATGAATGACTGTGAAATATGAAAACAATTTTCATCCAGTTAGTAATCAGAGGAGTTACAATGAGAGCAATAGTAAGATTATTTCCTCTCTCTAGATTGAAAGAGAGAGAGAGAACATGAGTGAACACAAGATATTTACCTCACATATTGCTAACAAGGTATTTCAGTGCTGAATTGAAAGTAAATTTGACAGGAACGTGAGACAGGAAACTATCAACACCCTAGAGGAGAAAGCAGGAAACAACCTCCTTGACCTCNAATAAAAAATAAATAAATAAATAAAAAGAAAGTAAATTTGACAGTATCTCAGAACTTAAAGTATATATTCTTTGACTCAGTAATTCCAATTCTTATCTACACCCCCACGCCACAGAAGTCACACATATGCACAACACATAATATTCATTGCAGAACTGCTTGTCAGCAAAGAATTGAAAGAAACCTGATGGCCAAATATTGTGTGACACATCAGTGGCTAAATATACTATGGTTCATTCTATCTTAAGATACTATATGTAGAAGGGCACCTGGGTGGCTTAGTCGGTTGAGCTACTGACTTTGGCTCAGGTCATGATCTCACAGCTTGTGAGTTTGAGCCCCTGTATCAGGCTCTGTGTTGACAGCTTGGAGCCTGGAGCCAGCCTTGGATTCTGTGCCTCCCTTTCTCCCTGCCCCTCCCCTGGTCATGCTCTGTCTCTCTCTCTCAAAATAAATAAACATTAAATTAAAAAAAAATTTAAAGATACTATATGTAGATTAAAACATGATTACATACATATGTACTGATGTGGACACTCAGTGAGAAGATATAGGTTAAAAAAAAATAGTATCATATCTTGTTATACAAAAAGAAGCAGAGAGACAAGAAGTACGTTGCCTAATAAAGCACAATTTTGATAAAGGATGAGTAGCCATGAAGGAGTTAAACCTTTAATTTACCTTTTTCAGAATTTTGCTACAAAATACACCCTTAATACTGCCATAAGAAAATTGGAATAAAGGAACATACCAGATATCACCCCTTCCTTTTGTCGAAAGGGGAAGGAAACAAACCATGAGAATGAAGAACAAAAGGCAAACAATTGTATCAGAAAGGAATCCTCAGCTTGGGTTCTCTCTCATCCTTCCCACAGCAAGAAAAGAACCATCAACAGCAAGGACCAGCTCCACCAGGTGGTGCCACTGGCCAACTCCCCGCTCAGAAGACAGCACTATAGGGGCGCCTGGGTGGCTTAGTCGGTTAAGCGTCTGACTTTCGCTTAGGTTTGTGGGTTCAAGCCCCGCGTCGGGCTCTGTGCTGACTGCCAGCTCAGAGCCTGGAGCCAACTTCAGAGTCTGTATCTCTCCCTCTCTCTCTCTGACCCTCCCCTGCTCACGCTGTCTCTCTCTCTCCTAGAATAAAAAAAAAAAAAAAAAAAAAACAAAAAGACAGCACTATAGCCCATCCCTGGGGTTTCCGATGCCCCACACTGTTCAAACGCCCTTCTCTGATAACGTACTACACAATGGTCCCTGAAGGTATAGTCCTAAGCATCTGCCATTTGCCTCTTTTGGGACTAGAAAGTCTATTCCTATGTTGCTGATGGAGAGATTTCTCCTGCTCCCCACCCCAATGCCCTTTAGAAAAATATATTTATTACAATTGCATTCTGCAAATTAAACAAAACACTTGGGACTGTATTGCTTCTTAAAGAAAGTTTAAGTCATAAAGTACCTAATTAGCATAGTGCTACCAGGAACCAATTAGAAGCCATTATCATCCAACTGCTAACAGGCCCCTAATCCAGTAGCTCCTCCCCACACAAGAACCAGCTTCCCTCCCAGCTGCTGGCTGACTCCTCTCTGTGGTGAGGAGATGCTAGAAAGTCGACGTTACCTCCATTGGAATAAACTGGGTATGGTTTACGTGTAGATTTGAGGTTATTTAATCCTCTTTTGTGGCAGTGGTTCGGTGTCAGTGGGGATTCTTCCTGCTCAAAACAGCACCAAGTACATTGTATCGTTGTTTCTTAGACACTGGAGTGGAGGTAGTGAGTTGGCAATTGATATGAGTCTCAGCTACAATGAAATGATCTGAACTAGAGATATGATCCACTTCTGCAGAAATACAGATAGACCTAAGTATTAGAGGAATATGTTTAGATATTAATTTTTTCTCTCTTGCATATTTCCTTTGTAAATTTTTTGAATTGTATCCCCAACCACCTCCATCCAAGAAGTTGGGCCAGTTTAACTTAATTGTCTCAGGGGCAAGAGCATTAGTGGAAAACAGCATGCCGGTCTCTGGCTAAAGTCTAAACTCACAAGGAGATTAAGTGAGATGCCTCTGAGGGTAAATATCACAACAGAGGGAGTGCCTTTGAGTCTAAAATCAAAATGAAGAGTTCCCTTGGGGAAGGGGGGGGGAGGTTGCTGAAAGTCTGGTGTTGGAGTCAGAAGAGTTAGGAAGTTTCCAGAAAGGAATGGCCACAGCCTCCTTGTGGTTCCTGAGTCTGAGAGACCCAGAGCATTGGGCAAATCCTGAAGAGAGGGCCCATGCACGATGTCATCTAGGCAGGTGTTCCTGGGTGAGTAAAGGGAGTAAAGCATGATAGGATTCCAGAGAGATCTTAGGGGACCTGCAGCCAGTGAGCAGGTAGTGCTCTCCTGAAGGGGGAATCAGTGGTTAATTCTCAACAACTGCAAAGAGGAGGCGGAGACCTGTGAGGAGGGGTGGGGATGAACCAGAATACATTGGGATTAAATTTCTCCTTTCCCTATGGAACAGTGGTGATGCTGGTGGTAGTGGGGCTCGGCTCCAAAGAGAAACTGAGTTAAAACTGGATGAAGCTAAGGGGGACCTGGGTGGCTCAGTCAGTAGAGCCCATGACTCTTGATCTTGGGCGTTATGGGTTTGAGGCCCAAGTTGGATGTAGAAATTACCTAAAAATAAAATCTTGGGGCATCTGGGTGACTCAGTTGGTTAAGCTTCCAACTCTTGATTTCGGCTCAGGTCATGCTCTCAGGGTTGTGGGATTGAACCCCATGTTGGCCTCTGCACTGACAGTGCAGAGCCTACTTGGGATTCTCTCTCCCTGTCTCTCTGCGCCTGCCATGTGCTCTCTCTCTCCAAATAAATAAACTTTAAAAAAATTATTTACAAAACAACTAGGTGAAGCTATATGTCTTTTATATAAATCTGAAGCCTGAGAGTCCTTCCTTCCAGATCTTATTTTCTTATCAATGTTGCAGTCATGCTAACTTACAGGGAGACTCCTGCAACATTTATGTTTATTCCATCATGAAACGGCCACAGGCCTCCATTGTTTTCTGAATGAGGTCTAGAAAAAGAATTATCGATGTGGAAGGAAACAATATACTCATTTTAAAACTATAAGAGCAGGAAGACCCTGGGCATGGGAGCTGACTACAAGTAAAGGATGTAGAGCCTTTCAAAGGATCACCCAGCTAAGCGTGCATTCTGCTTCAGTGTCGTTTAGAGAGTCCCCCAGGGCTCCACAGGAGCCTTATCTTCGCAGGCAACACATTCCATTTAGCTGGGATCCTATTCTTTTTCTTTCGTTCTTTCTTTCTTTTTTGTTTTGTTTTTACTATTCTACTCTATTCTATTTTCTTTTTTAATTTTTTTAATGTTTATTTATGTTTGAGACAGAAAGAGACAGAGCATGAATGGAGGAGGGGCAGAGACAGACAGAGAGAGAGAGAGAGAGAGAGAGAGAGAGGGAGACACAGACCCCAAAGCAGGCTCCAGGCTCTGAGCTGTCAGCACAGAGCCCAACGTGGGCCTAGAACTCATGGTGAGATCATGACCTGAGCCAAAGTGGTACACTTAACCGACTGAACCACCCAGAAGCCCTATTTTCTTTTATTTTTTAAGTAGCCTCTGCACTCAAGGTGGAGCTTGAACTCTTCTCTTTCGCTTCAATGAACACCTCTTTGCTGATGGCTTCTTGGTCTACTTCTCCCTTCCAGACACTGCAACCCAGCTTCAGATACGCACCTCATCTGCCTGCCAGCCTCTTCCCAGGACTGTTCCTACAGGCACTAGAACTCAGTACATCCAAAGCATAATTCATCTGTTTCATTTATTCTGTGAGGAGATAGAATACAAATGACCAGAGCACTCAAAAAACAAGAACAACAACAAATAAGTTCATTAAATTGCCAGGCGAAGAGTACACACCAGGGAAGAAATTCACTGCAAAGTGTGCAGATGGGGAAAAGTCAGGGATGTGTTAAGTGGTTTAAGTGGCTAATTAAGGGTTAAATGAGTCCTTATGGCTGTTCCACTGTTCACTGGTCAGGAAAGTATGCCAATAGTTTTGTTAGGATCTATCTTCCCAAGGTCACTCAAGTTCACGGTCCTTTATCAACTAGTTGGGATGAAATATGATATTCAATGTTGTCATCTCTTAGGCAAATATAAGTGGAAAATTCTTCTTTCACGATTTTACTTTGGATCAAACTGTGGTTGAGCAGTCCAGAGTTTCCATCTGACCCCACCTGGCCATCTGTGAGGTTGGGCACCACCGGTGAGCAGTTCCTGCTTGGGGGATGCATGAGGTACCTGAATCAAGCTAAGTGTAGGCTGCTGTGGCCAACCCTCTACCCCTGGTGCTTTCCCTTGATCCTTTGCCTTTATAGCCTGGAAACCCACCACATTTATCACTTAAAGGAATCAAACCTTCTGTGGTGCTATGGAGTAATGTAATTCTGCTCCTGAATGTTTGGCCCTATCTTTTTGTCTCATTCTTGAAATCCCGCACAAGAATCTTGCAGGGGGGTCCTACAATATATTTCAGGAGAGCCAGCTTCACTGGCATCACAAACGACCAGCCTGCCCCGCCCTTATTCTTTGTCTCCTTTTGTTTACCTCAAGTCCCCATTTAAGACCCAACTTCTTTTCCTGGGCCTGGAAATGCTTTCTGGAACATGATGCTTTTCTATTTTTCCTCCAGCTCCGTTTGCATGGCAAAGTTTGGGCCAGATTGCTTCACCTTACTAACTCCTTAGAATTCAATAGCCATGCCTGCTCCCTGCCTAGTTTGGGGAAGGGATTTATCACAAGGGAGAAAGGATTTTGGAAGGAGATGAAGGACATATAAGTAGAGACAATGGAGAAAACCCAGGAGGGAGTGGTAGCAGCCAAGGAAGCCACGAAGAATCTGCAAGAATCTTGGTGAGGGCATCAGATGTCACATCGCATCATGTAAGGAGTAGAGCCTGTGGGAACCAGTGCAAAGATGCAGAAATCCATGTGCTTCCCCTGGCTTCTGTGTAGTAAGAGCAGGAGGCAAGTGGGCCCAGGTGAGAAGAAAAGCTAGTGAAAACAAGATAAGAGGGGCCAACCGGATGCCAGAGGTTGGATACTCCCCTTGCATACTTCTGGCTTCTGTAAACATGTTTGCCTCCTGTTTCCACCAACTGCCCAGATAATAGCACCATTGATAAGTGCCCCCTCGCCTTTTTATTTTGTCTCTCAACCCCCTACCATTGCAGCCATAAAAGGAGGCCGATGCCAAGGTTCAGGGCACAGCCTTAGGAGGTGACTCCGCTGGGCTGGCACCAGTGTGCAGTAAACAGTCTTTTCTGATTCCCTAAGTGCATGTGGCTTGTTTCTTCCTGGGCGCCAAGTATTTGCTGTGACATTTGGTGCACTGGGCAGGAAAGCAACAGCCAGAAAATGGCTCCAGACTCAGGCACCGGATGGGAATCTAGATGTTAAGGCTTGGATACAGGAGGCTATGCCTGATGAGGAGCCCCACTTGGGACCCCAACACAGAGGTGGGAAGAGCCAGATTGGAAAGATACTGACTGGCCTTCCTCCAGAGGGTAAAAGCAGGGGACAAAAAGCCCACCAACATGGCAAAGGTATCTGAGGTCCTACAAAAGCCAGAAGAGAGTCCTGCTGATTTCTATGAAAGATTATGTGAAGCCTTCAAAGTTTACACTCCTTTCAAACCAGAAGCCCCCAAAAATCAGTGCATGGTCAATGCTGCCTTTGTAGGACAGGCCCAAAGTGACATTAGACAGAAGCTCCAAAAATTGGAAGGATTCGTTGGAAAAAACACCACCAAATTATTGGAAATCACCAACAAGGTTTTTGTAAACTGGGATTAATCTGCCAGAAAGGAGGCAGATAGAAGGATGAAACACAAGGCAGCTTTCATGGCTACCTTGGGGCAACCACTCCCTCCTGAAGAGCCCCCACAGAAACCACAAGGGATGCAAGAACAAAAAAGAAGGGTGTCACTGGGATGGGATCAATGTGACTACTGCAAAGTATTTGGACCCTGGGAAAATGAATGCCCCAAACACCAAAAAGGGAAACCAAAACCTCCGCTCTATCCAGCCACTACCAACCTGAACTACCTGGCGCTGACCTGATCTGATTGGCAGGAGCAGACTCTGATTAGGAAAGACTGGGCCCTATCCAACTAGGCTCCCATGAGCCCATGGTCAAAATGAAGGTGGGGAGCTAAACAATAAACTTCATGGTCGATACTGGGGCCGAACACTTTATGGTGACACACAAGGTGGCCTCTCTGTCAGGTGGAGACATCACCATCATAGAAGCCACAGGGGTGCAAACCCAAAGGCCATTTTGTGGTCCCTAACAGTGCCAAGCTGGTCACCAAGTAGTTCATGAATTCCTGTATCTACCGGACTGCCCGGTCTCACTGTTAGGTAGAGACCTCCTAGCCAAGTTGAGTGCAGAAATAGCCTTCTTCTCAGATGGACAGACACAATTGTGCCTAAACAAAAAGGCCTAACCCATGATTTTGTCTCTGACAATTCCATGGGAGAGGAATGGAGATCATATACTTCTTCCCAGTGAAGCCCCCCACCCCGAGGTAGAAGCTGAATTCCCTTCAGTATGGGTGGAAGGAAACCCTCTGGTCTGGCAAAAACCACCCCCCAATATTTACTGACCTAAAGCCTTAATCCCAACCTGTCAAAGTATGCCAATATATGGCCCCATGGGAGGCATGCCTGGGGGTCCAGACAGAATTGGACAGGCTACTCCATGGGAACTTCTAAAACAATGTTAGTCCCCATGGAATACTTCCATGCTGCCCGTGAAAGAGCCTGGGACAAGTGATCACCGCCCTGTACAGGACCTAGGAGCCATTAATGAAGCCATCATCACACTCCATTCAGCATTGCCTAACCCATACACTCTGCCAGGACTCACACCCTCGGAAGCAGGATGGTTCATGTGCCTAGATTTAAAAGATGCCTTCTTCTGTCTCCAGCTAGCACCTAATAGCCAACTCCTATTTGGTTTTGAATAGAAAATCCCTACCACAGGGCAAAGGAACAGTTCACTTGGACTAGACTGCCACAAGGATTCAAACATTCACCAACCTTACTCAGTGGGGCACAGGCATCTGATTAAGCCAGGTGTCTGGGATGGGACCTGGGATGTGTCCTCTTCCAATGTATGGACAATCTTCTGCTAGCTGGTTCCACGTGGACCCAGTGCTGGGAGGGAACCAGGGCCCTACTCAGGCTACTAGCAGAGGCAGGATACCGAGTATCAAAGAAAAAGGCACAGATTTGCCAATAGGTAGTTAAATATTTTGGGCTTCAAAATTCCCCAAGGCAAAATGGATGCTGGGAGCTGAAAGGAAACAGGCAGTCTGACATTCCGGTTCCCACTACCCACCGGCAGATCCGAGAGTTCCTAGGAGCAGCAGATTCTGTCGAATATGGATCCCGGGGTTCTCAGAGTTGGCCATACCACTGTATGAGGCACAAAAGAGGGAGGAGAGAGCACCCGTTTCTTGGGGCTCTAATCAAGAAAAGGCATTCAAAACTATAAAACCAAAACTCACGGAAACACCAACCTTGGGACTCCCAGATATATCATGAGATTTCAACCTGTTCATACCTGAAAAAAATGGGGTGGCCCTGGGGGTTCTTACCCAGGAATTTGGGCTTCGTCAAAGACCAGTGGCATACTTCCTAAGAAGATTGACTTAGTTGTGGCAGGATGGCCACCCTGTCTGAGGTCCCTGGCAGCCCCCACACTTTTAATCAAGGAAGCAGATGAACTCACATTGGGGCAATATTCCCCATTCTGTTATTACCTTGATGGATGCCAGAGGGCAACACTGGCTAACGCATGCTCGGATGATACAACATCAGGGACTGCTATGTGAGAACCCATGAATAAGATTGGAAGCTCTAAACCCTGCCACTTTCTTGCCTGAAGTGATGGGGGCCCCAGAGCATGATTATCTAAGGTACTTGATAAAGTCTATTCTAGCTGACTTGACCTATCAGACAGGCCCTTGCAAAATCCTGACCTCATCCTGTACACCGATGGCAGCAGCCTCATGAACGAAGGCAAAAGATAGCTGGTCATGCAGTGGTCTCTGAATTTGAGGTCATAAAAGCAAAAGCCCTTCCACAAGGACGGTCAGCCCAAAGAGCAGAACTGCAGGCCCTAATGAGAGCACTAGAACTCGGTAAAGACAAACGGGCCAACATATACACTGATTCGCACTATGCCTTTGCCATTCTGCATGTACATGGGGCTCTATACAAGGAGAGAGGACTTTTGACTGCACGAGGAAGAAAAATAAAAAATAGGGAAGAAATCCTAACACTATTAAGGACAGTCTGGGAACTGAGGGAGGTAGCAGTCATCCACTGCAAGGGACACCAAAGGAAAGGACTCGGTGTCAGAAGGTAACCGACTAGCTGACCCCACAGCTAAACAAGCAGCGGGAAAACAAACCACACCCTCAAAAATCATGCTGGCCCCGGAACTGCCAACTTCTCCCAAGGTACACAATGCAAGAAACAAAATGGGCACAACAGGAAAAAGGAGGCCAGACAAAAGAAGGATGGTGGGTGGTTCCAGACCAGAGTCTATGTACCGGAGCAGCTGGCCTACCAGGTGGTTCTCCAACGGCATGAGCTCACCCACCTAGGAAGAACCACCCTTGAAACCTTATTAAGCCGTTACTATGTAACTGATCGACTCCCACCTCTCTGTGCCTTGGTCTCTCAACACTGCCTCCTCTGTGCTCAAAATAAGACTAAACAAGGCCCCAAAGGGCCCATGGGGATCCAACGCTGTGGTTAGGCACCCTTCGAAGATTTAGAGGTAGACTTTACCAAAATAAGATGACCCAGTAAAGGATACAAATATCTTTTGGTATTCACCTGCATGTTTTTGGGCTGGGTTGAAGCCCATCTCCCACACACCAAGGAGTCAAGAGAAGTAACCAAGGCTTTGCTAAGGGATATCATTCCCAGACATGAAATGCTGTTAACCATAGGCTCAGACAATGGCCCAGCATTTGTGGTGCAACATATAGGCAGAACCCCAGGTATCCAATGGAACTTACATGCAGCCTACTGGCCCCAGAGTTCAGGGAAAGTGAAGCGTATGCACCAGACCCGTAAGTCAGCCATGGCAAAACTATGTCAGGAAACTAACTTGCCCTGGCAGATATACTACCCCTAGCTCTTCTCCAAATATGCTGTACACTCCAGGCCCAGATAGGATTCTCCCCTCTTGAGATCCTATATGGAAGGCCCCTCCACTTGTCAAACTCAAGGGGCACCTGACAGAGCTAGGGAATTTAGAAATACAAAAACAAGTACAAGGACTAGGGAAAACTGTATCTGAGACACATAGATGGGTGACAGACAGACATATCTATTTCCCTAGGAATAACTGTATCCCCTCTCCCTGCAAACCTGGAGGTCAGGTCTGGATAAAAGATTGGAAAAAGGAACCACTTAAACCTACCTGGAAGGGACTTTATTTAGTTGTGTTAACCACACCCACAGCTCTCAAGGTTGCAGGACTAACCACCTGGACACCACCTGGATCCACCATTCTCCAATAAAGGCAGCCCACCTGTCACCTGACAACCACTTGAAATGGAAAGTAACTGCTACCCAGAATTATCCTCTACAGACCACTCTTAAGAAGACAGCAGATGATCAGCGGCTGTCAGCCAACACCTGTGAACTCTCTGTAACCAGAAGCTTGAGGAAAATCACCAAGCAACTTAAATAAACTATAACAAATCCTTCTCTCTCAGGTTTCATTGTCATCTCCTACCTATTTCTCTTTCCATAATGTTGCTATACTCTTTGCTGTAGGGCTGGACCTGCTAACTCCCGAAAACGGAGGACTATGTCTCTTCCTAAAGGAAGAATAATGCTTCTATATCAACCAGTCAGGGGTAGTCTGAGATTCCGTCCAGTAGTTAAAGGAGTGAATCAACCAACTGAAGACAGGAACTAGCAGATTCATGGAACTCCTGGAGCAGTATATGGGGCTGGGCCTCCTGGTTCCTCCCTTAGCCAGCCCTCTCCTAACGCTTGTCATAGCCCTCCTGTTGGGTCCTTGTATTCTTAATATGCTAACCAGGCTTGTTTCCTCCCGTCTAGAAGCTATAAAACTCCAGACGATGCTCCAGTTGGACCATGCTAGCTGTCGCTACTCTCCTCTGGATGATGAAGAACCTGGCTGCCTTTGACGTCCCTGTCCAGCAGGAAGAAGCCAGAACGGTCTTCGCCCCTCCTCCCACGGCAGGAAAGGGCTCCCCGGCCCACAAACTGATTTTCTTTAAGTCTGCTAGAGCAGCTTGAGAACCCAGAGGGGGGAATAAGAAGAAAAGCTAGTAAAAACAAGATAAGAGGGGCCAGCCAGATGCCTGAGGCTGGATACTCCCCTGCATACTTTTGGCTTCTGTAACATTGTTTACCTCCTGTGTCCACCAACTGACTAGATACTAGCACCACTGATAAGGGCCCTCTCCCTTTTTTCTTTTGTCTCTCAGCCCTTTACCATCCTAGCCATAAAAGGAAGCCAGTGCCAAGGTTTTGGGCCCAGCCTTTGGAGGTGACTCCGCTGGGCCAGCACAATAAACAGTCTTTTCTAATTCCCCAAGTGTGTGTGGCTTGTCTCTTCCTGGGCACCGAGTACTTGCTGTAACACAGGGTGGACTCAGGGAACGGAAGTGTGGAGCTTCCTCTCTCTCTGCCCCTCCCTTACTCACGCTCTGTCTCAAAAATAAATAAATATTAAATTTAAAAAAATTTCTTTAAATGAACGTGATAGAAATGAAAAGTGGTAAAAATAAATAGGACATAAAAACTCAAATTTACAAAATTTCTTTTTCTTAATGTTTATATATTTTTGAGAGAGAGAGAGAGAGATTGCAAGTGGGGGAGGGACAGAGAGAGAGGGAGACACAGTATCCAGAAACAACCTCCGAGCTCAGAGCCTAATGCGGGACTGAAACTCAAAAACCAGGAGATCAAGGGGCGCCTGGGTGGCTTAGTCAGTTAAGCGTCTGACTTTTGCTTAGGTCATGATCTCGCAGTTCGTGGGTTCGAACCCCACGTCGGGCTCTGTGCTGACTGCCAGCGCAGAGCCTGGAGCTTATTTCAGAGTCTATGTCTCCCTCTCTCTCTGACCCTTCCCTGCTCACGCTGTCTCTCTCTCTCTCCTAGNTGCCAGTGCAGAGCCCGCCGCAGGTCTCCAACTCATGAAACCTTGAGATCATGACCTAAGCTGAAACCAAAAGTCAGAGGCATAACCAACTGAGCTACCCAGGTACCCCTCAAATTTACAGAATTTAAAAGCAGATAGTATGGGGCCTGAGTAGGTCTGGGGGGGATTACTATGTGGACCCACAACAAACATTTAATGAGCACCTACTGGATGCCAAACATGCTAGGAACTGGAAGTGAACAGTGAAATAAGACTTATGCTTGGTGTCCTGGAGGTTCTGTTATAGAGCTTGTCTTTCTGTATCTATACCATGGAATACTACATGGCAATGAGAAACAATGAAATCTGGCCATGTGTAGCAACATGGATGGACCTTGAGGGTGTTATGCTGAGCGAAATAANGCATGTCTTTCTGACACAGCATGAATCCTGCCTTTCTCTTTCTTCTCTACTAAGGATTTTCTGACCATCCTTCTAGACTAAATTCAAATCTTACTTGCTCTATGAAACCCTGTCCAATAGCCCTAAGAAAAAAAATATTAGCTCTTTTTTCCTCTTTGCTTCGGAACATTCTTTTAAACTTGTGGGTTTTTTGTGCTTTATTGCTATTATTTGTTTCTATATTCGTCTCCTCTGCAGAGTGTGCTTTGTGTTGTTTGGATTTGACTCTGTTAGATTCATGATGTTAATTAAAATTTGACTCATGAGTGGGTTTTGAAAGCAGGAGATTGTAAGTGGTATAGTTTAAAAATGGGGAAGAGAACAGAAACCACCAAAGTGATCCACACATTGTAAGGATGAATAATGTCTCATTAAATATGTTTATATTATTTATTTGCTTGCTGAGTCACAATAAAATGTTTTTCTTCTTGAGGAAAAGTAAAAAATAAAAATCAAACGTAAGAGGCTCAGGTATGTGGAGTAGACTCTAGGAAGAAAACCATATCCAGAGATTCAGAATCTTTCAAACTATGAGGGGATCTGCACCATACAGAGAGCAATGGGTCAACTGATAGAAGTGATACATAGCTTAAATGAGCAAATAAAAGAACTAGGGGTCGTGGTGGAGACAACAAACCATGTCTGTGAAGATGGTAAATATTTTAGATTTTGTGGGCTATAAAGGTGTCTGTCCTAACTGCTCAGCTCTGCCATGGTAGGGCCAAATCAGTGACAGACAATATGTAAATGAATGAGTATGACTGGATTCCAATAAAAAATGAATTTCGTATATATTCAGGTGTCATGTAATATTATTCTTCTTTTGATTTTTTTCAATTATTTAAAAGCGTCTGCACGGCAAAGGAAACAACCCACAAAACTAATAGGCAACCGACGAAATGGGAAAAGATAGTTGCAAGTAACATATCAGATAAAGGGCTAGTATCTAATATCTATAAGAAACTCACCAAACTCCACACCCAAAAACCAAACAATCCAGTGAAGAAATGGGCAGAAGATATGGACAGACACTTCTCCAAAGAGGACATCCAGATGGCCAACAGACACATGAAACGATGCTCAGCATCCCTCCTCATCAGGGAAATACAAATCAAAACCACACTGAGATACCACCTCACGCCAGTCAGAGTGGCTAAAATGAGCAAATCAGAGAACTCTAGATGCTGGCGAGGATGTGGAGAAACGGGCACCCTCCTACACTGTTGGTGGGAATGTAAACTGGTACAGCCCCTCTGGAAAACAGTGTGGAGGTTCCTCAGGAAACTAACAATAGAACTCCCCTATGACCCAGCAATAGCACTGCTAGGAATTTACCCAAGGGATACAGAAATGCTGATGCATAGGAGCACATGTACCCCAATGTTCATAGCAGCACTCTCCACAATAGCCAAAACATGGAAAGAGCCTAAGTGTCCATCAACGGACGAATGGATCAAGAAGATGTGGTTTATCTATACGATGGAATACTACATGGCAATGAGAAAGAATGGAATCTGGCCATGTGTAGCAACATGGATGGACCTTGAGGGTGTTATGCTGAGCGAAATAAGTCAGGCAGAGAAGGACAAATACCATATGTTTGCACGTATAGGAGGATTAGGAGGAACTTAACGGAGGACCATGGGGGAGATAAAGGGGGGAAATAGGGGAGAGAGAGAGGGAGAGAGGCAAACCATGAGAGACTCTTGAATGCTGAGAACAAACTGAGGACTGATGGGGATGGGGGAGAGGGGAAGTGGGGTGATGGGCATGGAGGAGGGCACTTGTGGGGATGAGGACTGGGTGTTATATGGAAACCAACTTGACAATAAACTATTTTAAAAAAAGAATGTAAAAGCCATTCTTAGCTAATAGTGTTTTAAAATATAGCATGTCTTTTATTTTATTATTATATTTTTTAATGTTTACTTTTGAGAGAGAGAGAGACAGAGCATGAGCAGGGAAGGGGCAGAGAGAGAGGGAGACACAGAATCGAAAGCAGGCTCCAAGCTGTGAGCTGTCAGCACAGAGCCCGATGCAGGGCTTGAACCCAGAAGCTGTGAGATCATGACCTGAGCCGAAGTCAGACACTCAACCAACTGAGCCACCCTGGCACCCCTACCAGGTCTTTTAAATAAAGTGTTTATTTATTTATTTTTGAGTGAGAGAGAGCGTGAGTGGTGAAGGGGCAGACAGAGAGGGAGAAGAGAGTCCTGACCAGTCTACTCACTGTCAGCACAGAGCCCAATGTGGGGCATGAGCTCATGAACCGTGAGCTCATGACCTGAGCTGAAACTGATAGTTAGACGATTTACCAACTATGCACCCAGGTGCTCCTAAAACATACCAGTTAACAGAAAATTTGAGGTCTAGAAAGGTCTACACATCAGATGATTGCCATCAAAAAGATAGTTTGTTACTCACAGTTCCCAAGAGGAAAGGATCCGCCATGTCCTGGGATGGGGGAGGGGAGAGCACACAGGAAGCACGAGGGTCACCCCAGAAGAACAGGGGGCAGTTGTAGGCAAAATCATTTCTTCTGGTTTCTGTGGGAAGGAATGAGTGAGTCAGGGTAAGCAGGCTTACCAGGATTGGCTAGTTTGGATAATTTCAGCAGGTTCTGGGCCATAGGGTCTGTCCCTGGTTATCTAGTACCTGGTCCTGGGGTGATTAGGGCAGGTGGATAGTGGCCTCGAGTGTGAGAGCCCAATAAAGGAGATGACTGGGTTTGCAGGCTCTGAACTGGTTGGTTTGTATTTGAAAAGTGTGCTCATTTGTCTCTAAGAACTGGCTAACTCAGGGAAGCCCAGGCTCCAGGTGTCAGAGCATCAGAATACAGAAAATAAAAGATATGGCTAATACACATGGGCCATGTGAATATAGGGGCAGGAGGGGCGTCTGGATGGCTCAGCCATTTAAGTGTCTGACTCTTGATTTCAGCTCAGGTCATGATGGTTTATGGGATCCAGTCCTGTGTGGGCTCTGAGCTGACAGTGTGGAGCCTGCTTGGGATTATCTCTCTTCCTCTTTCTCTCTCTGCCCCTCACCTGCTCAAGCACTTGATCTCTCTCTCTCAAAATAAATAAATACACATTAAAAAAATTAAAAGCAAAACAAAACAGAAGGCAGGCCACATTTGGCCCATGGGCTATAGATTGCCATCCCATGGGCTAAGAGCCCAAAGATAATGTTAAATGTCAAACATGCAGTTGTTGTGAAAAATAAACACTTTATAGCAACTTGATAAATGTGGTAAATCATGAAGCTTCTTGATTCTCGCCCATAAACACTAAAGAAAGAAATTATAATTAAGGATGATAAGAAACACCTATATCCATTAAAACTTAAGGAAGAGCTTACCCTATTTGGCTTATATATTCTGTTCATTCTGCTCCTTAGTCTCCAGAACATGATATTCCCTAACCCGTGTTTTCTATCTTTTCTGAGAAGGGCAATAGCCAGAACACAACTAGGAATTCTCAAAGTGGTTGTCAACATCGTTATATCTGCACAAGCCCTCTAGTAGAATATTAGTGAGATCTCTGTCATCTCTTCATTTTACCGAAGGCTAAATTAAAGATTTTAGAGTTCATAATCTGATTACACCATTGTGAATTCCTTCAGGGCAAGGATGCTGTTTTCCTTCCCATTACTTTCTTTTCTTCTTTGTCTTTTTTAATGATTTCAGGAGTAGAATTTAGTGATTGATCACTTACATATAAGACCTAGTGCTCATCCCAACAAGTGCCTCCTTAATGCCCATCACCCATTTAGCCCATCCCCCACCACCCCTCCAGCAACCCTCAGTTTGTTCTCTATATTTAAGAGTCCCTTATGGTTTGCCTTCCACTCTGCCTTTATCTTATTTTTCCTTCCCTTCACCCATGTTCATCTGTTTTGTTTCTTAAATTCCACATATAAGTGAAATTATATGATATTTATCTTTCTCTGACTGAGTTATTTTGCTTAGCATAATATTCTAGTTCTATCCATGTTGTTGCAAATGGCAAGATTTCATTCTTTTTGATTACCAAGTAATATTCCATTGTATTTATACCACATCTTCTTTATCCATTCATCAGTCGATGGACATTTGGGCTCTTTCCATAATTTGGGTATTGTTGATAGTACTTCTATGAACATTGGGGTACATATGCCCTTTCAAATCAGCATTTTTGTTTCCCTTGGATAAATACCTAGTAGTGCAACTGCTGATTTGTAGGGTAGCTCTATTTTTAATTTTGAGGGGAACCTTATACTATTCTGCAGAGTAGCTGCACCACTTTGCACTCTCAGCTGCAGTGCAAAGGTGTTTCCCCTTTTCCACATCCCCGCCAACATCTGTTGTCTCCCTGAGTTGTTCATTTTAGCCACTCTGACAGCTATGAGGTAGCATCTCATTGTGGTTTTGATTTGTATTTCCCTGATGATGAGTGAAATTGAGCATCTTTTCATGTGTCTGTTAGCCATCTGACGTTGTCTTTGGGAAAGTGTCTATTCATGTCTTCTGCCCATTTCTTCATTGGATTATTTGTTTACTGGGTGTTGAGCTTGATAAGTTCTTTATAGACTTTAGATACTAACCCTTTAACTGATATGTCATTTGCAAGTGTCTTCTCGCATTCTGTGTCTCCCTCTCTCTCTGCCCCTCCCCCACTCATGCTCTGTCTCTCTCAAAAATAAATAAACATTAAAAAAATTCAAATTTAAACACGAGTTGAAAAAATATGTATATGTTCATTTCATAATGGCATAAGAAATGAATACACAGTCCATACCTAGCTCTTCTCTCCATCATGTGCCCTTTGTGGAGTGTTGCTGGACAGCTGTAGTACAGTGTCCAGCATGTGGGGTCCAGAGCCACAGTGTTAGGGTTCATATGCTGTGCTTTGTGACTTTGGGCCTCAGTTTCCTCATTTGGAAAATGCAGATAGTAATAGCACCCATCTCCTATAATTGTTCTGAAGACATAATGAGCAAATACACATATAACATGTCTGCAACACAGTAAGGCCAAAATCAATGTTAACTATCATTACTATTTGTACATGATGTTAATACCTAGAAAGAAAATGTAGTGAGTGTAATGACACAAAATGGTTATAAAAGTCTGTTTACAGTGTTGTGGTGACTTATGACACAGGTTAGAAGACTCTCCATTCACATTAACAAAAATAAAATAGTGTGTGGCTCTAAACCATACTCTAGCTATGGGAAGATCCTGGTTCAACAAACCATGTCTTTCTGGGCTCTGGAAGGCCAAGGTGTGGCTCTGTTTAGACTGCCTTTTGGTGGAGAACTTGCAAGAGGGCTTGAGGCTAAAGGACCGCCATATTCTCACTTACCACAATAATACAAAAACACATACACAAACTCCCCTTCACTGCTTGGACAAAGTGATTTTTTAATGGAACTCTCTGTCTCACCAGCCAACAGCCCGCAGCACGGGCTGGAAGAAGATACGTGGTGTGGACTCTGGGTTCTGGTTGTCAAATGTGCTCTCCTTGTGAGATCCACTGAGCTCTACCATACTTTTCAGTGCACAAAGCATTGGTTCAATCTTTATAGCAACTCTTGGGATAGGCACATGGATCTCCATTTTAATGATGAGGACCCTGAGACTTATAGAAAAGTAATCACATGCCCAACATCACACATCAATTAATGTGTTGGGTTATCGGTTTTCTTCCTTCCTACCTCCCCTCCCTTTTTCTTTCTTTCTTTCTAGAGAATCTTAAACAGGCTCCATGCTCAGCACAGAGCCTGACACAGGGCTCAGCCCCACAACCCTGGGATCATGACCTGAGCCGAATCAAGAGTTGGGTGCTTAACTGACTGAGCCATCCAGGTGCCGCTGGGTCATCCATTATTCAATGTGACAAGTAGACCCAGTGACAGGGCGCTGAATAATCCCCTCACAAAGGCTCAGAGAGTCCTCTGAGAAATCCATTACATACAATGGTTGTTGGGATAAGAGCTGGCCCAGGGGACTGGGGGAATGCTTGGAAATGGAATTTATACAGAGCTGGGCAGGAAGAGTCCCCAGAAGTGGAGCAATTGAACTCAGTCTTGAAATAGGAGTGGCACTTTGCCAGGTGACAAAAGCTGGGGAAGGTAGGCCTCCTGACCTTGTAAAATCTCCCTTGTAATACGATACCTTGTAATATATGTGGGACCCAGCATAAACTATAATGTATATTTAATCTGTTTACTTTGATCAGTAAGTTTAAATTTTCAAAATTATTACTTTTTGACAAACAACCTGAGTTCCTCATTAAAATTCTGAAAATTACAGAAACAAAACTAATACATACTTTGGTTTACATATTTCAGATCCTTTTTGTCTGCTTAAAGAACAGTGTATATATATCAGTCCAAGAAGAAGTCAGGAACATTCTCCTGTGTCAACACACATGCACGTTCAACACATTCTTAACATTTGCAGAGAGTTAGTCCTGTAGTTACAGCACAGTTCATTTGGCTGATGCCTTGCTGGTGGACATTAGGGCCATTTACTGAACAACTCAGAAGCTATGCCAAGCCGAGCTAGAGAATGGGGCTGAGATACAAGCAGCTGAGGACAAATCAGGTAATAATTACTCAGTGACCCACCCTTGCCTTTCTTATAAGTTACTTGCCTTAGATTTAGCTGAGATTTTGAAAACTAATCTGAGTGTTTTGCAAGAAAAACAAATAAGCAGAAGTACCCTTTGAAACCTTAAGAGTAGACGTGGGTTGTGTGCAGTGAAATCTCAGAGCCTGGTTGAAGTGGCTGCTGGGAACAGGTGGATGTGGGAAAGCACCAGACTGTTGAGCTTCCTGAGGATGAGTTCGTTATGGGCGTAGATTCTGAAATGCAATATAACCCTGTAAAAAAAAAAAGAAGAATATTCCCACGTTACTTTATCTTGTTTTGAAAATAAAATTTGTGTCCACAAAAGTGTGCTGTGGTTACATTCTAATGAAATCTTACAAGATTCTCTGAGTTCCAACATAGACATGAGTACTTTAAAGAGTCCCAATGATGTGACCTTGAAATCAACACATCTTGGCTACTTCTTCCCTCTTTTCCCCTTCTCCTAGTTTTTTGATTACTGACTTTGTGCCAGGTGTATTGTAGCACTGGGGATGGGATACATAATGGAAATATGCAGGCCTTACCTGTGAAGACCTTTGCACATTCCCTGGGCCAGTCGGCAAATCTACAAATGCACATGTGAGAGCCGTGTGTGTAGGTCTGAGGGAAGCAAGTATAACTGTGTTGATGGAGGTCAAAGAGGTTCACAGAGCAGCTGACGTTTGAGCTGAATCTTGCCAGGAAGCAAGGAGAGATGCTTGTGCAAAGGCACCAAGGGTGAAATCATGAAAAGTACACGGAGAGAAGTACATGGCCCCTGGAGTGCTGGGAGCCTGCTGGAGGTGGGCCCGAGGCTAGAGAGTGAACAGGGCCGGACACAGACTTAGGTTTTCTGCCACACACAGTGAGGAGGCATCAAAGGTCTTAGTGAAGAAATTACAGTATGCAATCAGTCATGATCTCTCTTTGTTCCTTGCCTGCAAGCATACTCCATTCTGAAATGGCCTTCCCAATCCCATCTTCCTCATCATCTGGCTAACTCTGATTCATCCTAAAGTTTCAGGTCAAAGGTCACTTCCTCCATGAGTCTCTACCAGAGACATCCCTTCTAGTTCTGACACTGCTACTCAGTACCCATGTCATGGCCTACCACGATGGGCCTCCATCACCTGTAAAATGAGGATCACAACATGGTCCCACTTCTAGGCAGGGGCTGGATGTGAGGAGTAAGGGAAAGGGACTGCAGATGAGATGGTTACTGCTGATTGGTCTGTCCCTGGAAACATGACGGCAGCAGGGAGATTACTGGGGGGCAGGTCATGGTCCTGAGAAGACCGGATGCTGGATGGGCGGCTGCTCAGGGGCAGAGGCAGGATGTGAGTCGTTGGGGGAAGAGTTGGTACCTTGTAGATGGTTTGGGGATGGTGGTGGGCAGAGAGACAGCTGAGAACAGCTGGGACAGGGAGAATCAGGGAAGTTCATGCCCAGAACAGCCTCTTCAGTCTCCTCTCCAGGCCCTGAAGAGCATCACCAGGTTTGGGGCAGCCCCCGGAGGATGGTGTCCTCTAAGAGGTAGACAGAGCCTCATGGAGCAGGCCATCACCATGTAGTCCTCAATGAAGAGAGGAAGAGAGAGAGAGAAAGAGAGGGAGCACCTCAGAGATCTCTGAACTCAAAAGGCACCTAGTCTGCAGTGATCCCCAGGGCTTGGGCTACTTCCTGTTCCCACTAAGGGTCACAGTGGAGGCACTAGACTTTCTCCAGCAGACTGGAAGTCTCAGGAGGGTAGAAGTTCTAGCTCCCCAGAAGGGCGTGATGCACAGGTAATGCCCAGTAAAGATTTGTTGCATATATTGCAACTTCTATGTTGAACAAACCCAAGTGGGACAGAATCAAAATACATGTTTATTTTTGTTCTACCAACCTTTTAAAATTTGCCTAGGACCCTTGACTTTTCGGCTCTCACTGGGCCCATAACAGTCTTGCGGTCACTTCGGTTGTGAACTGTCTCACTCATATTATTAGAAACGTTAACTTGTGTAATAATAATAATAATAATAATCAGAATGGAAATCAGCATTCAATCTTGCTCGCTCTGCCTAGCTGCAGCAGAAGGTTGGTGAAAACCTGCTGTCTAAGAGGCCGGTGGTCAGCTTCTCACTTTCTCAGCTCCTGTCCCCTTGGCAATGACAAGGGATGAGATAATCAGGGTCTCTGGGGGTGGGACTGTGTCTGACGGATCCTCCTTGGGAGGCAGATATCTGAAGCTGAGTCTTGCCCTTGGGCCGCCTTCATGGACTCTTCGGAGATCCTCTGCGGCTCCCTCTGTCCACAGCCCCTGGGACGTGGGCAGTGCGGTCCGTCTCTTCTGATGTGCTCCCGAGCCCCTGGCCCGCGGGTGGCCCACTGCGCGCGGAAGCTCACTCTTGGGGTCCCCTAGGTCTCCCAGACTCTGCTCTCAGGCAGAGCTTAAAACCTCCCTGGCCGGGCTCTTCCTTCGGGGTCTGGGGAGCACTCCCACGTCCTCACTGACGAGTCCTGGGACAGCAGCTGTCACGTGCAGCCTCTTTTGTCCTGCGCGGCCACCCCGGCCGCCTCAGCCATCAGAGCACCTCCCGCACCGCTCCGCCCACCCACCCAGCCCCCGTGGGAACACCGCGCGGTGGGCCGTCCCTGGAGGACCCCGCCTCCCGCTGGAGGGGAGGAGGCCGCCCCCCAACACTCCTCGAAGGGGGAAGCGCGCACTTGGCCCTCCAAAGAAATCTTTTCACAGCCCCTCCCCTCCTCTCCAGACACTGCACACACCCTTCTGTGTTCTCAATTAGGGGACAGGGCTTGGGGCTCATAGAACCTGCTCCAGGAGATTTCCTCTGAACTGTACACCCAGCTCTGCGGGGCCCGGTGAGACTACGACAGAAAAAGTCCCATCTGCCAGCTCTGTTTCAGCGTCGCTGAAAACGCTGGCAGGTGGAGTGTCAAGTTCAGACGCTCTCAGTTCACCGCTCCTCCGCTCCCGCCCTCCTCGCTCACAGAATGTCTGTCCTGAGAGTCAGGAACCCGGAACCACCCGGGGGCGGGACATCTAAGCAGTCCTTATTCATTCACTTTGAATGGCCTTTAGGTCATCAGTTTTCAGGTGAGGCTATCGGCTGGGACTAAATTCAGCTGAGTAGAAGTGGGTACGATTGCTCCACAAACTTGCTGTGCAAAGGTGGACACATCTCTCTCGTTTTGCAACACACGGCAAGTAACCTCCACCTACTTAGCAGAAAACCGG
This sequence comes from Crocuta crocuta, assembly GCF_008692635.1. Classification (NCBI taxonomy): domain Eukaryota; kingdom Metazoa; phylum Chordata; class Mammalia; order Carnivora; family Hyaenidae; genus Crocuta; species Crocuta crocuta. Next base: position 350,901 of record NW_027530368.1, read on the forward strand.
CATCTCCTTGAGGTCAACCCCCTCACCTGTCCAAGAAGTGGGAGAAGGTTCCGGGCGTGCAAGGGACAGCCCCGGGATCCGCGGCGTCCGCCTCGGCCGCCGCTGCCGCCGGACGCTGCCACACGGTGGCGCCGTTGAGGGGCTCTCCGCCTCCACAAAGCGGCTTTTGTCCGCGTCCCCGTGCAGCCGCTCAGGTTCTCCCGGGGCGGGTGACCCCATTCCCTCAGCGGTAACCTCAGCCAGGGGTGACCCCCACTTGAGCTCACGAGGTTGCAGCTCAGCTGAGTTCGGCCTCCAGTGTTTTTTCACAGCCGCCGTCCAGGTGCCAGCTGGTCCCTGGAGCCCCAGGGCAGCACAGGCTGCCGAGAATCCTAACGAGCCTTTGTTTTCAACTCAAAACACAAAGCGAGCTGTATCACCTCCCCTGTCCGGACAGCAGGCTACTGGCATCCATCTAGACTTCTGAGAAAATTACCCTGGGTGACTCGTCAGGGGAGTCCAGGACGCCCTATCTCTTCCCTGCTCCTCCCCTCCACCTCTGCTCAGCAGCCCATGAAGGCCACGTTGGTTTTCTGTCTGAGTCTACAGGCCAAAAAGAAGCTGGCACTTTTCTCACGAAATCAGGGGACTACAGTGTAATCTTTTAATCTTTCACAGGCACCCCTCTTGTAAGTCACTCTGCCCCAAAGTAAAACTGTGTCTAACATGCCTTAAGATCTAGAACAGTCTGTGACCCTGACCTTCAGAGCAGACCTCTGGGAGCACATTTGGAAAGAGTGCAGAGGTCTAACCTCTCCGATTTAAGGAAGTGACTTCAGATTCCAAGGGCTTGCTCATGCATGGCAATTAGGTTTTAAAGCTTGCAAGAGCAAAGGGTAGACTCTATGCAGATGCAGAGTGGGGAACCCAGTGGGGTTTTTTTTTTCCAGAGATGGAAGTCACGGAGTGCTGGATGTCAGTCACATTNCCTTTGAAGATGGGCTATACTCAAAGCATCTGGGGAGGGGAGTGCACTTTGCATATGTTATTTCTAATCCTCCTGACCAGTCTATTTGGTAGGTCTTTATAGATGAGGAAAGTGTGGTTCAGAGAAGTTAAGTAACCAGTCCAGTGTCACACAGCTAGTTATTAGTGGAGTTGGGATTCCAACCCAGATCTTGGGACTCTACAACTCACCCTTGTCCCATAATGCTATGCTGCCTCTCGGGAATGGTGTCCTACTTTGGAAGACGATGGCAAAGAGAATATAATTGGGAATGGATCTTGCCATATTTCAGGGGTCCTTATGAAATTTCAAGTTCAGTCAAACGATAGTTTTGCCTATGAGTCAGCCATGAAAAGCATTCTGACTTACAGTCCCTGGCAGAAAGAGTGGATGGGAGCAAAGGACACAGAGTGAACATGACCGCTTCTCTTTCTTGGTGGCATATGGGTTCTTTTTAATCTGGCATCCTCTTTCACGTCTCTGAGAACTCTGCTCCCACTGCTGCTCTCCTTGGAGTTGCTTCCCCCTCGACCCGGCTCCACTTGGGTAAGGTTTGTCTCGGCAGAAGAAGGCTTTCTTTCCCCATGGTTCCCCTAACACACAGGTGGAGCTAGGCACTCCCTCATCTGTGTTCCCATTGTTCTTGTCCGGACCCCAGTGCAATAGACATTATTCAAGGCATTATTCATTGTTTAGGCCCAGAGGCTGGCAGGAGGGGAATTCTTTTTTACTCAAGACAAAAGTAGGTGCCAGGAATGATGAGTAGTATCACTCAACATTGGGTTGAGCCCCAGCCACTCAAGAACAAGGAGATTGGAAGGCATCTCCCACCAAAGGGGTCTCTGGTCAGGGGGTGAGGCTGGGGCCAGGAGCAGGGAACCTACAGAGGGGAGCGGGAGCAAGCGCAAGGTAGGTACAAAGGTGCACGTAGCGTGGTGTCTGCATGTAGATGGTCAGTCCTCAGTAAGCAGATGAGGAAAGGATGAAGTGATGAACAGCCTTCACAAGCCAAACCCGAGGCTGTATCTGTCATAGGCAGTCACCGCAGGATGGGTTGAACTTGTCATGCTCAACACTTCCCTGTGTGTTTCCCAACTGACTTCCCCACCAGTTTGACCGAAGACCTGGACCACTTGAATTGGTAAACCACAGGGACCATCCCCGGCCAGCCATACTCTGAGCACTCGTTCCCCCTGCAGGCCCCTGTTTCCAGCCCTATGGGGTAGTACAGAATGACTCAACCCTCTCATTTGGCGGCCAACCCCTACTCCTGGCTTTGAATCTAATTGTGCCCAACTCCGCTTTGTTTTTCTAACTGGGTGTTGGGAATTTTCTTGGTTAAGCCTCCAAGTCTTCCCCCCTTCTCGATTTAATGAGCTCATTTGTTTTTCTTTTTCACTTAGCAGGTTTTAGAGCTGGTTAATGAGTAGTGGGGTTCTCTTTAAGAGCCAAGTTGGGCCACGCTCAGGGCACTGTTATCGCCATTTCCAGTTCTCAAGTCCCCAGCATTTCTTACAGTCTCTCCCTGGCTCTCTGGCAGCCACCTTCCGCAGTGCAGTTCCCATCTGTGGAAGTTTCTGGAATACAATGACACATAGGCCTCAGGGTTTTATTTGGTTTTGCTTCTTCGCATATCTTCCCTGAGACAGTTATTTCAAAATGATCTTGTGCCTTCTAAAAAGAAGCTGTTCAGGTACGAGGGAAAGAGATCCATTTCTAAATACAGAGTTTCCTCTTTAGGTTTTGTCCAAAGCTTTTGGTAGATTTTGGGGCTGGGGGGATGGCTGTGAATTCCAGGGAGATTGCCAGAGGCTATTTAAACCTCCTTTGTGTGAAGTATTATAAAGAGCTGTCAGGAGGGAGCACTAACAGAAGGGAACTTGGAAGCCTTGCTGTGGCGGTTGGCACTTGGGAAATTTTCAGCCCAGAGAGAATGAGAAAGAATGCGGGATCCATGTGGTAAGAATAGGGACCCACAGGGACTCCATGGTTTACTCAGTTCCCAGAAGCTCCTTGAAGTAATGACTTCACAGCTGCTTTGTTGAATCATGTACCACAGAAAGTTGAGCTCAAAGCATCCCCTTGCATGTTTGTCCATTCATTTGTCAGTCTGTCTGTCCATTCATCGATCCATCGATCCATCAGTCCATCCATCCATCCATTCATCCATCCAACCACCCAGCAAAGGCACTGTGAGGCAGGCCCTGGGGTGGCAGGAGGAATGATTGGACATAGTCCTAATAAATGACCACAGACCATCTCCACACATTTCAGAGAGTGAGAATCCTGTGTAGGAGAGTCAGATAGACAGTGGGAAGGCACCAGAGAATAAGTCATAGAAACCTCAGCATGCCATGGTTGGGTAGTTTGCAGAGCTGTGGTTAACTCCTTGTTTCCAGCTGAACTCCTGAAGCTTAGGCAGAACACTCCCCTCCTGAGCTCCATGCCCTGTGAAGTCACAGCCCTTAGTCTGCCCCATGAGGGATCTAGGAGGAGGGTAGCAATGGGCAGCCCAAGGTGCTTCCACCAGGTGAGAGCCAGGACCCTACGGGCCAGGGTCACTGTGGCCCCAAACACGTTTTGAAGCTTGTTGTGATCCGACCACAGCAAAGACCAGGGAGAGGAGGCAGCCTGCCCTCAGCTATCAGCTGTGGGTTATTCATTTGCTGGGGCTGCTGTCACAAAGTCCCACAGACTAGGTGGCTCAGGGAACAGCACAATTCTGGAGGCTAGTAGCCCCAGGTCAAGCTGTCAGCAGGGCTGATTCCTTCTGAGGGCTGGGGCCAGGGGGGGAAATCGGTTCCAAGCCTTCCTCCTAGAGTCTGACGGTTTGCTGGCAGTCTTCGGCATTCCTTGGCTTTTAGCAGGACCACCCCAATCTCTGCCCTCATCTTCACATGGTGTTCTCCCCGTGTGTGTGCCTCTGTGTCTAAAATTTTCACTTTTATAAGGATACCAGTCTATTGGATGAGGGCCCACGCTAATGACAATTACAGCTGCCATCACCCCGATTCCAAATAAGGTTACATTCTGAGGTACTGAGGGTTAGACTTTAAGGTGGGAATTTTCAGGGGACATAGTTCAACCCATAACACCATGTTTCTGACTTTATTGCCCTCCAGGCATTACCATCAGTAATGCCTATGAGGAGGGGGCCAGAATACCTCAGGGTAGCAAGTCAAGGGTGGTGCCCCAGAGAGAAATCAAAGGGTGGTCTGCAAACAGGAAAACGTCTACTGAGGAGAGCATTTGTGCTGGCAGGCAGCATGGCCCATGGAAGTGTCCTGGGCAGCCGCAGCAGAGGCAGGAATTAGCAGGGCAGGAATTTGGTCCCCTATGCCTTTGTGCCCAGAGCTCGCGGGAACCTGAAGGGAAGGAAAAAGCCCCAAGCAGGCAGCCCCATTTACCTGGGCACATTGCCTCTAGAAGCTGGGTGAAGTGATCCCTGGAACTTGACGGAAAGGGGAGAAGAGCAGCCAAGGTTTGGAGTTCTGAGGTACATCCAGGTAGTCTGGTGGACAGGAACTGGCACGTGGGGATGCTCGCAAGGGTGTCTGCTGTGACTGAGGCTGTGTGAGTGACTAGCGTTCCTTCGTGCAACCATCCAGGATTTGCTGATGCTCTCTTAACCACATCCTCTTTGAAACACAGATGAATTTTATGAAAAAGCATAATTATAGTGGGGCATTGTAACAGAGCACTTGTAGACTTTGACAATTTTGTAGGAAATTGGGGACATTTACCTCGCCAAATATTAAACTTTAAGACAAAGTGATTGTCATTGAGAGAATATATTTTGGCACCTGAATAAATAGCTCAGAGGAATAGGCTAGATGTCAGGAATGAACGTAGTGTGTTGACATACTTAAAATTTGATAAAGGTGACATTTCAATTCACTAGGAAAATTATGATTGATTCAAGAAATGGTGTTGACCTAACTGGCTCTCATTCTGGCAGAAAAAAGCAAGGTAGATACCACCTCATACCATATGCAGCAATACATTTAATAAGGGCTTGGGTTAAAGATCTCACTCTAGGTAAACAAGCACATAAAATATTTGAAGAAAATTTAGTGGAAAATTCACTTTCAAATTTCCAAATTTGTATAGCTCTGGAGTAGAAGGGATATTTTTAATAATTGTGGAAATCCCCAGAACTGAAGGGAGAGAAAAAAGGACACATGCCTACACATTTTTTCCAAAGTTTAGGAAAAAAAAACCAAACACCATAAGGAAAGTCCAATGATAAACTATAGATTCAGATCAACATAGGCTGCACATATGAGAAGACATCATCCTTAATTTAGTCAAAGCTCACATAAATTGGTAATAAAATGGCAAAAGTCAATAGGAATATAGGGAGATGTGAACAGGCAATTCACAGAAAATAGATTTAAATGGAGTTGAAAAGGTTTGCTCAAAAGGAAGTTCGAATTTACTGATTTATTTGTCAGATTGGCAAAAATTAAACACCAATAACATCTTGTGCTTGAGAGAAAGTTGGAGGATGAGCACTTTCATACCTTGCTGGTAGGAGTATGGACCACTGAAATGTCCAGGAAAAATAATCTGGCAATGCTTATCAAAGTTCAAAGTGCCACCATTGACTCAGCAACCCCATTTGGGGCAGTTATTCCAGTAGATGTAAAAACACCCCCACCCAAAAATATGCACATGGATGTTTACAGAAGCACTCTTTGTTGTGGCAAAATATTGGCCAATGCATAGTTATCTATCAACAATAAAATAACTGAATAAACATGGTGTCTCCATGTTGTGGGATATTATGTAGCTACCACAAAGAGCTAGATTTATCAACATACTCATCTAGAGAGATGCTAATATATTAAGTGCAAGAGCAAGTTGCAGAAAGTGTGTATGCCGTGATCCCTTTTCATAAAAAATTCGAATAAGCAAATAAAACTTAACTCACAGGCCCATACTGTGCTTGCGTGTATTTATTCCAGCGTTGAGAAGCGTGTCTTAACAGCATGTGCTACCTCAAGGGGGTGGCATGAGATGGAAAAAATTTTAACTTCTTGTTTCTGTATTCTTGGCCTTTATGCTTATTATAAGAATCATGTTTTTGCTTTTTTAATTAAAAGCAATTGGATAAAGGCAATTTTAAAGGGAAAAAAAGGACAAAGTGTTTAAAATACTTCTATGACTCATTGGGCCCTCAGGATAAAGTCCGCTCTCTTTAACGGACTTACAAGTCCCCTGCGATCTGGTGTCCATATACAGCACCAGCCTCTTTTCCCTTTGTTTTGCCTTTCCCCTTCTGTTTTCCAGCTGTGCAGGCCCAGAAGCATTCCTGACCACACTACTCTCACCATACACCTTGGACCTCCTTCCCATGGGCTGGACAAAGTATCCACCTACCTATTCTGATAGCTTCTTGTACCTACATCCCTGGTGGTATTGTGGGCCTCCCCCTTACTCACCTGTTAGCTTAGTTATATTCCCAATGGATGGTAATTACCAAGAGGGCAGGAGTAGCATTTTTCATGGTGTCCCCAGTAACTTGTCTGCTCGTGGTAGGTGTTAAATACAATAAATGTTTGTCATACAAATAAAGGAAAGAAGGATGAAATGAATGAACAAACACTAGGCATTAGAAATACAAAGAAGAAAACATTGTGCCCTCAAAATTGCATGGTAGAGAGACAGGCCTGTAAACAGCCCAGTTATAATACAAGAAGATAATTATCATTATAGGATTGAGGGAATGCAAGCTACCCCAAATTGCCTAGGGGAAGTCTGGAAGATTTCACAAGTGAGGAAACATTTAATCAAAGATCTGAAGACTGAAAATTTACCAGGAAATAAGAGGATGGTGTGATGTTTCTGGGGCTAGGACCAGCCCCTGCAAGGACATGAACACATGAAGGCATATTCTGAAAGCTTTAAGTGATTTACTATTTCTTGAGCATCAGGTTCAAGGTCAGGGAAAGGAGTATATGAAAGAAGATAAATGGAAGCAGTTATGCTGGAACCAAATCATTCATGAAGGTCCTTGCAGGCCATGCCTGTGAGTTTAGAGTTTAGAGGGGGGAGTACTGTGGAAGGTTTAAGCAGGGGTGTGACGTGAGGGGGTTTAGATCACACTGGCAGAATGCAAAGGGTAAGTGAGGGTGGGGGCCTCAGATGATGTCAGATGAAGGGAGATTTGCAAGTGTGCAAAATAGGAAGGGGGTCAATATAGTATTCTTTTGGTGAAGGGACCAGGCTGAGCCAGGACAGAGACTGGGGCAATAAAAGGAGGTCAACTTGACGTGACGTGGTACTTGATGGTGGGCTGGCATGAGGACAGGGAGGCAGTCAACATGGACTCTCAAATTTCTGATTCGGCAGCTTGTTTCTTTTGTTCCAACACAGATTAGCAGAAGCCAGTCTGAGAAAGGCAGAAAATGGAGAACTCAGTTTGGGCCATGTTCAGATTATTCCTTTCCTAGGGCTGCTAAGTTCTGCAAACTGCATGGCTTCAAACAACAGAAATGGAATTCTCTCACAGATCTAGAGGATGGAAGTCCTCATCAAGGTGTGGGCTCCCTCTGAGACTCTGGGTGGGGTCCTCCCTTCCCCCTCCTCAGCTTCTGCTGGTGGCCATCAACCCTTGGCATCCTTGGCTTGCAGCCATGTCGGTTCATCTCAGCCTGTGTCCTCCTGTGGTTTTCCTTGTGTGTGTCTTCCTATGGCACTTTCCTTTTCATATGAGGACACCAGCCATACTGGATTAGGACCCACTCCAGTCTCATCTCAACTCGATTACATCTGCAAAGACCATATTTTCCTATAAAGTCACATTCATAGGTACTAGGAGTCAAGATTTCAGTCCTTTATCGGCAGGGTGGGGGGGACACAATTCAACCTGTAACATTGAGTTTGAAGGGCCATGGGACTTTGGGCGGTCCAGGCAGGAGACTTCTGGATAGATGGGAGTGAGGGCTCAGGGGAGATGCCCAGGCTGTATCTTTATTTAGAATCTGTCAGCAAAAGACCATGGCGTGAGGCGGTCACAGCAAGCAGGTGAGCGGTCTAAGAGAAACTTTGGTGGAGGTCATGTTTAAGGAGGTACAGGGGGCAGAGGATCCCATGCAGGAGGTGACTGAGAAGAAGGGCCAGAGCGTGTGGTGTGTGTGAGGGACTCTGTGGACGTGGCTGACAGCGAGCTGGCCTGTGCCCTGCCTTTGCCAGGAGCTGACCATCACCCACTGCAGTGCCAGACTGTGTTTCCTGTCGCCTGGTTCCTCCATGTCTGAATCTCTCCCCCACATCTGACATGGACTTTTTTCCTTATTCAGGAAGCCGTGGAGCCCTGGAGCCATCTCCTGAGGGAGTCAGCATGGACGTTACAAGATGTTGTTGGGACAGCCGCCTCCCTAAACTCAGCACTACAGTACAGCATTGATAAAGCAAACAAGGCCAGCTTGTTTGTGTTTTGCGTTTCTTCAGAAATGAGCTGGCAGTTTTGTAATAACACTGAGGAAATACACTTTACAACATCACCAAAATATTCCCATATGGCCATAAAAGTGTTGTCCAGAGTGTATACAGTCTTTCCCCTCCCATTGCGCACACCCACTCACCCGTAAGAGAGGCTGCAAAGCCAGCTTTTTGGTATCAGAGAAAGCTGCAGAGTCTCCAATGTGAGACTGAGAGTCCGGGCAGACTCCAATGACTCAGCAGAGGACTTTTGAGAAGTGTGCCTTTCAGACAGAGTAAGCAATAGAACGTGCTCTCCATGAGGGCAGGTCCTCCTTGTCTGGACTGTTCTCTGTTGGAGCCCCTGTGTCTGGTAGACTTATGGTAGACCCTCAACAAATATCCCTAGGCTCTGGGTGGCCTAGGATGTGAGCTGGGTGTCCACCCTGAGATCAGTAAAAGACTAACAAGCGATGCCCAGCCAAAGCGGGGCTCTCCCTTCACCGATGCCGGGTGAGCAGGCGATGTTCGCATGCTCTCCTTTTCCTCTGTGGGGCTCCAGCGGCCAGTGACCAGGCCTACTGCAGATCTGCAGTGCTGGGCTAACATTGCTCATTCTAGCAAGACCCATCTTCTCTGGCTCTGGAAAATGTATGACTGTTTGCATTGTGCCTTAATAAAAACAATGGCTAATACATATCAAGTGTCTGCTATGGATCAGGCTCCGGACTAACTGTTTAATATGTATTATTTCAAGTCGGTCTTGAAACAACCCTTTGAGATAGGTGCTATCTATATCACCATTTTAAAACAAATACCAAGTTTAAAATGATGAAGTTACTTTATCCGAGGGCTTGCAGCTAGAATGTGGTCCTGGGGGTGTTTGAATCCAGGCTGTCTGGGACTAGAGCCCACCTACTGAAGCCCTTTGGTTTGCTCGTGAGTTCTGCCAATCTCCTGTCGAGATTTCTTCTTCATTTACCGCCTGCTTAATTTAGGAATTATTGCCTAAGAGACGGGGCAAGAATGATGTGGACGGTTAGGAAGCCCTCAGGGCAGCTGCTCTCAGGTTCTAGGAATTAGGATACAAGTTTGGCTTTGGGGAAAAAAAAAACAGCAGAGAGTCTAGCGGGAAATGCAGACGGGCCTCAGAGCCCAGGGTCATTGCTGCCCCTTGAGCTCTGCATGTCTCTCAGGCTCTGTTAAACTGTCACTGCTTCCTAGCTTACAAAGGGTATGGACTTGCAGACTGGGCTTCTTTGTCAGTCAGCAAATTATGCATCAGATCCAGTGACTCATAGCCTTTGGGGATTGGCAAGGCCTTCAAAGATAATCCAGTTTGACTCTTTGATTTCACAGGTGAGAAGCCTGAGGCCCAAAAGGCAGAGCAAGGACTGTGGCAGATTAAAGATGGCTGCAAATTCTTTGACACTGCTCCCATTGAGAGCAGAACTATATCCCTTCCCTGGAATCTGGGCAGGTTCTGTGACCACTTAGCTAACAGAAAGCTGTCTAAGTGACATGATACCAGTTTCTGGACTCAGGCATTAAGATACTGGAAGTTTCTACTTCCTCCTCTGCGAACATGGACTCTTGGAACCCAGATGTCATGCTGGGAGGAAGCCCAAGTAGCACCCTAGAGACAGACACACAGAGAGAGGAATTGGGGTCCCTGGTCAACAGCCCCTGCTGACATTCCGCATTGTGTGGCCAACTTGGAAGTGGGTCCTCTAGCTCCGGCAAGCACTCCTTCCTGGAAACACATGGAACAGAAGAAACAGCCATATCTGCAAACCCCTGCCCCAAATGCAGATTTTGAGCAAATGAAATGCTTGTTGGGATTTTAAGCCACTAGGTTTGGGGCTGGTTTGCTGTGCAGCAAGAGGTAATCAGAACAAGAACCAGGTAGTAGGTGTTATGACCTTCAGCCAGTGTTTCTTTCACTCTATTGCATTGGTTCTTGTGGCTCCCTTTGGGTCACCTGGTGGCTCACCAGTCTCAGTGGTCTGTGAGAGTGGAAGGCTGGTGCATTACCTTGCACGAGGACTGCTGGACTTGAATGTCTTCAGCAAAAGTTACCAAAGTTACCATTACTGGAAAGTTTCTATTTATGCTAAAATTCCTGGGTGCAATATGTTATTTCTATTCTCTTGTTAAGCCAACCTGGGGATTCAAAATTCTTAAAATACTTACTCTTCACTTAACTCGATGATGCTCCTGGACCAACCTAATGTGTGTAAATAAAAGGAAAGAATCCGTTAGTCATTAGTGTTTTTTGCTAAATATTTATGGCTTTTTCCTCTTGTCATATACTAAGATTGCATTTCCCGGATCCCTGTGATTGAGTGGGACCACATAAACAACTCTGGCTAATGAGCAGAAGTGATATGTGTCACTACTGGGACAGAGCATTTTATTACAAGTGCAAAACCCTCCAGAATTCTCTCTCGACCGGCAGTGTTCTGGATGGTAGTTTTTTTTCTTTAATGTTTTATTTCTGAGAGAGAGAGAGGCAGTGTGAGCAGGGGAGGGTCAGAGAGAGAGGGAGATACAGAATCTGAAACAGGCTCCAGGCTCTGAGCTGGCTGTCAGCACAGAGCTCGATGCGGGGCTCAAACCCACGAACTGTGAGATCATGACCGGAGCCGAAGTCAGACGTTCAACTGACTGAGCCACCCAGGTGCCCTGGGATGGTAGTTGTTTTATCAGCAGCATCCCCTGACTGAGAATGACGTATAGGGCCTCCTTGCTGACCTACAATGGACACGTGATATTAGCAAGCAAAGAATTTTTATTGTTTGAAGTCACTGAAATTTGGGGAAGTTTGTATTATCACATCATCTAGCTAGCCAACGGATAGAGCCAGAGATGTTAGGCTTATCACTCTGAAGTCTGTGTCTACTGGGAAGGATATGCCCCATAATCAATTTGACTTTTCTGTTTTTCCTCTTTACAGACTTATTAATCACAAAGTTCTATTCCCTTTCTTGCATGAGTGAACACTTTTCCCCCTAGTAAACTTGTCAGGGACCTGTCAGTATTCTCAGAACAGCCAGTAAGTGTTGAAAACACGACGTTATCAGTTGAAAGGTAATAGCTTTTGTTTGCCTATCACATGGGACTCTGATAACGATGAATCCTCTACTTAAGTAGAATTAAGGGAAAATTCTACTTAAAGGTATAAAACAGATTGTGTAATATTGTCTTTTCAAGGGGCTGTCTTGTAAAAATAAAAAAAATAAAATAAAGGGCTGTCTTACAAGGCACGTTTCTTGACTTCTTTGAAAAGCCACTGGTGTGAGAGAATCCGTTTGCCAGTGAAATGAATGTGGGTTTCCCACACTCAGCAAAATTGTGCTCTACGTATTCAGATTTTATTTTTAGAGATAATTTTTCTCTCATTTTGTAGTAGGGATGCTGAGAACCCTATATTCAGAGAGAGGAAGTGCTGCGTTCTCTCCAGAGCCAGCTGAGGTGCTACATCTAAGCAGCTGCAACTTGCCATTGACCCTTGTTCCTTTGCTCAGGATGAGAACATGCACTGAGTAGGTGCTTTCTTTCATCTCGTTTGCAAAGATAGCCACCAATGCTTCATGGTATCCTAGGTGGTGGGTTTATTTTACTGGTTAACAAATAATTAAGTATCTCCCTACTTGATCTATATTTGAATTTGGTTTCTGAATTTAGAAGGTGTGATGTTTTATTCCAGTAATATGTGTATATATTCTGCTAATAGATAATTCACTTATTGCAAAAAATGCTGAAATCCCTCTTTGCTAACTCCCATTCCCTTTCTCTTTTCCAAGATCGGATTGCTGTCATCAGTTATATGTGTATCCCTTCACATTTTTATACACATGTTTGTGTATACACATATATGTGTATCTGTAAAATTAGGTGGTATTTGTGCACCTTAATTTGTTTTTTGTTTACATATATGGAATCTAGTGTACCTACTGTCTACAAATTTCTTTCTTCACTTACTAACATATCTTAGAAAGTTTTCCATGTAGGGGCACCTGACTGACAGTCGTTTAAGCGTCCGACTTTGGCTCAGGTCATGGTCTTGAGGTTTGTGGGCTTGAGCCCCACATCGGGTTCTGCACTGGTGCTGTGGAGCCTGCTTGGGATTCTCTCTCTTTCTCTCTCTCTCTGCCTCTTCCCTACTTGCTCTCTCTCTCTCAAAATAAATAAATAAACTTAAAAAAAAAGTTTTGCATGTCAGTATAAATAGAGAAATCTCATTGTTTTCTATTTAATTGTTTTCCATAACATGGCTGTGCCATAGTATATTTAATAATTTCTCTATTTAAAAGTATTAAGGTTATTTCCAAGATTTTTTATTACAAATAGTGTGGCCACAAACATCTTTAATATGTGATTTGTGCAAATATGTGAATGTTTCTTTAGAGTTCACACAGAAAGATGGAATGGCTTTGTCAAAAATCCGGGACTTTCATTCTAATAGATGCTCTTTAATTGGCCTTCAGGTGGCTGGATCATCACATAAGAACTGCCATTTCCCACTATTTTTGCCATCATTATTCTTAAGAAACTTTTATCTTAAAGGTGAAAATGATATTTTATTTGCATTTCTCCATTAATAGTGAGATTAAGCTGTTTTTATATTTTTATTTTTATAAATTACTTCTTTAGAATCTTGTCTCATTTTCCTATTGGGGTACTTGTCTTTTTAGTATTGATTTATTGGCATTCCTTTTATTTCCTCCATATTCTTCCTTTAACAGTTATATTCATTGCAATTATTTTCTGAGTATTTCTTTTAACTTATTTTGTGTTTGTTTTTTCTGGCTACCCCTTTACCTCTGTTTTCTATTAGGCAAGTTCTTGTATTCCTTGAGTCCGGTGCCTCTTTTTAAAGGTGTTAATTTTCCAGGGCACCTGAGTGGCTCAGTTAAGCGTCAGACTTCGACTCAGGTCATGATCTCAAGGTTTGTGAGTTTGAGTCCTGTGTTAGGCTCTGTGCTAACAGCTTAAGAACCTGGAGACTGCCTCAAATTCTGTGTCTCCCTCTCTCTCGGTCCATCTTCCAGATCACACTCTGTCTCTCTCTCTCTCTCAAAAATAAATAAATGTTAAAAAATTTCATAAAAAGAGTCCTGCCCCCCAAAATGAAGGTGTTAGCTTTCCTTCAATGTTTGAGGATTTGTAATTGTAAGCAATTGTCTACATATGGTCTTGTCTGTTAGCTGCATGGGACAGGGTGAGAAAGAAGCATTGCACCCTGCTGTACTTATACTCAAGTGCACTTAAGGCGTTGGCCTAGGAAGGAGCAAATTGCTGCGAGGTGTGTTCCCTTGCTAGTTAGACTTGGGCAGAAGAGCTCCTCCTACCTGCTGGGGGAAGAGTCTGCTTCTCTATCCAAGTACCTGTGCTCGTTGCTCATCTAGAAGTGCAGAGAGCCCTGTTGTTTGCTGCCTGATCCAAGTGGATCAGTCCAAGTGGGAGGCATGGGAGGAAGACGGGAAGATGGAAGATGGAAGGAGGAAGGATTCTATACACCCGGTAGTTCTTACAGTAAATGCTTAGGGAAGAATCCAGTTAGTGATTACAGGACCCTCCTTTTTTGCCCTCTTGTAGGCTGTGCCCTGTTCTTCCTTTGCCTTTTGTAGGCGCCCACTTCTGTGTGCATTTTGGTTGTGGTTTTCTCATTCAATCCAATCCTATCCATATTCCATGTTTTAGTGACCTTTTTCCTGATTTCTGGTCCTCTGACAGTACATCTTATTTTTCATTAAATTAAAAAAATATATTTAATTTTGAGAGAGAGAGCATTAGCGAGACAGGGGCAAAGAGAGAGGGGACAGAAGATCAGAAGTTGGCTCTGTGCTGACAACAGCAAGCCTGATGTAGGGCTCCAACTCACAAACTGTCAGATCATAACCTGAGTCAATGTCTGAGCTTGACTGACTGAGCCACCCAGATGCCCCATATCTTATTTTTCAGAGTGGATTATCCTTTCTTTATTTTTTTAATGTTTATTTATTTTTGAGAGAGAGAGTGAGAGATTGGAAGGAAGACAGAGCACGAGCAGGGGAGGGGCAACGATAGAGGGACACACCGAATCTGAAGCAGGCTCCAGGCTCTGAGCTGGCAGCACAGAGCCTAATGGGGGGCTCGAACTCATAAACCGTGAGATCATGACCTGAGTCCGAGTCGGACACTTAACTGATGGAACCACTCAGGTTCTCCGAGAGTGAGTTATGCTTTCTAAGAATTTGAAGTGAAAGCAGAAGTTGCCATGTGAGGCGCACCTGGGTGGCTGTCAGTTATGCACCCGATGTTGGCTCAGGTCATGATCGTACAGTTTGTGGGTTCGAACCCCAAGTCAGGCTTTGTGCTAATGGCTCAGAGCCTGGAGCCTGTTTTGGATTCTGTGTCTCCCTCTCTCTCTGCCCCTCTGCCACTTGCAATTTGTCTCTCTCTCCCTCTCAAAAATAAACATTAAAAAAAAATTTTTTTTTAAAGTTGCCATGTGAAATCTGTCATCCATCTTGAATTAGGAGATCAGAATTCATCCTACCTGATTTATATTGCTCTATTCAGTCAGATACTTCTGAAATATTAAATGCTTCTCTTGAGCAAGAGAACAGAGAACATAGGATGGTTTGTCTCATTAATGTAATATTCTCATCTACCCATAGTTTTTCTAGATTATTTACATAAGTTAAACAGGGTAGATAGAAGGAAGGAACCCAGACAGTGTAAAAAAAAATCTATCTTCAGATTTATCTCTGACAGTATTGTCTACTGGCATTTCCCCAAAGACCCTATCCTGACTTATAAGCTGCGTGTGCCCACTGTTTTTGAATATTATTTACATATTCACATCCTAGTCAGTTTTCAAGCTGCAACACATCTACAGCCCTTACTAATAAGTACCCTGGGAACAAAACTGTTCTCCAAAAAAGCTGGCCCAAATGAGACGGAAACAAACAGATCATAAATCTCAAAGAGCAGCCTTGGCTTGTGGCTTGTGGCTTGTGGCAATATTTTTGTAAGTTGCTCATGCCCATGACAAATATGTGCCCTTGCAACTTCTCCTTGACTGGTCTTTGCCTCCAGTGAACAGGGAATATCTTGCTCATGGACGGTGGGCCTTGGCAAACAGCCCTTATTTCTCCTTTCCATCTTGTTCCCTTTTGAGCCCGGGACAAGAGAAAAAAGGACCAACTCTCAGTGAATTTCAGTCAATGTGCTATTTGGTCCTGGGGTGACGTGGGGTTTTGCCCCTCCCTACTGACATACAGAGTACCTTGGGAAAATTCAGTTCCATGTCATAGATGGGCCACCACAATGAAGAGTAGGACTGGAATCTACATTTACGTTAAAAGAGAAGATAGGTGTCTGCAAGATAGTTTCCATTAATCCATCAGGAAATTTTCTCCTGTGAATGTTTGTATAGGTTTTCTTACACAATAAGAAAGAGAAAGTAAACAAAGCTGAATTTTCTTCAGGACTGTATCTTGAGAAATAGTTGAATAAGATGGAGCAGAGAATAAAAGTTGATTTGACTTAACATAGTCAGAAGAGGTTAACTGGCTTTGTTCTCAGATCACCAATTTGAGGAAATTGACTATATCCTGAGAGACCCCATTTATCAGGCTCTCAATGGCTCAGAAAATTTTATATCCTTGGTGAAATGACAAGACACGAACACACTAACCTTGAAATTGTAGGGGGAAAAAGTCAAGAGGACCTCTAATTTATTGAAGGAAGTAAAGACATTCAGATTCAAATTGGACATATTTTTCCTTATCAAACTGCTGTGAATTCAGAGGGAATACAGATTTGTAGAAATTGTAGATATTTTGATGGAAATGAATTCATGGTATTAAAAGAAAGTCTCAGATTTATAAAATGCATATGAATCATTATTTATGTTTCTGTAGCTGATCTTGGAATGGAAACTTCAAGATATTCAGAACTGCTGAACATTAGCTTCCAGCAGACTGACTATTTGGGTTAAAAGTGTATTGTATCCACTGGGAAGAAGTCATAATTCTGAAGTTCTGGAGACGGGGATATACATGCTAGACTCAACTACAAATATATCCCATAGGCTTGATAACAACGTAGCCTGTTTATACCATTTCCATAATTAACAGGGATGAAATTTAACTCAGACTAGTAACAGGCCTTTAAATGTTTTATGGAAACAAAATTTATTAAAATATGTTTTGATTTGCTTTGGTATTAGAGCTAAGAAATCCCATATTTCTGGCTAGCAAATGGATTATCTGTAAAACCTACGTACAATTCATATATATCTGTGGCCCATCGGAAAATAAAATGCCCAGCTGGATGGGGTATCTTTGGAGGGATTCTGACTCCTGGCTGGTCTCCACAACAGTTTTGGGACTCCTAAATGCCTGAGGATGATTGTGCAAGATGGGTATTGTTTGGTGCTGGTATCATTTGGCCAGAATTTCCCCCATATAAATGGGATGATGCTCTCTTTCATCTTTGAGCTTAAGGTTCTGTTTTCATCAGCTTTCTGTAAGGAGCCCTCATCAGGGGAAATGATGGGCTCGTGCAAGCAAAGGCCGTCCATGATATAATGCAATCCCCGCATGCTTTGTGCTCTTTTTTTGCCTGTGGCGTTTCAGCTTCCTGACTTGGATTTTTCTTGGTCTTTTTTGCATGATGATTGTTGCATGATGCATTTTTTGGTAGTAACACTTAAATCCTTGTTCTGGATAAATGCCATCCTTAAATATGTTTTTCAGCTTGGATTATTGCCACACTTATTTTACAAACATTTGACTGCACCAAAATGTAATATTAGCTTTTTGTCCAAGATCTGTGACAGATTCTAATCCCCCTCGTCCCCCGGCTTTGTTTTCCATCTTTATATATGGGACACTCATCTCCCATTGAGATATCTTTGGCATACTTTTCCATCTTGCTGCCTTCTTGCCTCTAAGCCATTTGTGACTGCTTAGAAACATGCAGACAGGTTTTTTTTTTTTTCAGTTCTAATGGATTAAGCCATAGTTTGTGTTTTTAAAAAAATCCTTATGAGTGGTTTTATGCTGTGCAATCTTCAGACATTAATTTGCAGCCTTTCAGCATTCTATAGTCAGGCAAAGCCTGGGGGGAGAGGGGAGTGGTTGTTGGCCTCTAAACCGTTGACAAAATGAAACTAGCTCAAATCTTTTCATGTTTTTTTTTTATTATGAAAGTAATATAATACCTATTAGAGAAACAGAAAAAGAACCCAGTATCCAGAGAAAATGTGTATTCATTTTGCATGTCTTTTTTTCTATCCACTTAAATTGCATAGCAGTTGGGCCTCTAACTCAGATTTGTATCCAGCTTTTAAATTTCATATTACATCATAAATATTTCCTTATGTTAATATTAACTTCATAAACATGTGCAATGGCTTCAAGACATGTAGTCATAGAGATGTACCATAATTTAACAGCTCCTATATTGTTGTTTCCCAATTTTCATGAGCATTCATAATGATGTAACGAACATCTTTGTGCACGCAGCTTTTAAAAATTATTTTACTAGGCTCGTAGTCTGCTGCCTGGGAGTAGACTCAAAACTCCAGAAGAAGTCTCTCCAGCATGAAGTTCAAATATTTAAAAGAGTAAAACAGGAATATGAAAAACCTCTTGTATACCCTTAGTACATTTAACAAAAGAAACTGACATAGGTGCCATTCACTGACTAAAATATAGACTTTTTCCAGATGTCCCTAGTTGTTTCCTGATGTCTTTTTTTTCCTGTTCTAGGAGGGAATCCATGACACCCTATAGAGTTGAGGATTCAACTTTTAAAACATGGTGATAGGGGGCACCTGGGCGGCTCAGCTGGTGTCTTACTCTTGATTTCTGCTCACATCATGATCTCACAGTTCATGAGTTTGAGTCCTGTGTTGGCCTCAGTGCTGACAGTGTGAAGCCTGCCTGGGATTCTCTCTCTCCCTTTCTCTTTGTCCCTCCCCTACTCTCTCTCTCTCTCAAAATAAATAAATAAACTTAAAAGAAAAACATGGCAGTAGTAGTTCATTCAGGAAAAAGAGCTGGGTTGTGTGTTTTCTGGGTCCTTGCATAGCTAATAATGTTTTCCTGACTCCTACTCATAAATGGCAGCTTTGTGGGTGGGATTCTTGAGTCACAATTTCCTGCCTGTTTTCTTCCTTTAAGCATTTTAATATAATTATCATGTTCCTTTTACATTTCTTTTTCTTCAGTCTGATCACTCTGAGTCCCTTGAGTTTTTCTCCTGTAATCTGGTTCCTCATATGATCTGGCTCCTTGTGCGATATTTGGCAAAGCTTCGCAACTCTGATTCTTTGCAGCTTGTCAGAACTTCAGTGGTGGTTTGCTGTCTAGCACTGGATCCAAACTCAAGAAGTCTCACCAATGCAACGTACAGTAGATTTTCTACCACTTCCATCTTCAACACGGAAGTTTTGGCTTTTTGACATAGCTCATGATTATGATACCTCCTTTAGCGGCTGTATCTCTTTGTTGACTCATACTGAATGTCTCTTCAAATAAAATGTGAATACCAAATAAAAAGTTGGCAATAACATGAGAAAATGTTTATAATATCATATGAATTTGAATAGTGCCTGTTTAAATAAAATAAAATGCATGAGTTATTTATCTCTCTTAATCCATGCATTCTCAATGGGAGTGATTAGTGGAAAAGTCTCTATGTTTCAATGGTTTGTGGCTCTCCAAAGCTCAGCCCTACCCAACAAAATCTTATTCCTTAGTATTTAATTTCTTTTATGGAGAGATTAAATCACATTAAAATGTTTTCCTTAGGGGAGGTGATAATGAAAGTTATACAGTTGTTATCTTCAACAAAATATAGATTGTCCCAATCTGATAAATTAATTTCCTATCTAGGGAGGCCTAAATGAAAACCTTTACTATGAATTGACCCAAACCATCAATAAATAATAAACTATAAAACATGACAGCATCTTGGTTATAAACAAAATTAGTCCCTTGGTATGGTTATTAACAGACTAAAGGTCCCTCCTCATAGGTAACATGATATCATTTTGAACACATAATGCAAGATTCTGCTGTAATAAAATGAAGACAGATTAGGGTTAGTGGTAGTTCCTTCATTTATCAAATTAATGACCCAAGTTAATAGTAAATGAAATGAGTCTGGAACCACTATTAATGTATCTTTCCTAGTCTTTAATGATCATTGTACTCTCTCTCAATGTTTATAAATCATCATCACCTTCATCACATCAGCATCGCCACTACTTTTTATTGAGCAACTGGTATGTGTAGGTTCAATGATGAATGTCTTACCTTCATCTGCTTATAATCTTCATAAAAATCCTGTGGAGTAAGTATTAATAATCTCATTTTACAGAAGAGGAAACAAAGGCTCAGAGAAGATAAGCAGAGTTTCAACTTCATACTTCTCTTAAAGGGTGAAGCTGGCTTTCAAGGCCTGCCTGGTTTCAAAACTCATGAAAATTGCCTTTCATTCACATTGTCATATTTTTATTTTCATAGTCACCAATATGTTCTAGACTCCTTCTAATTGGCATAATTCCTGAGATTCACTTTTCTCCCTGTTTGAAAATTTGGATATTACTTTATTAATCTCCACTTTGATTTCTTGGAAACTACTAACTACTTCCTTGATCATATTCTGCGTGTTCCTTCAGCAAACTGGCCTGGTATAGATTTGGGCCAGGAGAATTAACTTTTCTCAATTGGAACCAGCTTACCATTGCCAGCACAATTAGAGTTAGAATTTAGTACAGAAAGAGTTTGGGAACCAGCTAGTTTAGGTAATGAAATCCTTTGGGAATGAGCATTTGCTAAAGAAAAAAAAGCCCTCCTTACTCATCCTGGCTCCAAGGGAATTCTGCCAGGCGAATGCATGTTCTAGTTTCGGAGTTAGTATGGCTGAAAATGTAATGACTCACTTGACTCTTTCCTGTGTGAAGCCCTGGTCAGGTTTTCCTGTTTTTCCTGGGCATTGACGTGGTCATGGTCAACATGTGAGGTAGGCAGTTTGTGGGGAGCGGAAGACTCCTTTAAGGCAGTTGACGTTGATAAGTTTGTGGCAGTCAGCATGGCTCATGCAGGATATGGAGTCCTCTGACCAATTCTGGGTCACCAATTCCATTATGGCTGTCTTCTCTTAGAAATCCTGAGGCTTCTAGGTTAGGCCAGCTTGTGTTTGGTGCTACCCTATTTGGCTCTCAGTGCATCTTAAACATAGGGAAGAATTAAAATATTTTGATAGATTCATGTGTTCTGATAGAAAGGGCAACAGGCCTTTGATTTCTTGATTGGGGGAAAATACAAAAGAACTACAGAGAATGAACATTAATGTGCTCAACTCCAAAAACCAATAAATGGAAACTTTTTGTCAAATTTGCTTTCATTTCTTTTTCTTTTTAAGGAGATAAAACATCACAATAAAGTTGAAGTGTCTTTTGCTCATCTCCCTACTTCCATTCACCTCCTTCCCTCCCCAGAAGCAAGGACTACCATGAATTTGTCATGTATAAATGTACACACATATATATCCACAAACAATATATCCTTGTTTTTCACAAAATGTACAGAAATGGTCTCATATGGTACATAGCGTTAGGCAACTTTCCCCACTCAACACTGTATTATTGAAATTTATTTTTGCTGACATATAAAAAATACATATAAATAAAATATAGAATATATAAAATACATATAGTAAAAATTCAGCTGCTAATTGTTATATTTTATTATTTATATCAGTACTTACCTATTTTCTATTTTAAATTTTAAAATATTTTTTAATCTGTTTAAAAATTAAAAAAAAATTTTTTTTGAGAGACAGCACACATGAGTGGGGGAGGGGCAGAAAGGGGGAGGGACAGAGGATCTGAAGCGGGCTCTGTACTGACAGTAGAGAGTGATGTGGGGCTGGCACCCATGAACCATGAGGACATGGCCTGAGCCAAAGTCGGATGCTTAACTGACTGAACCACCCAGGCACCCCTATCTATTTTCCTTCTGATGTACATTTGGGGTGTTTTCAATATTTTATGATTGCAAACAGAGCTCCCTTCTAGAGTGTAGGGGTAGGACTTCACCTGAGGTATTAAGCTGGAGTTAGAAGCAGTGGGTCTTCACTTTCCACTTTCCAATTTTTATGGAACAATTCTCCAAAGTGGTTGAATCAAATATTACTTACATTTGTAGTTTTTAAGAAGTCCTGTTTTTCTTTACCTTAGCCAAAAGGAATATGTAAGACTTTCAGCTTTTTGCTAAAAATTTTTTTATTTAAAAATTTTTTTAATGTTTTATTTATTTCTTTTTTTTTTATGTTTTATTTATTTCTGAGAGAGAGAGAGACAGCGTGAGCAGGGGAGGGTCAGAGAGAGAGGGAGATACAGAATCCGAAACAGTCTACAGGCTCTGAGCCACCTGTCAGTACTCGGGGCTCGAACCCACGAACTGTGAGATCATGACCTGAGCTGAAGTCAGACACTTAACGGCCTAGCCTAGCCGACTGAGCCAGGCAGGCACTTCAAGACTTTCAGCTTTTGTCCTATTGAAAAATGCTAAATGGAAGCTCAGTGTTGTTTTCATTTTCCTTGTACTAGTATTTCATATGCTAATCATCTATTTATGTTATTCTGTGAATACCAGGAAGGAACACTTATCCCTCTCAGTAAAGTGGCCTTTATTGTACTGAAGCTGTAGATTTGATTTAATCAAATTAAACAGGATTTTATGATTTATGATTTTTATATTTTGTTTAGGAGTTCCTTCCCTTTCCAAAGCCATTGTTATTTTCTCAATCAATCTGGAATTTATTTTTTGAATGGTGTAAAATGGAGGTTCAAAGGCATTTTCTAGCTGTAAAAATTTCTATATGGAAGTCAAGTTGTCTCAGTTCCATTTATTAAATAATCTTTTCCCCAGTGATTTATAATGCCTCAATCTACTTTATAACAAGGACTGTAATATGTCTACTTTATACTGGGTCTATGTTCTTTATTCTATTCTTTATCCTATTCCATTGATCTGTTTGTCCATCTCTGGGCTGTTACTCTTGCTGTCTTACTTTACAGTAAGCCTCTATAGCTTGTAAGGTAAAATCTTTGTTCCGGAATTATTTTGGCTACATCTTGGCTTTTTGTTTTTCCGTATGCAATGTAGAGGAAATGTGTCCAATTCAATGAAAATGCCTATTGAGATTTTGATTAGAATTGCATAGAACTTACAGGTTAAATTGATAAGAATATTGTACCAGATATCTTCTACTTCTTCTTTCAAAATTACCCTTTCATTATTTTTTTTAAGTTTATTTATTTTGAGAGAGAGAGAAAGCAGGAAGGGGCAGAGAGAGAGGGAGACACAGAATCCAAAGCAGGCTCCACACTGTTAAGAGCTCAGTTTCTCAATCTGTAATATGGGAATAACAAGAGCAGTTTGATAAGAACTGTTATAAGGAATTCATATATCTAGCCATATATGTATAATATATTCTAATGATATATTATAAAATATTATAATGATATATAGGTAGCCCTATATATAGGTTATTAAATAAATGAGTACAATATCCAAAGAGTTAAGGAACAGAATAATATCCATTATTTATATCCAAGGATTTGTGAAACAAAAACAATTCTGATATGAATCCTGAACATAGGAGAATCTTGACATAGGAAAAAAAAGAATCAGAAGTCCTGAAAATGTCAGTATATTCTCTGAAAATTAAAATACAAATCAATACATAAGATAAGCTCTAGACTGGAAACTCTTTAGAGATGATGAATTGGGATATGGTATGGTAGAAATCACACAGAAATCTATAGAGCTAAAGAGATAAAAATAATAGATGTCAGAAGACAGTAACACTTTTAAAGTTATGAATGAATATCTCTGCCAACCTAGAATTCTGTACCCAAACTATTGTACAGAGGAGGAGAGAAAATAAAGATATTTTCAGAAATAGAAAAAGCATGAGTACTTACCTTTCATAGACCCTTGGAGGAAGAGTTACTAAAGGATATACTTCAGCAAGAAGACATATAAATTCATACTAATGACATGGGACGGAGGAAATGAGGCTAAGAGAGAAGAATTTATTGGTAAATCTAATGAAATAATTTGGAGAAGTTAAAAAGATGAAACTAATATAAGAAAGTAGTGGATTTCAGTGAGGAGATAATACATGTAAGGCCTTTCTCTTCTTCTTCAAGATGTGGATGGGTGACTATCACTTGGCGTAGGGCCATAGGCACTCCCCTTTAACAAGACGCAGTCCTAAGTGTGGTCTCAGCTTTCAGAGGCCATGATTCATGAGGAGAGCCCAGCTCTGGTGTTTCATTAGGCACAGGGTGCTTTTAAGTCTCTTCACCCTTCAGGAGTTGAAATTGCTTGTCTTAGTTAGCTCAGACTGCTATGTTAAAACACCACAGGATAGGTGGCTTTAGCAACAGACATTTATTTCTCAGAGTTCTGGAATCAAGATCAAGGTGCTGTTATGCCCAGACCGCGATCTCCCCAAAATCCCACGACCAAGGAGTCCGAGTCACGTATGCAAAAGCAAAGGGCGTTTATTCGGGCTTAAGCTTGGGCTCCCAGACCTCACCAACACAGTGGATCCATGCTGAGAGCCCCAAGCAAAGGCAGAGTAGGGTTTTTATGGGGTTTGTGACGGGCGAGTTACAGAAGTTGTAGCAGGGGAACAGTGATCCAATCATAATTATTCAATATTATTGACAGCGGGTTTAACCATACACATTGTCTAGAGTATTCGTTACTTTTGGCGGGATCCAATTACAACATTTTAAATTCAACCAATTACAGAGCCAGCCTAGGGTCTTGTTTGGCGACTAATGGGTTAACTTTAACATTAGGTAACAGGGTCCTATCTATAGTTTCTATCTATAGGCCTCTCCCTCAGTAATGTGGAGGGTGGTCGCTGGCCTTTCCTGATTGGGTGTTGCAAGGGTAGTTTCTCCTGCCTTGGGCAATGTGTAACTGCCTGATAGTTTCTATCAGGGAAGCTGGAATTTAGGCCTTCTAGTTTAGAGGGGAAACTTAAAGCCTGTCATGGAGTCAGTTTGGTTTAGACGTTTAGACTTGTGTCCTTACAGTGCCAGCAGATTCTGTTCCTGGTGAGGGCTGGCTTTCGGGCTTCAGATGGCTGCCATCTCACTGCATGCTACATGACCTCTTTGTGTGCTTCTGGAGATACTGAGCAGCTCTGGTTTTTCTTCTTTTAAGGACATTAATCCCATTGTGGGGACTCCACCCTCCTGGCCTCAGCTAAACCTAATCACCTCTCAAAGTTTCCACGCCTAATACTGTCACATGGGGATTAGGGTTTTAACATATGAATTTTAAGGGGAAACAAACACTCAGTCCATCACATCCCTAAAGGGCTAGGATTTTAACCCTCTCTGTCCTTTTCTAGATTCATAGGTTTATGGCTTCAGCCCCTGTTCATTGCTATCTCATTTTTGTTTGTGAGCATGCCTTATCTTACTTAAAAACATTTAGGAGCACCTGGGTGGCTTAGTCAGTTAAATCCATCTGATTTCGGCTCAGGTTATCATCTCACAGTTTGTGAGTTCAACCCCCACATCAGGTTCTGAGCTGACAGAGCCTGCTTTGGATTCTGTGTCTCCCTCTCTCGCTGTCCCTCCCTCCCTGCCACTCTGTCTGTCTGTCTCTCTAAAAAATAATAAACATGAAAAAAAAATTTAAGAACATTTAAAAACTGTTTTTACTATCTTTGGAGCAGAAGGGAGAATTTCAAGCCAAACTTGCATAGTACTATGCATGTTTCATTGACTGAAACCCCCCCCAAAGTTTTGGCTGGATTATCTGTGGTCAGCTCAGCATCCCCACCACCCACTTCTACCCACAGATTCCCTGCATCACCCAAGGAGAGGCCAGGGATGACATTTCCCAGAGTTCCCTTCTCTTTATGATCCCAGGGTCATGTTGGCCACTGAGAGGCATTTGCAGGAGCTTGGAAGGCAGAGGAGCGGAAAAGTCCACACTCACTGGAGGCCGATGTGAAGTTCTCGGCAGCTGTGGGTACTCTTCTATGAACGAACCTCTCAAGTACAGTATTCAGTTGCAATTGCCAACAGTAGTCTCTAGAAAATCTCTTGCTTCAGAGTTGCTGGCTAAGATGGATGGTAGGAATTTCTCAAAGTTTTCTGATATCTGAAGCAGCTTTTCAAGTAAGCTCTTCAGACCTTCTTAAGATGGTGATGCAGGCTGAGATCATCACAAATAGCCTCCTTGACCTTTGCTCCCTTGCGTTGCAAACATATGTGAAAGCCTCAAATGCCCTGCTTTAAAGCCTTTATTATGTAGAGTGGATCAAGGAATATGGTAGCCAGCCCTTGAGATAGGCCCATGATTGCTTTCTCTTGGTATTCATGATTTCACAACTTCATGGAGTCCTTTCCAGCCTCAATCAGGGATGGCTCTGTAACCCACAGAGTCAGGTGGGAGGGATGTTGTATGACTTCTGAGACAGTCATAAAAGGCGTTGCAGCTTCTGTGTTGACATTTTGGAGGTCTTGCTCTGGAGAAAGGCAGTTTTCCAGTCACCAGGACATTCAAACAGCCCTCTGGAAAGGCCTACCTGTTGGGGAACTGAGACGCCTACCAATAACCAGCATCAGTCTGCCAGCTGTGTGAGTGGAGTGAAGCCTTGGAGTGGACCCTCCAGTCCCAGGTAAGTCCTCAGATGACTTAAACCCCAGTCAACCTCCTGAGAGACCCCAAGCTAGTACTTCCCAATTGAGCCACTTCCAAATTCCTGGCCCCCAGAAATCATGAAAAATAATAAATGGTTATTGTCATGTAAGCCACCAAGTTTTTTTTTGGGGGGGGGTGATTATACAGAAAGAGATAGTTTCTATTTCCTGATTTCTCCCTTATTTAAAAACTTTTCATTCTTAACTTTCCTATACTGTTTTATGTACCTATACAGTCACTGAATAATGGAGTTAAACTCATTGCCATTTTTTTGCTTGGACTTGACATGCCCAGATAGTTTGCTGTGTGTGTGTCTCTGTGTGTTAAGTAGACTCTATACCCAATGTGGGGCTTGAACTCATGACCCTGAGATCAAGAGCTTCATGCTCTACTGACTGAGCCAGCCAGTCATCTCAGCTTCTGGTTTTCAAACCAGCTGCCAATTTCCAGCTAGAAGTGTTGTTTGTATTTCCCAAGATTAGCAGCATGCCAATTGCTTATTCTTTTTGCAGGAGGAAGATGGCAGGTTTGAGACGGGTCAGATGTGACTGGTTGAATCCTATCTTTACTAGTTTTTATGGCTGTATAATCTTAAGCACATTACTAAAATTTTCTGTATTTTAGTTTTCTTGACTTTTAAATATGAATAATAGTATCTACCACACAAGTTTAAAAGCAGGTTAAATCTTAAGAGTATATTAAAAATTTATAACATAGTGTCTGGCACAGTGATCATTTACTAACAGTTTTGATGATGATGATGATGATGATGACAACGACAGTGATGACAAAGTATACTCTTTGGTGTTTGGCATTCGAGGCCTCTCATAAGTACTTCCTGTTTCAATTATCTATTGCTATACAAGGTACCACTCCCAAATTCGTATCTAACAGCATGGGCCATTTTATTATTTCTTACTCTTCTGTGGGTTGGCTGGGATCACTTGAGTGGATCTTCTGCTCCATATGGTATCAACCGCAAGCATCTGGGGGCTAGACTGGGTTGAGATATGCAAGATGGCTCACTCACACGGCTAGTCCTAATACTGTCTGTTGGCCAGGAGCTCAGTTGGGGATTTGATCAAAGAGTCTACACATGGCTTCTTCATATGGCTTGAGCTTCTCACAGCATGGTGTCTGGGTTCTGAGAGACAGTGTCTTAAGAGCCAAAGTTCCAAGAAGCAGGAAGAAAAAGCTGCTGATTCTCTTAAAGGCTAAGTCCCAAACTAGCACCGCATGTTTCTGCTACCAGCCCAGATTCAAGAATAGGAGAAGTAAAGTCTACCTCTCCATAGGAATAGTGACAAAGAATTTGCCATCATCTTTAATCAACTGTATTCCCAACGTCCTTTCCAAATATCTCCCAAAACTCCCCTTAGGGGATCCTAAATATCTTAAGTCTATTAGCATTTCCAAAATATGTCTTGTTCTTTGCCTCTGTTCAGAGAAAGTCCACCCCTCTCCATAAACCTTTCCCTCAGATACCTCTACCCTCTGGGGGACCCTTAGAACTGATGTTCAGGATCAGCCATTGATTAGTGTCTCCTGCATAGTTTTATGACAACACATGTGCCTGTTACTCGCAGACTTGAAGACTAACGTATGTAGCCACCCACTGAGTGTGTTTTTCTACTCCTTGGTTTCTCTGTGTGCCTGGTATAAAGTTTTGCCATTAATCAGCGCTTAGGATTTTTCTGATTTTAATGATAGGTTGTGAGGAGACAGTGGTGATAGGGAACTGGCATGTATTGAGCACTTAGAGTTCAGCATGATGTGATACACACATCACTTTATACCTTTTCCACGACTGTCCTATAAAGTAAGCATTATCATTCCCATCTGACAGCCAAGGAAACCGAGTACTAGCCTTACATCAAACCGAGTAAGGGGAAGAACCAGAACTGAGTGCAGGTCTGTTGGACGACAAGGCCCTTATCTTTCACTGGTATTGTCCTGCCTACAACTTCCTTGAAATGAAGCTATCTGGGAAAAGAGGGGAAAACTATGTAACTGCAGGCTGTGGTTTTTAGAACATTTGAACCATAAACTCCCCATGGAGAGGGCATGTTGTCAGCCTCTCTGCGTGCAGGCATTTACCACCGCCTGGGACCCAAGCTAAACATTAACCCACGCCAGCTCTGCTTTTTCTTTCCCTTTGCAAACTGTCATGCCTTCCAGTGGCTTTGGTCATAGACCCTCTCTTTTATTATTCTCTTTTAAACAGCTTCTGGGCATCGTGATGACATGTTTGGAAACACCGTGGCATATTTGTGGTGACTAAACCTTGCTAAAATGCCTGGGTCCTCAGCTTCTACAGCCTCCCTGGCTCCAGCATCACCTGGGAGCCTCTACTTCATGCCTCCATTTGAGGAATCTCAAGGGCGTGCTTGTGGCTCCTTCTCCCCAGCCTCGGAGGGGAAGAAAAAATTGCTGGCCAGGCATTTCCAGAGGGTTTCACGGGGATCAAAGAGAGAAAAGCAAACACTGAGGGAAAATGTGCTATTTATTCTTGGAACAAAGTTACATTGGCAGCTTTCTCCTCACCAGTAATGCTTGTTTTCCTGAAAGGATTACACACGCGTTTGCTTCCTCCCACAGGATTTAACCACCACTCAGCTCATGACCTGCAACTTCTACCTCCCGCCCCCTCCCAGCCATGCTCTCTCCCAGTTTTCTCACAGGCTGGGCAAAAATTAAAGAGATTAAAATCATCCATGAGAGAAAGTGGGTTAGTGCAGCTGCTGTAAATGCCCGTGTCAGCAATCCAAGTCAGCAGCTCAAATAAACTTGGCCATGTGAGTGGCATCCTGGGCCACAGACGGGGACGATCCCAGAGATTTTTAATTCTCCCTTCCTGAGGCAGGAATAAGGAGGTTTAGTCTGAGTGAGGAGGGCTGCCAGGTGGAGGTGTCTTTCTTTGGGAGAGCAAATTCATTCTTGTTTTTCACGGGAATTTCTGCTTTTAATTAAGTGATTAAACAAATTCATTGAAGGTTATATGGCAGAATAATGTATTGAGGTATTCTTTTGTTTCGTGTTCTTTTTCCTGTATTCTTCTTTCCTTTGCCTCAAGAAGGTAGGAAGACCCTGGTGTGTGATTGTTTTGGGGGGGCCCTTGTCTTTGAAAACAGACTTTCTAACAGAAGACATCCTTATTCCTATTTTTTTGTTTTAGCTGCCTACATTTATTGAGGGGAATTGCATTTTTCTGTGGGGAGGGATGGTGTGGGGTGGTGAGGAGTTGAGGGGGAGTTATGGGGGTATGGTGATGGGGGAGGGGTGGCTTTGAGTTTCTGAGGGTGTGCATCTTGGCTGGAGGCTGAGTCCCTGAATAGGAAAGAAGAACAGGATCACTGGGGTGTTCATGAAGTGTGAGCTCCTGGACCCTGCTTTCCTACAGCACCCACACTGGGGGCTGCCAGAGGGGGGAGAGGGTATGTAGAAATAACTAAACATTAAGGGCTGTGGCCTTAAGAACACTTATGCCAAAAAGGTTCAAAGCCCAGGCCTCAGGAGACCCTGCCCCCTGGTCCCATGCAGGATTTGGACAGTAAGCCTGGATGTGGTAACAAGCATGGACAGAGTCCAGAGGCCCTCTTTGCATGCTCTTCACGGATGACGTCACCAGGGACCTTCTCCTGACCCTGAGGAGATAGCATGCCCCAAAGATGACTGAGATTACATTTCCCTATGGAGACAGTCAGAAGCTCAGAGCAAATTCAACTCAATTCAATGCAAGGAAGTAAGTGTGTGATGTCCCCTGCTCCCTAATCATGTAGTAGCACCTACTAAGTTCCAGGCCCTGGGCCACACTCTGCAGAACCAGCCCCCAGGTGAGGCAGCAGGGTGCAGAGCTCACAGTGTAGACATGTAGAGTGTCACTAATGCTGCAGACTCAGGAGCCTCTGCTCACTGTGGGGGCAGGGAAGCCTTCTCAGAATTGCTCACCTTTGTTCTGAGTCTTTAAAGATGAGCTGGAATTCCTCAGGGGAGGATGGGGGTGGCGCCGAGAACATTTTGTACAAAAGGTACAGAAGTGTGAAACAGCATTGACATGTTTGGGAGACTGTAAAGAGGCTGATGGGGTGAAGGCATGACAGGTAGTTACTGGATGAGTGGGAGAGGCAGGCGGGGGCCCACCTGAAGGGCTTGGCATCCCAGGCTAAGGAATCTAGACCATATCCTGTGAGAGGCGGGAGACCCCTGAAGGATTTTAGTGACAAGAACAGATGTGTTTGTTATGAAGCAAAGCCAGCTGAGGAAGGTCACAGAGGAGGAGGGATCACAAAGGCAGGAGGGATCTAGAGGATGGGGAAGTAAGGGCGTGCTGAGGGAAGCGGCCAAGAGTGGACAACACTGCAAAGAGGTCACCAGCACAAGTTTGGGAGCAGCAGCTGGATTTTGAAATTTGGGGGCTACTGGTGACTTGAATGAGGGCGGTTTCAGTGGAGTGCTGGGGACAGACCAGACTACAGTGGGTTGAGTACTGAATGGAGGTTACGAAAGTAATGATGGTAAACACACCCATTTGTTTGAGACTTTTGTCTATGAAAATAAATACAGTAAAACCTTGCTTTGCGAGCATAATTTGTCCCAGAAACATGCTTGTAATCCAAGGTACTTGTATATCAAAGCGAATTTCCCCATAAGAAGTAATGGAAACTCAGATGATTTGCTCCACAACCCCAAAATATTCATATAAAAATCATTATAATACTGTAATATAATATAAAATAATAAAGAAAATACAAAATATAAAGAAAAATAAAATTAACCTGCACTTACCTTTGAAAACCTTTGTGGCTGGTGTGAGGGAGACAAGAGAGAGGAGAGGTATCGTGCAGGACAACTTTCACTATCACTAATGGAATCACTGCTACCTCTTGTCTCAGTGGAATTTTCTTCTGCATGGAGGCCATTGTTTATGCTTGCCCGGATATTGACTACAGTATGGGATTAATAAACTCTTGTCATATACTGTACTTAATGTAACTGGCAATAAGGCAGCAGAGGAAAGGGCCTCTCTCTATCTGCAGGCAGCCTGACCTAGAATGAAGCAAACCATTTCTAAGCTTACTCTTAGATGGAAAAGCAAAGGACTGTCCCTAGGTTCTTTGAAGTGACAAAAAATACACCAGTGCCAGTTGAGGGCACTTTCCAATGTTCTGAAAGATCACTGATTTCTGACAAAGACCATGGTCTGAGATCAAGCATTGAGCATGGGTGGGAAATGGTCACACACAATTCCGCAGAGAGAGAGGAGAACCATTGGCTCAGTTGTGATCATGTGACATTTGGTGTCAAGTACTACTCGTATTGCAAGACATCACTCATTTATCAAGTTAAAATTTATTAGAAACGTTCGCTCATCTTGCAGAACACTCGCAGAACAAGTTACTCGCAATCCAAGGTTTTACCGACTTTAGAGAAGTATCAATAAATGGGTACATAATGTAGAAGTTTCATTTAACAATAATGTGGGTTTTTTATTTGAGAGAGAGAGAGAGAGAGAGAGAGAGAGAGAGAAAGTGGGTGAGGAATAGAAGGAGAGAGAGAGAATCTTAAGCAGGATCCACACTTAGCACAGAGCCCAACATGGGGCTCAATCCTGCAACCCTGGGATCATGACCAGAGCAGAAATCAAAAGTCAGATGCTCAACCCACTGAGCCACCCAGATGCCCCTATTAATATGTTTTAAATGATGGGGCAGTTTTAGGCATGTTCAGGGTTGAAGGGAAGGAGAGAGTGGGAAGATCAAGGACAAGGGAAGAGGAAGTAGAGTGAGGAAGGATGTTCTGACAAGCAGGGTTTTGAAGGGCGGTGAAGATCCCCCAACCTGACCAAACTTCCCACGTGCCCAGGGGCTTTAGGTCACACATCCACACACATCTGTGGCAGCTCTGTCACCCTGCACATCTCATTACAAGTAAACCCTGTGCTTCTGAGAAGTGCATTAAACCATTAGAAATGAAGCAAATGGGCCATAATGTAAATACATTAATCAAACTCACTAATGTAAAGAATTCCAAGTGTGGACTTTTAGGTGAAGCCAATGAATCAAGGCTTTCATTTATTATCTCCTCTTCTGTAAGGACCATAGTCTTAACTCCTTGTTCACACCCAGAGTAGATCCCAAACCCCATCAGCTGTGCACGGGCACAGAAGGCTGACTGGTTGCTGGCTGCACAGACCAGGTGAGTAATAGAAATCACTCCAGGTTAAGCCCTGGGTTAGTGCACTCTCTTTAAGGAAATGAATAGTTTGTTATGTTTTGCTGTCTGTGCTGTTAGCCCATGTATCTTTCAGACCAACTCGCTCTAATTTTTCTGATTTTATCAAGCTCACATCTTTCACGGTTATAGGAAACGAGTCTTGGGGGAGTTTGGGGGAGTTTGGAATCACTGCAGGCAGTCTTGTGAGGAAACACTGAAAGAGGCCACAGTGTCTAGTTCAGTGACACTGTTAGGTTGAACTACTTTAATTTAAAATTTATACTCTGCTTTAAGCTCTAGTACTTCTTATTCCTCCAAAAATATGACTTTTAATTTGCCACATATGAAGTGTAATTTTTTTAAATGTTTATTTATTTTTGAGAGAGAGAGAGAGAGAGAGAGGCAGAACACGAGCAGGGAAGGGGCAGAGAGAGAGAGGGCGACACAGAATCTGAAGCAGGCTCCAGGTGCTGAGCTCTCAGCACAGAGCCCAATGCAGGGCTGGAACTCACGAATCGTGAGATCATGACCTGAGCCAAAGTCAGACGCTTAACCAACTGAGCCACCCAGATGCCCCTAAAGTGTAATTTTTTAGAACTGTGTACTTATTTTGAGGAGGAGGGGCAGAGAAAAATGAGAGAAAGGATCCCAAGCAGGATCCTCGCTGTCAGCACAGAGCCCAGTGTGGGGCTCCAGCACACAAACGGGGAGGTCATGACCTCAGCGGAAATCAAGAGTTGGATGCTTAACCAACTGAGCCACCCAAGTGCCCCAGGGCGTAATTTTTAAAGAGGTCATGAGACTAAAATTATAGTAAGATGTTTCAGTTTTGTAATGAGCCCCTAGTATTTTCAATATAAAAGTAGAAAGAGATATTTATCTTTTGGATAACTTTTTAGGGTCATATATATTGTGGCTAAAAGATCTAACAACATTTTCTTAAAGGACAACTATTAGCAATTTCACTAGACATGCTTCACAGTACCATCTTTTCATTTTTTTTTTTAAATAATTGCAACCTCTTGCTTTTACAGTGGCTTGCTGTTGGTTAGAGAGAGTGTTTGTATGGACGATTTATTCAGGTTCCGTTCATGTTTATTTACCCCTGTTGGCCGAGATGAAGAAAGTAAAGGAGGTGTCAGCCTGGGCATGAGAATCTCCCTATGGAAAATGGAGGGGGAAAAAAAGATGCAAAGTTTATACTAAGCTATGTTTATGGTTTAACTGGTGGATATGTTTCAATGGCCACGAGCCATCACTAATCAGAGGTAATGTATTGGGCAGCATCAACTGGCTAGAGAAATATTTTCATTTTCTACTCTAGTACTCTGAGTCAGATATAGTGGTTGAGCCAAGAGTATTTAGATTTCCATTCTTCTGACTGGGGCCCATGACAGAAATAAAACCATGAGAGATAAGCCTCCACTTTGAAACAGAATAGAGAAGATGCTTAATTGTTGTTTGCTCCTCATTATCTCATCCCTTCTGGGCATGCAACCTTTTAAGAAAGGTGGGAGAGGTGATTAGCACACTGTGGGAGAGGGGGACTCATTTGTACGGCTTGTATTCCCTGGGCTTTTTCAGTCTATTAAAATTTCTTTGAACCAACCGACTGGTGTGCCCAGCACCCCCTCATATTCCTCTGTACAGGTAAAGCTTCACTTGCAGAAAAGGAAGAGAAAGCTTGGGCACATGGATGTTATAATTTGGTTGTCTACATCTGGAAAATAGAACTTCAGAGAGGACGTAGCCATCAACATTGATTTACTTGGTGATTAAAGGCATCCATTAGCACTTGTAAAAAGTTGGTGAAAGTTGGCCTGTTTAAGTGTGTGGCGCTGCATTCTCTGACCTTTGCTGTCTGGGAGGTGTTAGTGGCTAATATGATCAAATGAGCAGTTTCATTTCAGCAGGCCCTTGTGGAATGAGTGAATTTTAATGCCATCTGGTTAATGACAGAAATCCCAGAAATCCCTTTACTTTGCCAGGGAGCATAATGGCAAAAGTGAGACAGTGGGTTTAAAAAAAAAAAAAAAAGGAAAACAAAGAAAGAAAAATAAATTGTCCTGCTTCCCCAAACTAATATTTTAAACAAGTACACATTTTCTTTCCAAGCTCACTTTTGTAAGATGAATAAGATGAATAAACGTGAAATGACCATAGGGCAGAGCATTAAAAAAAAAAAAAATCCCAGCCTCTTGATTTTCCCGAAGTGACATCATTAATGGTGACACATTGGTGTCTCTGTCTGCACATCCATTAGCCTCTCATTGGGCCATGAGGCAATTTCCTTTGTCTTTCATTATTCGGCTTACATGACTGCCTTGCTCTGTCGCTCCTGGAGATCATTTACTACTTCTGGAATTCATAAGTGCTGGACTTTTGAAGGCTTCCTGTAAATAGCAGTGCCATCGGAGAAGGGGCAAGGATTCTGGTTTCAATCATTTGTACCTTCTTGGGCCAGAACCAGATTTCCTACGCTTGACCATGTGGGGATGACCTCACTCACTCAAGGCTGAGATAAATCTAAGGATTTTTGTCAGTTTGGCATTGTCTTCACATGCTTTGGACGAGGGAGCGATTTCAATATTTTCCTTTTCCTGACGACTTTTGGAAACCCTCCACTTCTAGACTGAGTTTCTTCTTACTGTTTTATAAACTTCTCATCTGTTAGGGCCTAGGTTTTGTTTCTGCGTTTCCTACAAAGTAGTTCTCAATCCTGATTGCATGTTTTGATTACCTGTAGAGGTTAAAAAAAAAAGTCCCACCCATAGAGATTCTGATTCAATTGGTCTGGTCTGACGTCCAGATTTGTTCTTACAAAACACTCCCCAAGTGAGGAGTGTCGGTTCCCTACGGTGTCTGGACAATTCCCTGTGAAGGGCAAGTGCAGGAAACGGCAGTTAACTGAACTGCACTGACAGGTAAATGGGCTGCACAGGGCTGGACGGTTTGCACTGAGGACATACCAGTTCATACTTCACTGCTGCAGCTCGTCATTTTGGGTAGAACCATAAGGGCCTGGAGGTCACACCTTAGTTCAGCTGGTAGCCTGGCTTTAATCCATTGTCTGCCTTTGGGTGTTGTGCCTTAGTTTTCCTATCAATAAAACGGGGTTAACTAAAGTCTGACGTCATATTTGTTTGAGGCAAAAGCCAGCAGTAAAAATTCGCCACCATAAACTTTTTGTAAAATGGTCACATTGCTGTCGTAGAAACACGGCTGGGAGTTTCGAAAGTGGAAGCAGCAGGGATGTGTCTGAGGCCCTGGTCAGCTAATCTGTGGGGCCCAGCGGTGATGCAGGCATATGGATCCTCCTATCTGATCCCGGCATCAAGATGTTGTTGCTGAAGGACTGTCACAGCCTCCCCTCACTGATGGTTAGAACTACCGCATCTCCTTTGTGCTAACTCAAGGGACCTTCCTATGAGTCGGATATGCGGATATGCCGTAGCCCAGGACGTCAGTGTGTGGGGAGGTGGAGCCCCGTTCTGAGCACCAGTGCCTTGGGGGCCCTGCACACCCTGCGGGGAGGACCAGGCCTGCTGGCAGCCACACCAGCAAGGGTCCTCATACTCCAGCCCAGCTCACAGGCCTGGACCTGGACCATGGAGTGGTTGCTTCAGATCCTGGTTTCCTGGGATATACCTTTTTCTCTTTCTAACTTCCCACCCCTGGCGGTACCTAGAGCGGCATGCTGCACCTGCACACATGGGCTCCCTCCTGCCCCTGCCCCTGCCCAGCCTGTCCTGTGGATCTCAACCCTGGCTTGTGCGCTCACCTCCCCCACCCCCTCTGCCCTCAGGCCAGTCCAACAGACCCTACAGGCCCAGGGGGAGCAGATCTGCAAGGCAGCCACTGCCCTGGTCGGCCACAGGGGCCTCATGCCCGTTCCTTACATCTGACCTAATGTCCAAATCGCTGTGTAATGTCATCCTTTCATGATGTCCTCCTAGAGATGGAAAATAAAAGATTTCCCCTTTTACGATAATTGTGCCATTAGGGAAATGCTGGATCTTCTCATCTTGGTATAAATAAGATGAGACCCCAATTACTTTCAATTTCTCTTAGTCTACAAGCTATGTCCCCTCATCACCTTTCAGGCTATGGGGTGTCAAGCCACACACAATACTTGAATATTTAAGGCAATCACAGACAGCTATTTTACAGCTGGGAACATAAAGCGCAGAGACTTTTCATGATATGTAACTGTACAAACGAACGGGACCTAAAGCGAGGACTCTCTTCCACGGAAGGGACAGGGTCGGGCGGGGATGGTGGTGGACGTGGGCAATGGTGGCAGTGGACTGTCCTTCCTAAGAAGCTTGGCTGCAGGGACAGAAGGATTTTCACGTTATGACATCTCAGTTTTCTCATTTATAAAAGAGGAAAACAAGAGTACTTAATCTGTCAGGATGCTGGGAGGATTAAAAGAAAGTTACGTGAAAAGGAAGGGCAATCGAGAGGCCGGCACACCTACAACACACGCACACCCACACGCTTCACCGAAGCCAGCAGTTTCAAACAGTCCTTTCCCAAGGCTTAGTCGTAGCCCACGGGGTCGTCTGAGACAGCTTCTGGGAGCACCTGTTTCTGGAGGACCCCGACACAGTCACCCCACAGCCATTCCCTCAAAGTTGGTCTCTAGGCAAAGATGTATATTCTGGAGAATGAGCCATAAGACTCCCCAAGAGGGCTCTTGAGCCTCCTGTGTCAAGCTGTACAGCCAGAGGCAGGGGCTGGCTTAGGTGGCAGCTCTCATCCCACTATATCTGTGGCTCCTAAAACCAGCTGGAATGCAGGGGCTCAACAATGACCTTCATTCTAATGAAATGAGGTGATCCTAAGCAGAGTATTTAGTCCAATGCCCTGTGTGCCCTAACTATTCAACAAATGTAAGTAGTTCTCACAGCTGTAGTTGTACATTCAAAGCTAGGTTCATGGGTCAGAGTATTTCCAAATGTCCTTCATCCAGGTTTAGGGGGCAACAAATGCATAGGCTCTGGATTAGGGCCAGGCTATGGTAAGCCTATGCCATCTATTGGCATTAGTGTATTTAATTATTTATTTGTATGTCTAGCACATGTTTATTGATACCAGTCATGTGTGTAGCCCTGTGCTCAGCACACAGTCCTTTGATCCCTCATGAACATGCATGGCCGTGCACGGGGCTGGCACACATATTACCCCAGGAAAACCCGCTTCTTAACACCA
Organism: Crocuta crocuta; assembly: GCF_008692635.1. Taxonomy (NCBI): domain Eukaryota; kingdom Metazoa; phylum Chordata; class Mammalia; order Carnivora; family Hyaenidae; genus Crocuta; species Crocuta crocuta. The sequence continues at coordinate 388,488 of NW_027530368.1, forward strand.
CCTCTCCATCTGCCTGACGGTAAAGCTGGAGAGTTAGGGGTATCTCTGATCATGGCACCTTACAGGCCAGGGCATGAAATGTGGAGTTAGTCAGGCATGTATTTTACAGATAAGGAGACTGGGGCCTGAGAGGGGAGTACTGCCCAAGTTCAGAGAGTAATTTAGCAGCCATCTGAGGCTAGAATTGCTTTCCTGACGAATTTAAGAAACAGGGGTCCTTTCAAGCAGACCAGTTACCTCTGTGTGGGAACGAGATAATTAGTCTTTACATTTTCATTTAGACATGGGTGTTCTTTTCTTTTCTGAAGAGGTGCATTTCAAGATTAAATGAAGTAAGTAGCTCTTGAATAAGTCTAGAACAGTGGTCCTCAATCCTGACTGTATTAGATCATCTGGAAAGCATTTCAAAAATACTTATGTGGGAGTCCCACTCCAAACCAATTAAATAAGCATTTAAGGGAGTGGAGCAGGGGCCTCATAGTTTTTAAAGCTCTCCAGGTGTTTCTAATATACAGTAGGGGCTTCATAGTCTAATATGCAGTGACTCTAGTACACAGTCAGTGGTCTTAGAGAGCAGTGCTTCTAAAATTGTAGTACACATGTGATTCTCTGGAGATCTTGCTAAAATGCAGATTCTGATTCAGTAGGTCAAGTGGGATGGGAAGGTCCCTATTTCTAGGAAGCTCCCAATTGATGTTAAATACTACCAGCCTCGGGAACACACTTGGGTAGCAGCTCTAGAAGGCACCCTGGCTTCTGTTCATCCACTGGTCACTGGTTACTCCAGCCTGAAGTCTGGAAGTTCCTTCTTCCCCTTCTTTGTCTCCTCACCTGCCCCAGCAGCTCTTGGTCCCCAGGTCTTGTCAATTCCA
>NW_027530368.1:389464-459443 GCF_008692635.1 Crocuta crocuta
CACTCCGCACTCTGCCATGTTCTTTGCTAGACTGTCTCCTGGTGGGGCTTTCTCATTCCTCCTAGCCTCTGACCACAGCATCCCTAGACCGCCTCTCTGCTTGTGCTAGTGACTTAGGACGATTGTCCAGGAACAACATGCCCTTCTGATTCATTTCTGCGTTGCCAGCGCCCAGCTCAACGCCTATCAGGCTCTGCATAAATAGTTGCTGAATTTAACAAACAGAACCTCAACTCTGAATAAGCAAGGCCAAACAAAAACCTCAGCGCTCTCCTGATTAAAATGAACATTCCTTCGAGATTATGCATCAGGCTTTAAACTTCCCTAAGGGGGAAAAAAGTTGATCAAATTTAACAAAGTAAGTACTTATATCCTGTCTGGGTTGGGTGGTTTAATAGGGGCTCAAGGCAGGCGACGGGACAGGAATGAGAGGATGGATGCTGGCAAGAGCTTGGAGGTCTGCTTTCAAATCTGGACTCATCCCAGCAGGGGGAAAGGCTAGAGCTCTGGGACAGGGTGCGGACGGCGGATGGGGAACCCTCCGCGGCCCTGGAGAGGATCGGAAGCTTGGAGAGGCAGGCAGGAGTTGGGGAACGTGAACTAACTTGGCGTGGAGGGAGGCGCCGCTCGCCGCAGCCGTTCAGGTTTCGCGTCTTTCCAGCGCCCACATGGGCCGCTGGCTTGGGGAAGGGGGCGGGGGAGAGGGAGGGCAGGTCCGGAGCCGAGGGGGTGGAGGAGGGGGGAGACCGAAGGAAATGAGACAACCTTTTCCTCCCACTGACTCGGGTTCCTCCAGCGTCTGCGGGGCTCGGTGCGGCCGCCCGCGAGCGCCGAGGCCAGGACCCCGCACCCCGTGCCAGCCCTGGCGGCTCCTCCACTGGGATTTCTTTCCGAGGCGTCAGCGCCGGCCCAAGCCCGGGGCACCGCTTTGCCGCTTCCTCCCCTCGGTGATCGGCTCCGGGTCCCCCGGCTCTGCTCCGCGCGCCCCGAGCGCAGCCCCCGGAAGTGTGCGCCCGCGGCCGGGGCTAAGGTAAGCGGCGCGGGAGAGCGCGCCCCGGGAGCAGGGGCGCCAGGCATCCTCAGCGGGCCCGGGCGTCCCCCGAGCGCCCCCTCTTCGGAAGCACCCAGAGCACTTCTGACCTGAAGCCGCTCCTTTGTTCCTGACCCCCTGCCCAGGTGTTGTAGGCTGGGTCCCCAAGGGAACTCTGTTTCCTAGGGCTTTCTTTTTTGCTTCCTCTTCCAATTTTCCTGTTGCTTCCCCCGCCCCCAGCTTCTTTTTCTCGATCGCCAAACTCTCAGCTCTCTGCCTCTGCAGCCTGGCTTCGGAGAGCGGGTCCTTCCTTCCCAAATCTCGGCGCTTGTCTCCTCCTCCGTCTCCGGGAGCACGGGGTGACCTGGCCCAATCTCGGCAGCGACTGGCTTTGACCCCGGGCCTGCCGGGTGCGGACCTGTCCAAAATTTCTGTGGCGCATGTTGAACTCACTGATCTCACCCCTTTTGGAGGCACCCAGTTCGCCGTGCGCTTTTGGGGACCCCCTGGGCCCAGGAATCAGAGCCGACTGGGGGGTGGAAAGGCCGGTGGCGCCCCCTAAAGCCTCAGTGGGACGCTCTGCGGGTGGAGAAGGGCGCAGTTGGCTCCTTGCGGCTCTGTCCGGTTCCCCATGATTTTAAGGAATGAGGGGAGCACTGGTTCCCAGATGCAAGTGAGGCGTGGAGGTAATGAGGATAGCTCTAAAGGAGAGAAGGGCCAACCACATCGTGCTAGCTTGCCATTTTGCTCTTTTTAACTGCCTGAGTCGTCACATCAAGCCACTGAGTAGGGACTCCTACCCCTATTTTGCAAACGGGCAAAATGAGACGCAGAGAGGTCCAGGGCCACAGAGCCGGGAAGGGGCCCAGCCAGGATTTGGGTACCAGTTGGTTTATAGCACATACCTCACATCCAACCCTATACAGGGTTCCTCTATCCGGAGTGAGCAGGACCCCATCACCTCCCGCCGGCTCACACCATGGAGGATCAGACTTTTTCGTTTTTGAGCAAATTGTATCTTGATGATTTATTTAGTCCCTACTCTCCTGGAAGTTCAGTGGCAAGCCTTGACGTTTCACCTTTGACCCTCACTCTTTCAACTGCTAATCATCATCCAGTCTCTCCAAAAATATATAATTCTGCCCCAGAAGGCTGGCTTGAGTCCCTTTCCGGAGAGGCAGTTAGCTCAGTGGCTGGAGCCTTTGGATCCTGGCTGGGGCCTTTCCTGTATCTTTCTGCGGCTGGAGCTCCTGTCTGTAAAGTAGGGATGGGAGGTTTAAAGCAGTTGTTCTCAACTGGAGTTTCCATTTTTGCCTCTCCAGTGACATCTGGCAATGTCTGGAAACATTTTTGGCTGTCAACATGTAAGTGGGAGAGGATGCTATTCATCTGGTGGGCAGAGGCCAGGCATGCTGTTAAATAGCCTGCGATGCACAGACACCCCCCACAGCAAAGAATGATCCAGCCCCAAATGGCAGTAGTGCTGAGGCTGAGAAACCCTGGTGTAATGTATCAGTTCATGAAAAGTGCTATTATTCCCAGCTCTCATCCTCTTATCTGCTCCAATTTGGCCGATTATACCAGTCTCTGTCCCCAAATCTCCTCATGCTCCAGTGCCAGAATTCTATTGTTAAAACCACAGCAGGCCATGCTACTATACTATTTCAATACGCTTGTCAGCTCCCCAGTGCTAACAGAAGGAATGGGAATCTGCACATGTTTTACCAGCACCAAAGGTAGATCCTGTGCCTATTAAAGTTTGAGAATCGCTATCTTTCAGAGTAACATCTTATCTCCAACACTGGTTCACCTGGCTGATCGCAGTAAAGCCTCAACTTACCTTCCCAGCCTCACCTTTTTCCACATCTTCAGACACCTGCCTTGCCACCCAGTTTACTGCTTTGGTATTCTAGGTCCCGACTTTTTGGAATGCCCTTCCTCCTCGACAAATTCCTCATCATTCTCTGAGACTAAAGCTCAAGTCCCCTGCCGTGTGAAACATTCTTCAGTTCTGTAGCAGTTCTGTTGCTCACAGCTGCCCCCTCCTCTACCTTTTTCTTTCAATATATCTTTCCTATAGTGTTTACAATAGGGATCCCTTTTCACCCCCACACTGGTCTCTATGTACCGAGAACTAGCACAGTGCTGTACTCGCGGTGGTTAAGCTTGCAGGCTTGGGAGTCAGGCTGCCAGCGTTCAAATCCCAACTCTGCCACTTATTAGCTCTGTGACCTTGACCTTGATTAAGTTGACTCAGTCTCTCAAAGCCTTATTGGTAAAAGAGGAAGAAATAGTCTATCTTCTCTGCAGACTGGTGCAACTAACTAATGAGATAATAATTGTTCATCTTAATACTGACAGCCACCTCCCATGCCAGGACATGGTTCAAGTTTAGCATTTTATGTTTTTACTCATTTAATCCTCATAACATCCCTTTAAAGTTAGAACTGGTATTGCCCTGTTTTCCAGACAAAGAAATGGTAGGCAGAGAGAGGCTAAGGAGTTTGCCCAAAGTTACACAGCTAATGAGCGGCAGGGCCAGGATTCACACAGACAACTAGACTCTTGGCAGGTAGAGGGCTTATATGTGGTCCTCCATATATAGTAAGTGCTCAGTAAACATGAGCTGGGGTGAGTTGTGTGCATTAATAAGAGCCAAAGTCCACTGTCTTTTTTTACCCATACCACACCTGTGATCTAAGATTGTGGCATTAGTTTTTTGCAACTCTTGTTCCTTTCCTCTCCTTCTTGCCCAGAAGCCATCCTTAGAGAGACAGGACACTGGGGTCAGTCCTCAGTCATAGTACAGGGTCAGCATCAGTGAACTTGATGCTAAATGGCGCCGTAAGTGTACCCTAAATTTAGGGTCAAAACAGCATTTACTGTTGGGGGAAGAGGGTGTGAAATCAGTACACCTGCCTGGGGAGAGAGGTGCATATTTGGGGTCAGGAACTGTCTGACTCCAGCTTTGTCCTTTGCAAGCACGTGCCCTTTGCACTGTGCTCTGAGTACATAAATACTGGTGAAGTCAATCAATGAGTGTGTGATGGATGGGTGAATGCCACCAGCTGGGTCTCCCACCTTACACTTGATCCAATGCAGAGTACACTTTCTCTCCAAATATTATAAGGACCATTTATATATTAAAGGTAAACTTGTTAAGAGAATTTAATGACCCATACAGGGTTTTGGAGAACCCTGTTTGGAATCAGTCCCTGACCTCCTAATTGAGTTATGTGTGATGTCGGATACAAGGCTTACAGCTGATCACTTCACCAACTTGGAATCTTTAACTTCCCTGAATGCAGCACCGCCTTTGAAAGCAGAACCCCTTTCTTGCTGTTCCCTTGGTCACTTGCTTTGTAGGCCAGATACCTGCACATCTGTGTATTCTGGCTTCTTCCATAGCTGACCCCCACAGCTGGGGTCCCCCTGAGTTTGCTTGTTTTGGCAAGTCAACTCCCAACTTCAGTGGGATGAGGTTACCTGGTATGTGCAAGGCCTTGTGTTTTGTTAGGGGTCACAGAAATACTCCAGTCAGGTTGCTTTTGAGGATGGAGCAGGGTGAGAACCTTCCTGTCCCTCAACTCATTAGAGACCTCTCAGGTTCTCTGGGGCACTGCCGTCCCCCTGCACCCCACACTCTTACTGCCTCCTGGCATTATCTCCTCACCTGGGTTACCAGCTGGCTGACCTGAGGAACAGATTCCCCTGGGTGCTAATGGCTGGAGTAAAAGTTGGACCCAAGATGTTTGGGGGCATCACCTGCATTTTTACTGAGGATTTTAAGGTCTGACCCAGTAGGTAAACTAGCCCAGAATAGGAATCTCAGGTCCATTACCAAGTTTTCAGCTCTCTGACATCACACCTTGGCCGCCACCTTGAGTCTTACCTCTCAACTGACCAGCAGACAGATTCTTAATGAAGCTGGTTCCTACTTGCATGTCAGATTCTAGGGAAAGACATCTCACCTGCTTAGGGTCTTAGGCTATGTTCCCTGTGAAATCTACCTCTGATGTTTGCCTCTTTGTGAAAATCTGATGCTGTAAGGGGCATTTGGTTTAGACTAAACTAGATGGCACCTTGAAGTATCAGGGTGGGTTTGGAATACACATGAGATAAGTAGCTGCTGTTGGGTGCCAGAGACACGAACATGAAGAGGACGTGGTCCTTATCATCATGGTCCTAGTTTATGATGTGTGATGGACACATGAACAGGTCATCAGAGTGTGTTAAGTGGAGTAAGGAATACGAGCAGAGAACTGGGGCTGAAAGGCACCAGCCACTAAGGAGTCAGGAGACATTTCAGAAAGAAGAGGATATTGGAGTTGGGTCTTAACGGAAAAGTAGGAGCTTGCTGGGTTTGGGGGTTACTGGTGAGCATGAGTGTGACAGACAGGAAACTGCATGTACATGGTACAAAACCAGGGAAGGGTCTGACAGATGTGAAGGTATGTGATGATGAGGACTGGTGATGGGCCTGGAGGGGTGGTGACGAACTTTTCAACACTCCATGAGCCTGTTCCTGTTTTTGTGGGAGACGATGGGGTGGACATTTTAAGCTCAGGTGTGCTGTAGCTCTTTGAACGATGGCTCTCCCTCCCATCTCTACTGGTCTGTTTCCTCCAGGGCAATGGGACCAGAGCCCAGGGGCCGTGGGAGGGACACTGTCTCCAGTAAGCAAAGAAACCGCAGTCACAAACAAAGCTGTGATGGTGGTTGTGGATTGTTTTGTTTTGTTTTCAAAGCCCTGGCTGATGAACTGTGTGGATGGCCCCTCCTGAGTCTGGGCTTTTGAACATTACCTTTGGAAGATCCAGAAGTCTGTGTGGATTGCTACACAATTGCCAGGTTTCTCTGGATTTAGAGAAGGAGGGAGCAAGGAGGAAAAGAGAGGGCCGGTGGGGGAAGATTGATCAGGTCTGATTTGCATGAAATCCAGAACGTGGCCCTTGTAGATCTACAAGGGCAGCTACGTTGCCTGGGAATTTTGTTCATGCTCCTATCCCTTCTCTTTGACCCCGAGGCCTTTTCATAAGGCTTCCACAGGTGATGGGTACATGTGCTTGCTGATCAGACCACTGATATAGGTGTTTCTGGAGGTCATTCCAAGACTTCCCTCATTTGTTTACCATTCAGTGATAAATGAGTGAATGAACACCCCAGCATGAAAGTCACATCCCGTCCCTTAGGATGCTCGGGGCCTGCATGGAGAGATAGACAAGAAAACCAACCAATGCAGCACAGTGTGCTAGTGACAGAGAAGATGTGGGTGCAGAGGAAGACTCAATCCCAGGGTCAGGGAACGGAGCAGGAGGGAAGGGTGGTCCTTTCTGAGGAACATCAGCCCTCTAGAGAAAGCGGTCCCCTGGGTGGTGGCTGGTAGGCCATTATAATAGTAGCCCCTAGGGTAGGTGCCAGAAGTCCTGTGAAGGGCTTTGCTCTCTTTCATTGCATTGCTCCTCACAACCACCTTCTGAGGTTGGTATTGGAGGAGGAATCGGGATCCCACCCACAGCCGATAGGCAGACCTGGGATCTGATCAGGCCACCAGACTCTGAGCCCTTCACCACGGCCCCACACAGTTTCAGGATGGTCATATTATCATTGAAGATGCTCTTAGGAAATCTAGTTTGCAATAAGGAAAGTACAGGCATTAGGGTTTGGTGTGTGTGGAGGGGTGAGTTGGGGGTGGGAATGGACATTTCATCTTCATTTTGCCCCTTTCCATCTCCCCTGCCTGATGTCTGAGGCCTTACCTTCTTAGGGGTTCGAGGCAGTCAGAAGCTCTCTACTCTGGGGATCAACACCTCTGTCCTCCTCCCCTCGCCTCCTCTTTGATCACCCGGGGAAGCTTGCACTTTGTCCTCTGAGGTGAGACGAGGCGGAAGTGCTGTTCAACAGAGAAGTCGCGGTAAACTTAGAAGAAAAGAAGCCTTTTGACAAAACACCTGCTGTAACTTAAGCCTCTTCCCTTTGCCCTGCGCCCTCCTGCCTGTGTCATTCAGATGGTCAGTAGCTGCAGGGAACAGATGTCAGGGGATCTTGTTTCTGCACGAGGACCCCTGATCAAAAGGGCTGCCAAAGCTGTCTTCCTCTGGACACCTCCACAAACACAGCTGACTTTTACTCCTTTAGTTTATTGGGACAAGACAGGCCCCAGCAGCCCTGGTAGAGGGTCGGAGGGCCTCTTGCTGGAATATGCTTGTGTTATTTTCCTGAAACTCCTATCCTTTGTGCCACTTGGGTGAGCCCCCTCTGACAGCAGCAACCTTCCTCACTACGGTGAGATGTGATGGGGAAGCCGTGGGTGGGCAGAATGAGCACTGCAAGAGGAGTCAGCACTGACACTTTGCTGCTGTGAAGACTTGGTCCTTTCATCTCTCATTGGGCCAGTTACGTGGGACAGGGATGGTTGACCTGGAAATTCTCCAACATTACACTCTGTTGCACATTAAAGTAGGATGCACTGTGAGGACCTCATGGAAACACGGAAAGCAATGACCTGAACATTTAGAGTCTGTAAAAGACACACATGAAATGAAGGGCGTCCCTTCCATCCTGGGGTTGGAAGCTTGTGTGCTCACAGAGACAGCTTGGTGGCTTCTGTGTGTCTGCTCAGCTCAGGCTGTAGTGTTTACTGACATCCTTTGTGCCAGGCACAGTTCTAGGGCCTGGGGACACAGAGAAGAACAAGATACTCTTGCTCAAAAATCTCAGCAATCCAGTGTGGACACAGGACACTCAGAGATAGCTTAAAGCATTTTGCTATTCATCTCTCTCATTAAAGTAAGTTCTCTGGGGGCACCGGCTCAGTCAGTTAAGCATCAGTTCTTATTTCAGCTCAGGCCATGATCTCACGGTTCATGAGATCAAGCCCCACGTTGGGCTCTGTGCTGACAGCACAGAGCCTGCTTGGGATTCTCTCTCTCCTTTTCTCTCTGCCCCTCCCCCTCTTGTGGTCTCCCCCTCCCTCCCTCTCTCTCTCTCAAATAAATAAGTACACTTGAAAAAATAAAGTAAGTTCTCTGAATGCAAGATATAGATTGCTGGAGGCTACCGTGAACTCTGGCATATAGCAGGTGCTTGATCAGTAATGGTGGTGCCACTAAAATTCTGTGCTGGAGGCAATCACTGAGTGCTGTAGGCATCCAAAGGAGGGGCGCCTACACCCATTTTGGACAGCAGGTGAATCAAAGAGGACATGCATCTAGCAGGCTGAGGTGGAGGCATGCAGGCTGCTGAGAAGAGAAGAGCGTCAGAGGCGGAGGGAGGAGGCGTGATGGCCAGGGGAGAAGGCATGATGTGCTCCAAGATAGGAAGGGGGTAGGCATGGATGGAGAGAAAGGAGGCAGATCTGTAAACAGGCAAAGTAACCACCAGGGAGAGTCTTGCTGAAGAATTGGGATTTTATTCTGTAGGCACTGGAGAGCTCTTGCAGGATTTCGCACAGAGAAGAGAGTGGATGAGAGTCTCATTGTAAAAATAGTCCCTCTGGCAATAGAGTAGATATTGGAGAGGAATAAGATAGGTGGCAGGAAGACCAGTTAGGGTAGCACTGTACTTTAAAGAGTGGAAAGAGTCTGGGGTTTGGAGTCAGGGCAATCTCCATCTATATTGTCTTTGTGTAACAGGCTATTTATTAAATGTCTCTGAGCCTCTGTCTTCTCATCTGAAAACTGGGACTCCCAATTCCTCCCTCTTGAATACATGGTGTTCAGTATTATGTATGATGAGATATATGAAATGTCTACTACTGTGATTCATCTGTAATCAGTATGTGATAATAGTGGTAAAAATTATTTTTTAGGATTATTATTTATTGTCTTCCAGGTGAGAAATACTGAGGCTCTGAGACATCGGCCATAAGGGCAGGGGATTGGGCACAAGCTCAGGAAATACTTTGGCAATAAAGTTGACGCATTTTGGTGACTGATTGTGTGCGGGAGTAAGGGGAGGGCAGAAGTCCTAAGATGACTCTGGGAGTTTGGCCTGGGCAACCGAGAGGAAGGATAGTGGGTCTATTATTCATTAGGAGACTTAATGGTGAGAAAGGGGAGGAGGTGGGGGAGGAGGGGCTTGCAGAACTTGCAGGAAAACACGGTAAGGTCAGTTATAGATGAATTATGATGGCTAATGCTTATTGAGTATATATTGTGTTCTGAATACTTTATATGTATTAATTCTCTCAATAACCATTGCCAGGGAAGACTATCACTGTACCTATTTTACAAATTAATAAATGGAGGTGCCACGGCAGCAAATCATTTACCAGAGGTCTTAGAGCAGTAAGTCATGGACTTGAGATATTAGCGCAGGCAGTCAGATCCAGGACTGTGCTACCTGTCTGTACCAGCCTGCCTTGGAGAGTGGGTGGTCTCTGAGGGAGGGGAAGGGGGGAACCTAGTGAAGATGACAGGAAGGGGGTGGGTAGAGAGGCAGGAGGAGATGAGAGACTGGAATGTGGAAGAGGAGTGTATCCAGGAGGGAGGATTCAATAACATCAAATGATGTGGAAATCCACATAAGACAAGAAGTGTAATATCCATGGATTTGGGAATTAGGGAGCTATTGATGACTTGGTGAAGAGAGTTTGGAAGATGAGGTGGGTTAAAGAACAAATGTGAAATGAGGAGGTGTTGATACCAAGTATAGGCAATTCTTTCCAGAAGCTTGGCTTTGGAAGTAACAGGAGAGAGGTTTGGGGTGGCAGGAGTGTCTCAGGGCTGGAAAGACCTGTTAGCATATATGAGGGGAGGGACGGAGTGAGGTGGGCCCCACAGAGGGGCCACAAATCCACTACACACTCTGGAAGAAGTATCTCAATGTTCATTTTCTTTTTCACACAGATTTTTAATATTTCTCCCCACATTCTGGATGGCTTCCATGTTGATGGTTAGAAATCATTAAAGAAGCCCCTGATAGGTGCTTCAGATCATTAGCTATTGTTAGGGGGAGTAGAGGAAATTTCTTTCACAATGCCCAGTGTGAAGCATCACGTGTGGTTAAATCCAGATCATATCAGAATCATGTACAATACATCATCTACTGAATTTGTCTTTGAAATATCCTCTGAGAGAGCACAGTGTGCTGGGGCCCCACAGCACACATGGGGGATTAGTGTCTGCTCTGAAGACAGGGTGGTAAGAACGGTGGATGGCACAAAGCTTGGAGAGGAAGGAAAGGGACTCAGAGCACAGTGTGGGGACAGGGAGGGACACTTGCTTTGAAATGGACACAAGACACATGACCTGAGTGGAGGGAAAGGAGATTGGGGACTAAAGTAAATCTGCAGAAGGAGACAGAGTGTTGCTTAGATTTTACAGGAAATAGAAGGCACATGGTAAAGCAATTTGCTGGAGTGACAACCCTACATTTAGAATGACCCTAGATGGCTACTGCCATTGAAGTTCTTCATAATGGAAGAGATTGACATGTCCTTATAAATGCTTTGTTACCAGGCTTAAAGAACACAGGTCCAACAGACTCTGAGATCTAGAGCCAAAGACAGTCTGTGTTTTAATACATAGGTTTCTTTTGTTGTTCAGACAAGAGACAGATACCACAGAGGGTTAAAAGCTTGACTTTAAACAAGAAATCCAGCTTTGCTTTAGTTCATGGTGCTGACATCTCGGAGGCTCAAGGCTAGAATTAGGGTTCGGCTGCCAACTTCATAAATTTGCCTTGGTTGAAATGGCATCTTTGCTCTTCTTGGATACATCTCAGAGAAATGCGCATGCCTTCACAGAGGGCCTTTATGGATGGGGCTTCCAGAGAGACGCTGTCCAGAATCAGAAAGGCCACACGGGAAATGGCCTTGGGATATTTTTTCCCCCACATGAAGCAGCAACTCAGCTAAATTATTTGCTTGATCTTGAGCTTGGATTTCAGGAAAAGTGAACAGTACATCTTTCAAGAGTCACACTTCAAGCTTGGAGGTTCCCTTGGTACTAGAGGACATGGTATGAGTGATCCAGGGAAGGATCATTTTAGCCTAACACCCTTCCCTATCCTGTCCCACCCATGTGTCTCACTCTTTGGCTGGGTATGGGTGTAATGGACAGACAGGACACTCTCCCTACGGACAGAGGGGAAAAAACTGCAGGAGCCTTGCCCATCCTTCCTCAGCAGACAAGGACTAGAGGATGTCCTTCTTCAGGAGGGTATGGGCAGGAAATTATATAGTTCAGGGCAGACATGGACTCAATGATATAATCCTACATGTGGCTTTATTCCAATTCTGCAGGGTCTGAATTTACCGATACAGCAAGGGGCCATGTACATGTTCCACACTGATTCCAAAAATGAGGGTTTGTATACGTGTTCCAAATACCCACATCAGAACCATCAGTGATGCCTATGCCCATCTGACCTTCTAGACCACAGGAGTACCTGAAGGGTCTGAAAGGCAATATCGGGCATGTTCAGAAAATAACAGCTTTGATGCCTTTGGTTCTTTCATTTGTGTTTGACTTATTAGTAAAATCATTTTATTTTTCATCTAATCGTTTGCTCATTTAACAAACTGAACTACTATGTGGCTGGCTCCAGGCTACATGATGGTGATGTGGTGGTGAATCTAACAGTCTGGTTGCTGCCTTCTTAGAGCTCACAGTTGTTAGGGGACAGACATTAAAGAGATAAAAATACAAAGAAATGCATAATTACAAACTTTGGTAAGTGCTATGCTGGGAAAGAACAGGGTGCTCCAGGAGGGATAGAGAGCCAGACAGTTCAGCATGGGGGTGTCTAGTGGTGAAGACCCATATCTAGTGTCTACAATGTCCCATTCATTGGTGGGGTATCACTTCCAAGGAAGGAGTGTCTTTGCATAGGACTGAGGGAGCAACTCTAGAAGGCTTCATAATGGAAAGAATACTGAAGAATAGGTAGAATTTTCTATAGGAAAGGGAATAGAGGTGTTCTGGATGAAGGGAGCCTGGTGTGCTTGGAGAACACTCATTCAGTGAGGATGGAGATTCAGTTGCAGGTAGGGGAGTGGCGAGAGGTGAGCTAGGAAATAGCCAAGGGCCACTAACACGGCATTGACTTTCTCTTGGAGGCAAGTCAAAGGAGGGACAGGTTAGTTACTGAGGGGAGTGTACCAAGTTACCAAGTTACCAAGGGCCCAGCAAAATGTTTCTGTGAAGGACCAGACAGTATATATTATAAGCTTTGCAGGTCATACAGTCTCTGCTACAACTTGTCAGTGGCAGAGCAGCCATAGGGCATAAGTGAATGGGCATGGCTCTGTTGCAATAAAACTTTATGTACAAAACAGACAGTGGGCTGGATTTGCCTGGGAACTGTAGTTAACCAGTCCCTGCTCTGAAATGACAATCTGGTGACTCACTGGAGGTTGGACTGGAGGATGGGGAGAGAATGGAGGCAGGGAGACCAGTTAAGAGCCATCGCTTTAATTCAGGGGAATCAAGTGGAAGATCATGGGGAGAAATGGTTTGTGACACACTCTGAGGTGAAAGTGACAGGAATACATGACCAGTTTGTTGTTTCTTTAATGCTCAGTGGATCAATTCTTCCAGTGAAGAAAAAAACATAAAACTTCAGACATTCTGTATGTGTGACTCAGAACCACACACATATCCTGGGAGGTCACCTACTGGTCACAGGACACCATGCTGGATGTATTACTTAGACTGCCTCATTGCTAAGCACAATTCTTAAGAATATTAAGTTGTATTTCCTATTTTCCAAACTGAAGCATAGAAATACTAAGTCATTTGCCCAAAGTCACATAGCTGGTACATCGTGGAGCTGACATTGAACCCTAGTCTAGTGTCAAAGCCTGTGCCATTCCTAAATGTAATCTTCTCCTCTCCTTGCAGGGTGTCGTATGAAGCCCCTCTCCCGAAGTCTCCCAGCTCCCACCTCTCCCTTCTTTCTGTCCCTGTGAAGACCCATTCTGCCCTTTAAGGCTCTCAATTAGCCTCTGGCACAGTTTAAGGACTGGAAGTGTGTTTTAACTCTGGAAAATGTTAGGTATGAGCTTATTCTTCTGTGTTTGATAGAAGATGTGCAACAAAACTCAGACCTAGGCTTACTGTTCTAACCTGATGATCTGTGCATGTTACAGTATGTAGAAGACAGTGTAGCATTAAGTTATGGATTGGGAAATCCCTGAATTCAAGTGCTTAGATTAGAATATTGTCTGACTCACTGCCTGATATAGATACCCAGGAGATGTTTGTCAGATTTAGGTAATAGTATCATATAAGGGAAAACTTGTAGGTTTAAACCTTGGAGGCCAAGGTTAGCCACTGAAAGGACAAACCTGACCAAGTGTGGTCAAGGAAATCAATTCAGTTACCATCTCCATGGGGTTGTCTACAAACCCCACTCATCATTAATTCAGTATCTGTCCAGATTCAGCTAGAGACAGTCTGCACCGAATATTTTAAACAGGGCTTTAGAGGCAGAGAAATATCCAAGAACAACTGAATTATGCCATGGATACACCAGTCCTTTTAGTGAGACCTAGTGACCAGAATTGGGTCACATGGTAAATAGAATGGCAAAGAGACCACCATGATTGACGTGGACCAATCGCATGACCCGTCATGCCTTGGGCCCCAGCAGATGGACACAAACAAAAGTGGGGCTCCTGCAGCAAGCAGGAAGGGGAAATGCCTTTTGGGGAGATAAACACAGGTGTCTGCCACAGCTGTTGATCTGCTTTTGACCACCAGCCTTATAGTTTGCCAGGACTGCCACAACCAAGTACTGCAAACCGAATGGCCTAGAACAACTGATAATTATGGGTAAAAACAGATTATAAATGTGAGACAAATTTATTGTCTCACAGTTTCTGGAGGCCAGAAAAGGTATCAACAGGGCAGGGCTCCCTCAGAAGACACCAGAGAAACATCTGTTTCAGGTTTCTTCCCGGCTTCTAGTAGCCAGGTAGCTTCCATTACCCTGACACTTCCGCTATGCTGGCTCTGGGGTCAGTGGCCACATGTGGCTACCCATTCACATGAGAGGTATCTCTCTCTCTGGTGTGCCCTGATTCACACAAAGAAAGGCCCGCTTCCTTGCCTGTAGGAAGCTGGTTCTCCTAGGACAAGCGAAACTGCCTCGATGGCCTTCTCTGTGTCTCTCTTTCCAAAGCTTCTCCCTTTCCCAATTTTAGGAGCAAGGGACATGCCATTCCTGCTACACTGATAATTCAACAATTATCTTTTTGAGCTCCAAGTTTGTACCTGGGGCTCTGCTGAAGCACATCAACTCTCATCCAGCTTATGCCTTTCTAATCAACAAGATCTGTTCTTTAATCCCTTCCTGCTAAATATATTGGGTTTCTTCTGTGTATTGAATGACATAGTGATCAAAAAAATTTTTAGCATTAAAACTCTTTAAGGGAGGGGTGCCTGCCTGGCTGAGTCATTTAAGCAACCAACTCTTGATTTTGGCTCAGGTCATGATCTCACAGTTCGTGGCATGGAGCCCCAAGTCAGGCTTCACACTGACAGTGTGGAACCTATTTGGGATTCTTTCTCTCCCTCTCTCTCTGCCCCTCTTCCACTTGTTCTCTCACTCTCAATATAAATAAACATTAAAAGAAACTCTTTACATGAAATCTTATATGGCATATCAATGAGTGAAATGGAAAATAACCTAGTATTTTGTTGTATGTGTTATTTTCTGTGATAATTCTAGCTTATAACATACAGTTAATTAATGAAAACAATGTGTCATGATGAAGATGAAAATTTAAAATGGAGGATTTGAAATGACAGGTACAGCCTCCAAACACCCTCACTATTATTAATGTGTCCCTGTGTTTTGTATTAGCACCATGGCCTTGTGAAAATTACGACTGCTAGCCATTGGTAGTGATAACACTTTTAAGCAGGATCCCTCACAGATTCAGGTTATTCTGATTAAAATGACCCAGAACCTTGAAAGAGGAATACAGGAAAAATTGCTTTTAATGTTGACTCACTAACACTATGTGAAAACTGTTTGCATTCCTTAATTACAAAGGATCTGATTGAAAGGAATAGATGAACAGGTTCTTCAACCTATTTATATCTTTGGCAGAAGCCCTTCCCCAAAACATAGTGTAACATTATGAAACATTAATTATGTTATTAAAATTATTTTCAGAAACTCCAGTGCCTGTTTCTTTCTAGTAATCCCTTAAAACCTTTAACAGAAAGAAAGAAAGAAAGAAAGAAAGAAAGAAAGAAAGAAAGAAAGAAAGAAAGAGAAAGAAAGAAAGAAAGAAAGAGGGAGGAAAGGAAAAGATTAATTTAATTTGGCAGGTGGAGTCCAAACTTCAATTGTCATTTTCACTTCATCAGCTGTGGGAAGGATGGTAACAGCATGGCCCTGCCTTGCTGAGTTGGTATTTTTAAAGCCTGCTGAGCATTCTGAGAATAAAACAAGCACTAAAGCTACCAGTGCTACACGGTGCAGCATAGTTGTGTGGTCACTCGTTACCGTACGGTTCACTCTTAGCTCTTTATGTGAGCATGCACTCCATGGTTCCCCCGAGGCTTGCCTGGCATGGCCCACATGAGCCAGGGTGGCGGTAGTGTATCTACACATCTGATTTTACAGCATGAGGAGACTTGCTGGGGTCTGAATTGTTAAAAGACATTTTTTGGCACTGCAGCTTTCCTAATTCATTACATGTGTTCAAACATATGCATGGTTTTGTCAGGAGAACCTGTATTCCGAAGTGGGCATGAGTGTATTAACCTGTAGCTCATGGGGTCTGCGATTGTTCACGTTTGGCCTATCACACGCTTGACTGTATCTGCTTCTGGTTTGAAAAACATTTAAAAAAATGTAATTTGATTCAAATATTTGTAGAAGCTTCAAAACACAGAGGTTGGGCTCTAGTGTGTCAGGGTAAGGTGTAAGACAGCTGTGGCTTCAGGGAAGCCGCTGAGCTGGCTGGGGAGGGCCTCCCTATTAGAAACGGAGAGACGTCTGCCCCGCTCGGGAATGTTCACCTTCCAAATGCTCAAGGCTTGTGTTGACTTGAAGTGCGCGGGCACAGCACAGGCCCTGTGTGGCTGTGGGACTAGCTCCCCCTGGCGAAGAGCCATCAGGAAGGGCTCAGGTGGAAGCTGCCTGCCCCCAAGGACAGGCGGGCAGGGTTCCTGCCAGGGAAGGCTGGTGCACCCCCTACCTAGTCTTTCTCGTTCCTGCAACTCCCCGAGGGACTGAAGGGGCCTTGCAGACTCCCTCCACTCAGGGGTTTTGTCCCACCCTTCTGACTTATCCTCTGGTTTTAATAATAATTGTAGTGAATGGAGAAGTCAGCTTGGGACCAGAAGGCCCACACAGAAGAATCAGATGACTAGGAATGCTTTTTGTTCCCATTTGTGTGTTCCTCGGTGGGGCGTTATTTCTGTGAGTTCCCCACATTTGCAGATGCCTCCAATAGACTGGACTTGGGGGAGGTGCTGCTGGTGGTGGACCAAAGCCTCTGCGTGAGCAATACTGGTTGGGAATAACATGGCCAGTGGATCGCCTTTTTTAAAGAATGGCCTTGATTAAGGATCCACTAGTCTGCCCGCATGTCCGGCCCTACTTGCAGGTATAAAGAGAAAGCCGCACAGGATTCGGTCAGTTATTCAAGCACATGTTGGTGTGGCTGACCAATAGGGCTGGAATTCTTTTCAGGTCCAGTGTGGTAGGAATGTTGTGATTCTGTCTGACCACTTCCTGCCAGTCCACATGACAGTTTCTTCTTTCTGCAACTGACACTGGCAGGCTGGTTCCCTCCAGAGTTCAGCCGTGGACCTTTCCCTCTACATTTGGTATGCTTCATCAGGAGTCCGAGCACCTGCAGTTATCACTCCAGGATCACAGCATGACTCCAGTCTTGCTTTCTTCCTTTCCAGTGGTATTCCCCCAAACTTCTTTACATTTCTGACACGCTGGACAGACTCCATGTTCCTGGGTCTTCCTACATTTCCTCTGTGAAGGTGAATATGATGTAAGGTCCCTCTTTTCAAAAAGCTTACAGCCTAGTGCAAAATATAAAGAAGCACATGCTTTTACTATGTGCGGAAGATTGGCCCACAGGGTTACAGGAGTCCAAAAGAGAGAACAATTATGTATGCAGGGGCAGATCAAAGAACGTTCTTGCAGGAGGTGATGTGATGTGGATCTTGAAGGATGGGTAGGACTCAGAAATGCAATGACATAGAGTACAAAATGTAATGTAATATACAATGAAGTACATTCAGCAGAGGGAAATCCAGAGGTAGAACTGGTTGGGAAGTATACGAAGAAGAGAGTGATTCTATTTGCTTGACATTCGGTTGTGTTGGAAGGAATTTTACTCTGTAGGAGATGATTTTAGGACAGAGGAGTGGCATTATTAGAACAATTTCCTAATGCTCAGCCTGGCACCAGTATATGATATTGGGGTGGTGGAGGAAGGAAAGAGAGGCTTTTCTGAGTTAGACAAGTGGCAGAGAGCACAGAGAGTCAGAAGGGAGAGGAGGTAGAATTTTCAGGGCAAAGGAGAGGAAGCGTTCATGATAATCCCCAGGTTTGAACCTGTGATTGGGAGGCTCAGGATATTATGAACACTGTAGAGAAAAGAGGAAATGGGTGGGTAGAGGGAATGAATTTAGGACACGCTGGGCTGGAGAGATCTCTGGCAAATCCAAGTGGAGACTCCCATTCCCCCATGTCCAACCTCAGTGTTCTCGACTCCTCTTTTAGGTCACTCTTCCCAGCCAGGACCAGCCCTGCTTTGGCACCCAGGCTTATCTGACTTGAGGCACTAAATACCAACCCCCTGATGGGCTGATGATGAGAACCTTGTTGTTTATCTCCAAACCCTCACAGGACCAGCCTTTGTTCATCTCCTTTGCAAATTCCTATTCTCTTTCTTATTTCTCACTCATATAGGCCTTCTTGGGCCAGAAGCCCCTATCCCCAGGCTGGTGCCAGGGCCCTGATATCCATGGACAGAACCCAGGAGCTGAAAGCTAACCTTTAAAGATAACTTCCTGGGTTTTCTGTTTGTCCTGTCAGCCTAGGGGACACCTTGTGGCTTCTGGCCAGTGACCATTTTTAAGGCCCATAGGACTGGCTCAACTCTGCTGTCTGCAAGATCCAGGCCTCAGTTCAAGTCCAACACCACACCTCACCAAGTGACTTCCAGGAGATGTGAGGTGTCCAGCAGGTGCATAGCGAGCACACTGCACCTTGCATCCACCTGGGACCTTTGATGAAAGCATCTTGCATCCCGCCTCCCTCTGTCCAGCCTGGTTATCCTCCCACACCTGGACATCTGACCTTAATGCCACATGGAGGTGTCTGCGCTGCTGGTGCTGATGTTTCCTGTCTTGGTTGTTTCTGCCTCTGGTTGCACCTGGGCTCTGTGCGGTGCTGTCATCCCGTTCCATGGAAGCTTCCTTTGTGTTTGTAGTTTGGGGCCTGCAGAAATAAATTGAAACCGGGGAGTGAGCTGGGAGCATCCAGAGTCTCTGTGACTGATTTAGTCAAGCATCTTCAGTCACTTTCCTCTCATTCTGAAGACTTCACATAATTAAAACCATTCCTGGCCAACACTAAATAAATTTTGCACATGCTGCTTGAATTACTGTGCAGTCTTACCCCAGTGTGGCTTTCTACGAGATTAATATTTCACTGAAACTATTCCTCTGGGTAGGCAGAAGCCAGCAGCTGTGGAAATTCAACATTTGCTTTATACAATGAAACTTTAGGACAGGGCTGCTTTTCACATTTCTAGGATATGTAGCTCATTTGGAAAAAAAAAAAAAGCATTCTTGGCAGAGTCCATGTGGCATGAGCCAGATATCCCAGCTTGTGTTGCTATATATTTAGATATAAAGTGATGAGAAAATGTGCTTCTAAATGCTTATCATATAATACTCGTGCATAAAAATTGGAATTGCTATTTATTGAGCACCTACTATGTACCATGCATTTACATGCTCTGTATCTTCACAAACACCCAGAAGTGCACCAGACCTGGGCCTATTTGTCTTCTGATCCCTGTTCTGTCTTGGACAGCAGGAGCCAAACTGCAGGCTGCCTTTCTCAGCCTCAAGGATGCTCTGGCTTCCTTCTGGGTTTGGCCCATGGAGGTACCACTGGGCCGTTAGAGGGTAGAGGAAAGAAGGAAGCCAGTATTTCCTCCCTCCCTCTCTTCCTGAAGCACCTCCTCTAGTAGTGGCCGCATTTCTGTGATTCCAAATTCCTCCCGGTGACCCTGGCTCTTGGGCGACACTGCCTCCTCACTTTGTCCCTTCAACTGTCTGCTGCCCATTGTTGATCTCTTGATTGCCTCATGGTCCCACCCCATACAACCTTCCTCCAACAAATTTCATCTTTTAAAACTCAGGTCAATTTGAGAGGTGCCTCGGAGGCTCAGTTGACTAAGTGTCCAACTCTTGATGTCAGCCTAGGTCATGATTTCACAGTTCATGAGTTCAAGCCCCACATCGGGCTCCTTGCTGATAATGTGGGGTCTGCTTGGGATTCTCTTTCTCCCTCTCTCTCACTCAAAATAAATAAACTTTAAAAGTCATGTCAATTTCAGAAGTTCTTTAAACCCTCCACTTTGTCGTCTCTTATGTCAGGCTTCACACTTCAACCTCTCACCTTCCACCTGCATTTCTACCTTTATTACTGCAATCAATTACCTGCATTAAATTATTTCTGTTGCAAATACTTGAAACAGTTTCTGTTTCTCTGCTTAGATGCTGACTGATGGATTAAGATAGGAATCAGCCTCATTTTAATAAGGTCAATTAACTTGCCCAGTCTTAAAGACAGGGGATGGTGGAGCTCAGGTTTAAATTCAGGCCTGATCAGTCCTGAAGCTTATGAGGTTTCCCCTACATTAGCCTGTGTTCTGCTCATTGGTGCTGCATGAACCAAGTCTAATATCTCCTGCCTAATCCATTCACATTCTGGAAGAAGGAAACTCTTACCATCTCCTTCTCCAAGATTTCCCCAGATGAAATTCTTTTCCCTCCAACTGTTGCTCATAAGAAAGAATTTTGAATTTCCCCTGATATCTTGGTTGAGTCTTTTGGATTCATGCTTCTTAAACTTTAACGTGAAAATTATGATTCAGGATGACTCTGGAGACAGTTTCAGATTTACATGTAATTGTAGGAAATAATACAGAGAGCCCCTGTTCCATTGAACCAGTTTCCCTAATGATAAAATTTTGTAAGACTGTAGTACAATGACCACATCCACCAGGATGTTGACATTGATACAGTAAAAAATGCAGAACATTCCCATCACCACAAGCCTACCCCTGTTGCCCTTTTATAGCTACACTCACCTCCCTTCTGACCTCACCACCTCCTTAGCCCCTGAAACCACTAATTCATTCCCCATTTCTGTAATTTGACACTTCAGGAATCTCATATAAGTGAAATCATACAATACGCAACTTTTTGGCATGGAGTTTTTTCACTCAGCATAATTTTTTGAATTCAAACTCAACCAGGTTGTTGTATGAGTTAACATTTTGTTTTGTTTTGTTTTTTAGTAGTATCCCATGTATGCACCATATTTTGTTTAAATATTCACTCATGGAAGAAAATTTGGGTTGTTTCCAGTTTGGGGCTATTACAAATACAGCTGCTATAAATACCTATGCGGTTTTTGTGTGAACCTAAGTCTTCATGTCTCTGAGATAAATGCTGAGGAGAAATGCAGTTGCTGGGTTGTATGTCTAATTTTTTTTTAAGAAACTACTAAGGGGGAGAAGAAGGGCGGAAATGGTGGGGGAAAGGGAGAGAGGCAAACCATGAGAGACTCTTGAATGCTGACAAAAACTGAGGACTGATGGATGTGGGGGGAGGGGGGGATGGGCATGGAGGAGGACACTTGTGGGATGAGCACTGAGTGTTATGTGGAAACTAATTTGACAATAAACTATTAAAAAAAAAAAAAGAAACTACTAAATTGTTTTCCATAGTAGCTGTTTCGTTTTACATTTCCATGAACAATGTATGAGTGATCCATTTTTCTACATCCTTATCAACATTTGGTGTTGTCACTATTTTTGAAGATTCTTTATATGTTCTACATACTATTCCTTTTGACAGATAAATAATTTGCAAACTCCCCCCCCCTTCCCGACTCTATAGTTTGTCTTTTCATCCTGTTAACAGAGAGGAAGCTTTAATGGCTTAAATTAAAAGTTTAATTTTGATCGTGTCCAAGTTATCAATTTTCTCTGCTTTGGAATGTAATTTTGGGGTCAAGCCTACAAATCCTCCTCCTCCTCCTGGATTCCAGGGGTGACAGAAGTAGGGAGATAGAAGGCTCTGGTTGGAGAGTGGGATTTCTGAGTGTGAGTGTCACTTACAGTCACTATGGGAGGGCCTGGGAACAAAGAGCAGAATGAAGACATGGTCCCTGCTCTTAAGGGGCTTGCAGCCTAGATTTCAGAGGTGGCGCCTTTCCAGATGTGTCCCTGGAAATGGTTTGCTGCAGTGGGTTGGAGGGGAAGTTTGGTGGAGCAAAGGAAGCCAAGTGTCTGGCAGGCTAGCATGTTGGATGTGTCATGGTGTTTATCAGTCCTGTAGAGAAGAGCAGGTTTCTCTCTGCCCAGTGATTTCTCCTGGCCATGTGTATCCTCTTCCCATCCTGTGGTATGGGAGCTCTTTTCCATTGAAGCCTTTGCATCTCGGACTCCATGCCGCCACGTTAGGGTCAGCTCCTGCATGGTTTTCACTAGTGTAGAGGGGAGGGTGAGTGGGTGTTAAAGACCTGCTTCTACGCTTTGGTGCCTGAGTTTCTAAAGAGCTGTCAGTTCTGTGCTTCGAGTTTACTTTTTGTTCTTGCCTTTAATTTCTCCATGAGGCAAATGGAGATAGGAAGGTGCCACAAATCCTTTGTGAGGCTGAGGCAGCGTGGATAAGTATCTACGAGACATACATAAACAAGCAGAAGTCACAGGCAGCGGTGCGGACAACTGAATGTGTGTGTATGGTGTGTACACGTGGAGCAGAGGGGCTGCTCAGTGCTCTAGGAGCTTCGGACAGACTCCAGTCCTTCTGTACACTTTTCAGTGAGGCTGGCAACATAAAGAAGCTGTGTGGGATCTAGTCCTTTCAGGGGCTCTCGCTGGCTTCCCTAGCTGGGCTGAACATAGCTTGAGGACTTGAGATTTCTGGCTGTGAGAAGTCACACATCAGCATTTCCAGGTTTCTCATGCCTACACAGAGCTGCGTGAGGCTTCATTTCATGGCCCATCTGGGCACTGCTCTCTGGGAACCGAATTTTCTCCCTTCCTGTTCCAGGGAGATGCTGGCCTGAAAATTTCACTGATGAGGGGCCACGTGGACATAGCCCATTGTGGCTGTTTTGTAGGTTTTGGCTGACAGGAGGAAAGAGGAAGCAAGCATCTGTGATCTTTTACCCCTTGCTTCCCTTTTTATGAACTTGGGAGTTTAGTTTCTCTGGCTGTCTGGTTCAAATTCCCCATTACACTCTGGCAGTGGGCTCTATCCTCTCCGGAGATGCCATTCCATCTTTTCAGAGGTTCAGGTAAACATCATCTGGGCTTCTTTGTGAGGTGCGTGACTATACTAGGTCTAGGGCATGATGTGGTCTCCTGAGCATGTGATGGCTTTCTGATGTTTTTTGTGTCATTCTTTCAGAACTTGAGAAGCCAGCTGAGGCCAACCAAGTTTCAGGACCTCTACTGCCTGGCACCAGTGTCACCAGAGATGAACTGTTTTTGCCAGATAATCCTCTGTTCCTGACAGCGCATCTCTCCCCAGGTATCTATGGGGATAATGAGGTTTTATACTCATGACACTACGTAATGAGATAGTCACCGGCATGGGGACTCACATACCAGGGCATAGTCATTGCTGCTACTAAAGTATAAGATGAAATGTATCATCACCTGACACATTCCATTTTATACTTTCAGTGATTATCGCTTCTCGGCCTTTTGGCTAAGATCAAGTGTAGTATCTATTCTTATCAGTTTAATATACTTTCAGTGATTACACTCAATATAAATGAGTGGACTCAAGGTTCCAGAGAATATGATTTTGTACCACTGGAAATGAGGTTGCCTCTAAGATGGAAGCCAGTGAAAATAGTATATGATGCATTTAATTAGCCATTCAGTCTACGAGATTGTGCTCATAGACAGGCTGTCATCTTCATCAAGAGACTAGCATGTGTTTAGGGAGACAAAATTATGAGATGTAAGTGATGGACAGAAGCTGTGGTTTTTCAATTGTGTTGCAGTTAGTCAGTAATTAGGAGAAGTAGCTTTGGGTCAGGGATGAAAAAAGCTGTTAGAGAGTAAGAATTGTAAGAATTGGTGGGTTCTGCCCAGAGAGAGTATGCTGTGCTGCTAATTGACTGGGCCTGGAGTGTCCTTTACACATGATTTCCCCCAGAATAGTGTGGGGTTAATCTGATGAGTTATCACCAGGAGAAAGTCTTGTCTTTGAAAATATGCAGCTCCTTGGTTGCAATTTTATCCTTACCAAGATGATCGCCAGGATCCACGTGTCTAGAAGAGGACCTGATTTAGTTCCTGTGAAGCTGACTCTCCAGTTACGAATTAATAAACTGCTATTGGTTGATATGTTCCCTTAAGGCTTGGTTAATGTGAGTTATTCTTCCGGAACACATTCTGGTCACTGGGAATATGAAGTTGCTGGCCCAAACCTTGCACTCATGTCCTGATCAAGGCCTGCCAAGCAACCCCTCTCTCTGACACCTTCCTGATGGTACTGGTGTTGCACACAAGGCTCACAAACAGTAAGAGTCACTTAGACCAGTCAATGAAGTTATGATCTTAGAACAGGGCTTCTGAACCTTGATATATCCACATTTTGGGCCATTTAGTTCTTTGTTGTGGGGAACTATCCTGGGCATTGTAAGCTGTTCAGCATATCCTTCCCTCTTACCTACCAGATGCCAATATCCACCTCTCACTGCAATTGGAACAACCAAAAATATTTCCACATATTGCCAAAAGTCCCCTGGGGGGCAAACTGCCCAAAGTTGATAATCATTGATTCTAGGAACTAAGCAGTGGTAAGGGACTTCCCTTACTACTGTTCCTGTAAGGGAACAGACCACAAATTGTACTGGAGGGTAGATGAATGCCTCATACTCCTTACCTTCGTATTGGTAGGTGTACTGACCAGGGATCTCCAGAGAAACAGAAACAGTAGAGTATATATATCCTATTTATAGGTGAAGTGTGTGTGTGTGTGTGTGTGTGTGTGTGTGTGTGTGTGTGTGATTTTGGAGGCTGAGAAGCTCCAGGATCTGCTATCTGCTAGCTGGAGACCCAGGAGAACCTGTGATATTGTTGAGTTAAAGTACAGAGGGCTGAGGACCAATGGTGAAAGTCCAATCAATCTGAGTCTGGAGAAGAGATGAGATGTCTCAGCTTAAACAGTAAGACAAGAAAAAAGGGAAGAATTTGTCCTCCCTCCACCTTTCATTCCATTGGGCCCTAAACATACTGGATAATGCCCACCCACATTGGGGAGGGCAGTTTACTTTTGTGAGTCCCCAGACTCGTATGTAAACCTCATCTGAAAAAACCTTCACAGACACACCTAGAAATAATGTTTAATCTGGGCATCCCATAGCCAGTCAGGTTGATTAATAAAATTAACCATCACAGTAGGAGATGCAGAAAAGTTTTAATGATAAGGCAGATCTCCAGTGGGAGGTGTCCAGAGCTACCTGGACTGTTCCATCGCTGTTAAGGGAAGGTCAGGGAGAAGGGTTTGGTATAGAGTTTGGCTCTAGGGTTCATCACTTCTCTAACTTCTGCAGAACCTGTCTCATTGGCAGCTGTCTTGAGCAGAATCTCCTCTGCCAAGTTCTGCCCTCTGTCTCAGTGCCCTCACTAAAGTGCCCTATGACCACCTGGAGAACTGCCTGTGTGGCAAGGCCAGTGAGAACTCACCCTTGTATCCTGCATCAGATTTATAAAGGAGGCACTAAGAGTCTCCTGGGCTTGTGCTGCTAATAGTATCCTAGTGTTCAGGTTGAAGGGGATCACAGAGGTCAGGTAGAGCACTGTGCAAACTCTACTGGGCATTTTATAAAATTAGAATTCGATTCCAAAGGTCTTGGGTGGTGTCCAAGATTATGAGATCCAACAATGCTGCTCATCCTTGAACCATACTTTAAGTAGTAAGACTCTAGACCAGAGGTCTGCAAACTATGGCCCATGGACCAAGTTGGGTCTACCACCTATTTTTGCAAACAAAGTTCTATTGGAAGACAGCCACACTTGTTCATTTACGTATTGTCTGTGGTGGCTTTCATACCATAATGGCAAAGTTGAGTAGTTGAAACAGAGTCTCTATGGTCCTTGAAGCCTGAAATACTCTCTGGCCCTTACAGTAAAGATGCACTGACTCCTGCTTTAGGCTGATTTGTGCCACAAGGATGATGGGGGATCTTCCGATTGCTCTTTTGGATGGGCCACCCAGAGGTTGTCTTTCCTTACCCTTGGCCTGCCTTTTTCATCCCTCTTCCTCTTGTCTCCAGCTCCTGCAGCCCTCTCCATTGGTGCCTGGGGCACGAGGAGGCTTGTAGGAAGAATTTCTGTGCCTCCATTTTGCACGTGATCCTCTCATGCTGCTGAGAAAGTACTCTCTCTGTTTGGCATCCCACTCAGCGCCAGTCAGCCCTGGTATCCTGGTGGCTTAGAAATACCTTCAGAAACGTATGCACACAAAACTCATGCCTAAATGCTTTTTTTGATTTTCAGCCAGCCAGAATTTACTGCGAGACTCCTTTCATCAGGCACCATGCTATATGCTTAGGTAACAAGGATACATCAGATGCCTTTTCAGTCTAGAAGAAAACCTGTAAACTTATCATTAGAATTATAATATCACAGATGCAATATTAGAAGAATATTTGGAGACTTTGATAGCCAAAGAAAAGGGTCTGAGTGATTAGGGGCTTTACTGTAGTGGACCTTTTATATTTTTTTCCCTCAAGCATGAATATATATTTTTAAAATAGTTTATTGTAAAGTTGGTTTCCATATAATACCCAGTGGTCATCCCCACAAGTGCTCTCTATGCCCATCTGGAAAACAGTGTGGAGTTTTCTCAAAAACTTAACAATAGAACTTCGCTATGACCCAGCAGTAGCACTGCAGGAATTTACCCAAGGGATACAGGAGTGCTGATGCATAGGGGCACATGGACCCCAATGTTCATAGCAGCACTCTCCACAATAGCCAAAACATGGAAAGAAGCTAAGTGCCCACCAACTGACGAATGGATCAAGAAGATGTGGTTTATCTATACGATGGAATACTACATGGCAATGAGAAAGAATGGAATCTGGCCATGTGTAGCAACATGGATGGACCTTGAGGGTGTTATGCTGAGCAAAATAAGTCAGGCAGAGAAGGACAGATACCATATGTTTGCACATATAGGAGGATTAGGAGGAACTTAACAGAGGACCATGGGGGAGAAGAAGGGGAAAAATAGTGGGGGAGAGGAAGGGAGGCAAATCAAGCATGAATATTTATTGAATTTTATACAAACATGTTCTTGACTGTAATGATGTGATGTATTTTTCCTCTGAATCTCTAAATGTGATAGATTATAATTATTTACTATCCAATTTTTAATAAGTGAAATTACATCTTCATATTCATATGAACTATATTCATAATATGATATAAATTAGAATTTAATTGACTTCAATTTTAATAGCATAAAATAATTCTGCTACCATTCCTGTTAACTTAAAACCAAAATTTGAATACAGGATTCTTTAAATCGAGTAACTTTCAGAATTCACTGTTGTACCTCGTTAACACCTTATTACTATTATTTTGAAATTGTGGTAAAATATGTATAACACAAAATTTACCAGCTTAACATTTTAAACTTAAAGTTCAATGGCATTACGTGCATTTGAATAGTTGTGCAATCATCCATATCCAGAATACTTTTCATCTTGCAAAACTGAAACTTTGTACCCTGTGCCCACTAAACAGTAACTTCTAATTTTTCCCTTTCCCTAACCACTGACAGCCACCATTCTACTTTCTGTCTCTGTGAATATAACTACTTTAGTTATTTCATATATGTGAAATGCTACAGAATTCTGGCTCATTACAGTTGTGACTGATTTATTGCACTTAGCATAATGTCCTCGGGGTTCATCCATGTTGTAGTATGTGTCAGAATCTCCTTCCTTTTAAGTCTATAATATACATTGTATGCATATACCATATTTTGTTTATCCATTCATCTTCCTTCCTTCCTTCCTTCCTTCCTTCCTTCCTTCCTTCCTTCCTTCCTTCCTTCTTTCCTCCCTCCCTCCCTCCCTCCTTTCCTCCTATACTAGCCATCCTAATGGGTGTGAGGTGGTATCTTATTGTAGTTTTGATTTGCGTTTCCCTAGTGATTAGTGATGTTGGTCATCTTTTCATGAGCTTATTGGTCATTTGTGTATCTTCTTTCGAGAAATATCTATTCAGATCATTTGCCTATTTTTAAATCAGGTTGTTTGATTTTTTGTTGTTGAGTTTCTAGGGTTTATTTATATTATCTGCATATTACCCCCCAAATCAGATATATTATTTGAAAATATTTTCTCCCATTTTGTGGGTTACTTTGCACTTTGCTGATTGTGCCCATTGATGCACAGAAGTTTTAAGTGTTGATGGAGCCCAATTTATCTCTTTTAACTTTTGTTGCCTGTGCTTTCAGCATTTATATAAGAAATCATTGTCAAATCCAATGTCATAAAACTTTTCTCCTATGTATTCTCTTAAAAGTTTTATAATTTTAGTTCTTCCATTTAGGTCTTTGACCCATTTCTAGTTAAATTTTTTTTTAAATGTTTTATTTATTTCTAGGAGAGAGAGAGAGAGAGAGAGAGAGACAGCGTGAGCAGGGGAGGGTCAGAGAGAGAGGGAGTCACAGACTGAAACAGGCTCCAGGCTCTGAGCTGGCAGTCAGCACAGAGCCCGACGCGGGGCTCGAACCCACGAACTGTGAGATCATGACCTAAGCAAAAGTCGGACACTTAACCGACTAAGCCACCCAGGCGCCCCTCCAGTTAAATTTTTAATGTGGTATAAGGTAAGGTTTGAACTTTATTCTTTTGCATGTGGATACTCAGTTTTCTCAACACCATTTGTTGAAAAGATTGTTCTTTCCTCATTGAATGGTCTTGGCATCCCTGTTGAAAATCATCTGACCATATATGTAAAGTCTTATTTCTGAGCTCTGTAGTCTGTTCCATTGGTCCAGATGTCTGTCTTTATTTCAGTCCCACATTATTTTGATTATTGTAGCTTTGTAATAAATTTTGAAATCAGGAAGTATGAGACTTCCAATGCAGTTCTTTTTCCAGATTCTTTTGGCTACTTGAGATTCCATGACTTTGGTATGGATTTTTCTATTTCTGAAAAAAAAAAGTCATTGGGATTTTGAGACTTCTATAGGACTTTTGAATTCTCTTTTAAAGGAAAATTTACCAGACAGATAAGGGGAGGAGGGGGCATTTTAGGCAAAAGGAAAAGCATGATCAAATGCATGAAAAGGCAGAAGAGCTTGGTACGTTTGGAGAACTAAAAGTAAACTGGTAATGTTGGAGCATTAGGCATGTCTACATTTCAGTGTATGTGAGTGTGGGTGTAGACTGAGGAGGAGATGAATTAGGAGCTAGGGTAGGAGTCCGATATTGTGGAAGTGTCTGTGTATTGTGCTAAGAAGTTTAATGGGGATTAGCTGAAGGTTTGGGCTGTGGAGTGAAGTGATTAGGTTTGTACTTTATATAAAGATGGCCCAGTTGGTGAGAGTGTGCACTAGATTGGGCAGGAAGAAGGTGTTGGCAGGATTAGGTGGAGTAAAACTCTCAGAAATGAAACAGTGAGATTTGTGCTATGGTAGAATTAGTGGGGAACGATAGGAAGGAATGGATCTGAAATAGTCTTGCATCACTACATACTCAGACATTTCCCAGTGACTTCACTCTCTTCTTGGGTCCTCAAGTCCTCAGATCTGCAGAACAGTCTCTGAACTCAGAGTGGTGATTCCAGCTATTCACTTGTATCATATAGTTGTGCCCTTTCAAGAACTCCAGTGGCTGTTGACTAAGGTCCAGGGCTCTGGCTCAGAGGTGCAGGGTCCCTCAGCAGTAGCCGGTCCCTCTCAGAGCCAGCCCCTGAAGCTACAGCTCCGCATCCTGCCACTCTTGGGCCTTGGGCTGCTCCAACAACCTTGTGGTTATTTCTGTCTTACCTGTACATTGATCTTTCTTTCCTTGCTTTGGTTTCCCTGAGCCCACTGGAATCCACCAGAATGTGAGTTGTCTTCTCTGTTGTGACCCATTCCATCCACCTGTGGAATTACAGCTCCCCAGGCCCTGTTGTGTGGTCCACGTTACTGAGGCCATGACCCACCTGAGAACCCGTTTATTCTCCAAAGACTGGAGTCAGCTTTCCCCAAGCTGACATCCCTCCACTGTGACTCAGTTCCCCGCCCTCGGCCTAGAGACAACTCCTAGCATTGAATAGTTGTCGGGGTCTTTGCCACTTCTTTCTCCCTTTATCTCAGCGAGTGCTTTGCTGAGTGAACTGGGTGATGAGAATGCCAAGTCTGAGCTGCAGCAGCAGCAGCTGCGGAGAGAATGTGCTCCATCAGCCCGAGGCTGAGCCACTTAGCACTGAGATCCTAAGTCCCTGTTCTAAACCCTGGTGGGACCGTTCTGCTGGTTGGCAGCATGTGTGTTTGCTTGGTCCTTTCCTGGTCACAGGTGGAGTCAAGGAACTAGGGGCAGGGAGTGGGCTTAAGCTCCCAAGTTCTTGTGGGCGTTTTAGAACTGGAAACATTTTGGCAGTTCTGGGACAGCCAGCTCTGACCCATTGCCAAAGACACACATTTGGTGACCTGCAGGATGAGGCAAACTGATCAAAGTACACAAAGACTGTCAGTGCAGGAGAAAGCAGAGCCAGGCAAGGAGTGGGCTGCCGCTTGGGGTTACAATGAGCGTTTGAACTAATGATGGGCTGTGCTTCCAAGGCAAGCCAGACACAATGCAATAAAAAGCTGTAGGGAAGGTGAGGGGGAAGTATTAAAAGGGAACTGGGGAGGAGATGGGGAAGGGAACGGGGAAAGTCCAGGACAAACAGAAATGTAAGGAGTTTCTGCTTCACTGAAAGCCAAGAAGCTCAGAGAGTCAAAGAGGACAAGACCCCAGATCCCTGACTGGGAAGTCTGGCCGGCGTTGAGGGGACTGGGTCTTTGCTGTTGAGCCCAGGCTACCTGGAACACAGCCTCAGAAGAGCAGAATGTGTTCTCATCGCTTAATTTGTGTTTCCAAACAGAAGAGAAGCGAGGGAGGTGCCACCTCGATCCAGCTGAAGCATTTCCAGGAGGCTTCCCTCTGGATGCCACGTCGAGGCTGCCCTTCCGCCGTAGCACAGCGCTGGTGATTGCCGAGTGCGTGGACATGGCTTTGCTCAGCAACATCCTAGCGGCCTATTCCTTTGTCTCAGGTAGCTGTCCGGTCTGGCTGGGCCAGGGCTGAGGGCTGAGGGTATCTTCTGCGTGGCCATCAATGGCCTTATACTCAGGAGAGAAATGCTAATACGGTCAAAGCGGAGGGATTCTGCTGTGCTGAATTTTGAGATGAAAGATCTTCTGGTTTGAAGGTTAAGCTTGATATTCTCTAATTTGGCAGATGGTTTTGTGGTAGGGGGTGGGCTCTCAGAGTTTTATCTTGCTAAAAGTATTTGGCTTCCTTGGGGCTCAGGTGAGTGAATAAAGTAGCTTGAGGCTATTCTTGTCATTATGCACTTGACTCCAGGTGAGAGAGGCTTATGGAGTATTCTCAGCCTGCTTATTTCTGTGCAGTGGTTCTCAGCCCCACCCAGGTGTGTGTGTGTGTGTGTGTGTGTGTGTGTGTGTGTGTGTGGAGGGGGTGTATGTTTGTGGGGCTGTATGAGGTATCCAATAACCTCCTCAGACACATGAAGACATGAAGCATGTAAGTCTGAGAGTCTGTTATTTGCCCCTTCCTTGATTCAGCCGTACTCAGGAAGATGGCTTACTGTCTCCTCAAGCCACTTTCTTGAGAATAGATGCCATTCATTTAAGAGAAGCCATTTAAAAATCCATGAAAATATACCTCAATCAAGGTGAAATTTTAAAAGACACATGAAAATGCTCAATGGTTTGAGTGACCAGACGAATTTTCTGCTGCTTGAATTTTATTTTTTGATAGTTTGCTTTCGCTGTGTTTTGTTTTGCCTGTTGTCTCAGGATGTTGTATAAAAAGGAAGGGTCTGAGGTTCTGATTAGAATTTCTCTAATCAGAGGACCAATTCTGCCTTCTGGTTCTCTGGCCAGGGTTGATAGGCGATGACCTCAGAGTTCAGAGGTAAAACCTGACATTTCTCTTTAGAGCAGCAAATCTTTTTTTTTTTTTTTTAACTTTTTATTAATGTTTTTTATTTATTTCTGAGAGAAAGAGAGAGACAGGGTGAGCAGGGAAGGGTCAGAGAGAGAGAGAGAGAGACAGACAGAATCTGAAGCAGACTTCAGGCTCTGAGCTAGCTGTCAGCACAGAGCCCAACACAGGGCTTGAACCCACAAGCTGTGAGATCATGACCAGAGCCGAAGTCGGACGCTTAACCAACTGAGCCACCCAGGCGTCCCTACAGCGGCAAATCTGAGCCAGGGCTGAGGATAGAGGAAGCTCATGGTTTCTCTTTGAGGGAGGATCTTGGATGACATGCAACCTAATTTTAGAAAGGAGGACTTCTCAGTGTTGACAAGATGCAGCACATAGCCTGCACGTGCCCCAAGGCCAGGGTTCTCCCGTCCTGGGTCAGTAAAGGCCTGGGTCGTCAGTCAGCCCCTCACCTCCCTAAGGAAGTCTCACGCCCACAGCCTCCTTCCAAGAGCACCACACAGCAGAGGAATCTCAGTTTTGCTCTTTCTTCAAGGCTGTACTGGGGAGCAAGGGCACTGGAATTGGAAAAGAGATGTTTGAAACTCTGGTATTGTGTTTCATAAGCAATAGAATGATGATCCTCTCAAGTCTATAGTGAAGACAAAGCCAAAATGAAGTGGGTGGTGGCAGAGAGGCCCTGGAGGTTCCAAGGCCTCCAAAGCACTTGCAAACCAGCTGTTTCAAGAAAGTATCTCGGGTGAGAAAATACAGGCTACTGGACTTTGGAGCTGTGCTTGGCACACGAGGTACCTGGCGGTTTTCCATTTTGGCCAGCATGACCCTGAGCTGTGACCATTGAACAAGGTAACTCATTGAATGGTCTGGTGTTTACTGTGTGTCTTGTGATCTTTCTAGGGCTGAAGGAGTGCATGGCCCCACTTTTCTCTCACCTCCAACCTTCCTCCTTCCAACCACATATTCTGGAATTAAATATTGATTGAGAGACAGTAAGATAATGCCTCTTTTAAATAAATATGGGCTGAAATTAAAAGAGAATGCAAGGAAATAGAAAGTAAAGTGGCCAAAATAAAATGTGCTCTATCTAGTAAATAGACTTGATGGCTGAAAATTAATTCTGAGTGTGCTGGGGGAACAATCCCTATAAAAAAAAAAAAAAAGAATTAAGAAAATTTAAAATATGAAGGTGAATATAACAGATACAAAAATAATTGTTTTAAAAGAAGAAAATAAAACAAATGAATTGGAGGCAATAATGAAAAGTATGTTAGAAGAAAATTATAAAAAATGTCCTAATCTTGTAGCTCTCCCATGTTCTCATTCAGCTGCATCTGGTCTTCAACTACACATGGGCCCCTGATCCCTCCTAATTTCTTCCAGAACATCAGTTGACTCTTATATTGTCCATATGGTCTATTGTTTCAGCAATATATTTGCTAATGCACATGACTCCTTTATTCTCTGTCCAGCCTCTGATTAAAACAACAGGCAAAACACTAACGCTAAGCAAACTTACTTTCTCCCCTTTCTCTCTCTGTGCTGAAGTAACCAAATGCTGCTGCAGATTGAGGCCATTGGAAATCCATGGTATCAAACTTCAGCTGAGACTGAAGCACTATCTTGTTTCCATTCTTCACAATAGCCATTTCAAACCCTGGAAGTTCTAGTAATTTTAAATACCTATTTATCCAAAATGTAACCTATGATTAAATGGCAAATGCAAACAAAGAGAAAAAAATGCAGCATTAATGAAGAAGGGCTAAAGTTTATAATATATAAAGAGTATTTACAAATCAATAAAAGATCAGTGTCTCAAAGAATAGTAGACAAAGAACACGAATCAGCAGTTTGCCAAAGAAACAATACAAATAGCTGATAAAACACACACAGCATGTGTTCTAGCAATTGAACAAATGCAAAATAAAAACAATGAGGTTAATATTTTTAATTTATAAAATTCTCAAAGGCTTGAGTGATTATGTATATAATTTCTGTTTTGGAGAGAGTGTGGGGAAATAAGTACTTACACATAGTGTTATAGAACTGTCAATTACTACAACCTCTCTAGACAATGATTTTGGAACATCTGTCAAAAGCCTTAGAAATACATATATCATTTAGCCAGCAGTTCCACAGCTAGGAATTTATCCTAAAGACATAACTAGGGACATGAGCAAAAATTTTACTATGAGAAGAATTGATCTCAGAACTGTTTATAATAGTAAAAAATCAGAAAATGGGTGAATATTAATTGAAGCAGAAAAATGTGCTATTGAGTGAATAAAGCCTGTTACCATATAGTATACGTAGTATAATCCCATTTATATTTGTATATTCACATGTATATGTAATGTAATGTAACTACATTTTACTGCAAATTATATCTGGATGCTGGGATTTTATGAGTGTATTTGTGTATTTTTAATTTTCTTTTGCTTAGCTGTATGTTTAAGTATTCTATACTTCATTTATATCACTTTTGTCATAAATAATGTTATTTTATTGGAATTTAAGATTTAGAATTATATCATACATATATTTTAAAAATTACTACTCCCTTATACTTTTCTGACTTCTAGACCTATGTATCAAAACGCCCTGAACATTACCAGTTGGGTGTTCCATAAGTATTTCAAATTCAACCTGGCCTGCAATGGAATATTGCCCTTTGTTTTAAATTGTTCTTTCTTTTCTGTACCATCCAGGGCATCACTTACACCAGAAATATGATTTCTAGTCTTTGATGTACCTTATTCACTGCCCATATACAACTGCTTAGGGTCGATCCATTTTGCCTCTCAATGTTTCTCATATGTGTCCCCTTATTTTATTCCCACCATCATTAAATTAATCCAAGTCCCACTCAGTTTTTGCTTATCTTGCTTATAATGGCATTTTCCATGGTCTGCCTGCCTGCAATCTTGCTTCATAGACTGTGTTTTATAGCAAAATAATCTTCTGAACTGTAGATGTGATGATGTAATTCTTTTTATTTTTTAGACTACTTTACTCATTATCTCTGGGATGAAGTAAGTCCAAGTACTTTTTCATGTTTTAATAGTTAGGATTGTTTTCAATTGCAAATAATAGAAAACCTCAACTTGGTGGCCTAAACATATAACAGTTATCTTACCTTCATGAGAAGTTTGGAGGTAGTGGTCCATTGGCTCAAAGATGTAGGGACCAACATCTCTGTGCTTCTCATGTTCTTTCTTTTATGGCTGCAAAAAGGCTGCTGTCATTCTTGCCCTGGTTCAAGATGGTCAAAAAAAGGAAGGATGTTCCAGTAGATCTCTTCTCATATTTCATTGGCCAAAACTTTGTTACAGGACCATCTAGCTGAAAAAAAGGACAAATCTTTTTCAACCTTTGGACCGGTGATTCATAACCAGGCATGATTTTGCCCTACAGGGGACTTCAGGAAATGTCTGGACACACTTTTGGTTGTCACATCTGGGGTTGGGTGGGGCTACTGCTGGCATCTGTCAGTGGAGAAACATCCTACGATGCACAAGACAACCCCCACAACAATGCATTAACTGGTCCAAGAGGTCAGTAGTGCTGAGGTTGAGAAGACATGTTCCAGAGGCAAGTAAGGGAGAAGAGATTTGGGGCAGTGTGACTTCTCCAACTCACAGTGTCTTATGTGGCTTACCAGGGCTTTTAGTGCCTGAACTTAACTTCTCTGTGCCATCATTTAATTGTAGACCTCCCTGACAAACACCTGATTCCAATTATTCTAAACCACTTGCTGAGCCTTTTCTCACCTCTTTGGCTTTTGCAGTCATTTCCTTTTCCAAGAATTCTGCCCTTCAGTCCCAGACTGGCTAGCTCCCTTGCAGTCTTCAGGGTCTGCTTATCTATTCTCTTTGCTCCCCTACCTGGCTTAGGTGCCTATCCATGTGCTCCTCACACGTTTTGTTTCACTCTATCTCAGCACTTGGATTGGAGGAGTTAACATTTCTTGTTTCAACTCTGTGCAGGCAACCTCTTGGGATCAATATAATAATTTATGATGAGGATAAAAATCTCATTAATAGTAATAAACTCATGAATAACTTCTAATAGGGTTGTTAGAAAGATTAAATGGAATGATTGCTCTTTAATTTAATGTTTTGAATTGATAATACATTCTCCTGCTCACTCTTCCATTTCGTTCAGTTTCTTCCTTAAAAGTCACCTTCTCAGTTAGATTCCCTCTGGTCACTCCACCTGCCTGCTCCCCTCCAGCACACATCTGATATTCCCTACCCTCCTTCCTATTTTTAATGTTTTCTTCCCTTATCACCTTATTATAATCTAATATATAACCATTTATCTTATTTATTTAATATCTCTCCTAATAGACTACAAGCTCCCAGGAACACTAGAATTTTTCATTCTTTCCTCAGCCTCTAGAACAGTGTCAGGCACCTATTAGATGTTCAACAAATTAGTGAATCAACATGGCTCAATGATCAAACAATATAAAAAGACAAATAGTAAGAAGTCTTACTACCTCTCCATCCATTCCTCAAGTCTGACCCATCATCAGCCTTCTCTGCATCCTTCCAGGGTTCTTTGTGCACAAGCAAGGAAATATGAACATACAGTCTCATTCTCTCCCCTCTTATACACAGGTAGCATATGATACATATGGTTTTGTACTCTGTTTTTTTTCAGCAAGCAACGTATCATAAATATGTGTTATAGCAGTGTATAGAGAGCTTC
The DNA here is from genome assembly GCF_008692635.1 of Crocuta crocuta. Lineage (NCBI taxonomy): Eukaryota > Metazoa > Chordata > Mammalia > Carnivora > Hyaenidae > Crocuta > Crocuta crocuta. Next base: position 425,643 of record NW_027530368.1, read on the forward strand.
CTTATTCTTTTAGACAACTATATACTATTCTTATGTACAGATGAAACCATAATTTAACCAGTCCTCTGCTGATGGCCAGTGGGAGTGGTTCAGATCTTTTCAAACAGGGCAACAGAGTTGCAATAAATAAATGATTAAATAAATATATATATACATGTTCAAGTGCATTTGTAGAATAAGTTCCCCAACGTGGAATTGTTGGATCAAAGTGTGTATAAGTTATTAATTAAGGTAAATATTATCAAAGTGCCACTTAAGAAGGAGTTTTACCAGGGGCACCTGAGTGACTCAGATTCTGTATTTCCCTTTCTCTCTGTTCCTCCCCCTCTCGCACTCTGTCTCTTTCTCTCAAAAATAAATAAAGATTTAAAAAAATTTTAAAGGAGTTTTACCAATTTACTCTTTTTAAAATGCATAAGAAGGTCCTGCGACAGTATTTTCCAACTGTTGGATTTTTGACAGTCTGATAAATGAAAAATAATACCTAAATATCATTTAATTTCTGTTTCTCTAGGTCACAGGTCAGCAAACCTTTTCTGTAAAGGGTCAGATAAATATTTTTGGCTTTGTGGGCCATGCAGTCTCTGTTCTAACTATTCAATTCCTGTGTTGTTAGCATGAAAGCAGACATAGATAAAACATAGATGAAGTGGCATCGGCTGTGTGCCAATAATGAAACAGATGGTGGTCAAGTTTGGCTTCTGAGCCATAGTGTGCCAATCCCTGCTCTAGGTGAGCATCCTTTCAAATACTGAAGGGCCATTTGTATTTCTTTTTCTGTGAACTGTTCATATCTTTTGTCCATTTTCTTTATTGGTTGGTCTTCTTTTCTTAATGCTCTTCTTTCTAGATGCTGTTTATAAACTAGCCCTTTGTCTCTGTTACATATTTCAAACATTTTTCATAATTTTGGCACTTGTCTTTTAACTAAACAATAAGTTTTTTCGATGCGGAAGTTTTGGGGGATCACTTACTTTTTCATTTAACTAATATTCTTTGAATATGTGACTATGACTATAAGTACAGTGGCGTGGACTATGTAGTAGTTCACCAGAATTTGAATCATTTTTCCTATGAGACTAGCTTGAGAAAGGTTGTCTCTTAATGGTGAGGGGACCTAACGCACCATAACTCAATTGACAGTCACAAATTTGGAGCTTGTAGAAAGCACCATAGTTTCTGTTTTGTGTTATTCCCCTTTGTTCTGGAAATTCTGTGAGAGGTGAGAACCTTTGTGTCTTTAGCCTGGAAGGTACGATAAACTAACAGTAAATTTTTGTGGAACAAAGTAACCTTTTATTGACCTATAATATTTGAACAAATTTTAACAATTGGAATATACCCTCCTAGAGAAGGTTTGATAAAACTAGTATTTTGATTCATAGCCAATGGCAAGAAAATTTAATGTACTACTTTTGAAAAGCCATTTGGCAATATGTACCAAGAGGTATAAAAATATGTATCCCTTCTAACACAAAGATTCCTTTTCTGATAGGGTGCCTGGCTGGCTCAGTTAACTGACTGATTTTGACTCAGGTCATGATTGTGGGGTTCATGAGTTTGAGCCCTGCATTGCGCTCTGTGCTGAGAGCTCAGAACATGGAGCCTGCTTCAGATTCTGTGTCTCCCTCTCTTTCTGTCCCTCCCCCCCACCTCATACTCTGTCTCTCCCTCCCTCTCTCTCTCACTCTCTCTCAAAAATAAGTAAACATTTTTTAAAAAGCATACTTTAAAAAAATTATTCCTTTTCTGAGAATGCATTAAAAGCCAACACATGAAACAAACAAGCAGAAAAGGAAATACTCTGATTATACGTTTGTCCGAGCCCATGGAATATACAACACTGAAAGTGAACCCTAATGTAAACTATGGACATTGTGTGATTATGATGTGTCAGTGTTGGTCCCTCATCTGTAACAAATGTACTGCTCTGGAAGGGATGTTAATAATGGGAGAGGCCATAGGTGTGTGGGGGTGGACAGTATTTGGGAAATCTCTGTATTTCCCTCTTAAATTTGTTGTGAACCTAAAACTGCTCTAAAAAGTCTAAAAGCAAACAAAAAAACATGCGGATAAAAATATATAAACTATATAAATACTCTGAAGTAAATATAAGTAAATACATACATATTCATATGAAAGGAAAAAAAGAACAGAAGAAAATTCACTACACTACACAGTGTGTAGTTATATTCAGGTAGTGAACTTATGGTGATTTTATGAAATTTTTTTCCACTCCCTACTCTTTTAATGTTATATACACACATACATTTACCTTTATATGTATGCACACATATATACAACTATAAACATCTATATACATGTTTATCCACATATAATAAATTTGTTAACTGGACTTTTAGAAACTGTGTATTCATGATCTAATTCAATAAATATTTGTGAGATACACACAATGGGCAAGGAAATGTGCTGGATGCTCTGGAAATTCAAAGCGAATCATGTGGATTCTGTCCTCAAATTTCTCACTCTTACATGGGAAAAATAGTAGTTATATAACTAATTATAATACAACTATATAAAGGGATGCCTAGGTTGGAGGGACTCATTAATCACACTCTTTCTTCTAGACTCAAGAAGCCAGAAACGCATCACTACAGCAGTGGTTAAGCCAGAATATAGGATGTTCTGGGCCTTCTACTGAGCTCCCTTTAGCCCTGGGGTGATAGGAGTGCAGGTCTTTCCTGCTGCAGATGAAGAAAGTTGAGGAGGGTGGATTAGGATGACAGGTAAGGGAATGGAGGTCCCTTTTGGGGGGTGCTTATGGCCTGGATGGGTGGTGAAGGAAGTCAAAAGAGGCAAAAGCAAGGGAGTATACTCCAGAGCCAGCCTAGTGGGGCAGGGATTCTCCAATATTCCCTCTTCCTGAGGAAGAACAAGTCAGGGATGGAAGAAAGAGGGCAGCTTTGTCCAGCATTTCAGAGAGGGCAGAAGTGTTAGTGGGAGTCTTCACTTCTCTATGGGGAAGGACGGAATCTCTCTCATAAAGAGGAATCCTTGCAATGCCTTAAGAGTTCAGAGAAGAGATTATGCTGACTATTCCCTGATACTACAAAAGCCCCTATTACTCTCTTTAAAACCTATTGGTAAAATTTTTTTCTTTCCAGTCAAGGGATTGCAAGCTTTGAGGCCAACAAGAAAAGCTTAGGCAGGAGAACCAGTTACACTTACACGAAGACCCGCTGATCTGGCCTGGGCTGCTTCTGCTCTTCTGCAGAGTTGGCTGCGCATGTTCTGACCTCTGAGGGTGCAAATGAAATTAGTCGCAGGACCTCCACATAGAGCCTCTTCCTGCTCATGAAAACAATGACCCTGCAGGAAGCAAGATACAGCAATACATTTATTTTTATTTACTAAGGGAAAACAACCAACAATAGCCCTCCCCACTCTACTTCCTGGGCAATTAACAGCTGTCTGGATATGGCCAAGACCAGGGTGGATCATTGGCCAAGAGGAAGTGACCTGGAGCAGAGATGAGAAAACAACAGCCACGATAGAGCTACAGTTTCGATTTTTGCAGAAGCATGATGAAGAAAACCGAAACAAATTATATTGGCTGTGAAAATCAACCCTGAGTCACCTCCTCAGGAACCAGTAAACTCCCTCTCCCTTTCTAACTGCTTTTGCTGGGCTTCTCTGGGAATCCTTGTCTGAGACTGCTATAGGCAAGAGTATGGTTTCTGGTTGGAACAGCAGGACAGGATGGACTCGTTAAGCTGGGGAGAGGGGAGGATAGTGGTTCCCAAGATAAAGTTCAATAACCATCTTCAAAGTTAACCTATCTAATGGGGGGCTGTGCGGGCATGGTGTGAAAAACATGGTGACATACTTTCACAGGGAAGAAAGGGTGGGATGAGAAAAGGAGGGAAGAAAAGGGAGAAAAGGAAAGAGGGAGAAAAACAGATTAGATGTATGCAGGGATGGATGGAAAGGAGGGAGAGAACTCAGAAGGAAGGGCAGGAGAGAGGGAGGAAGAAAATAAATAGAGTGAATTATTACTTATTGAATGCCTATCTTTGCCAAGATCATGGCTAATCCCTTTATGCTGGTCATCTGTAATACCTTTACCCTTCACCACAATTCAGCAGGGTAGATAAGTGGTGGCTCAGAAATGACTTAGATGAGGCTCCAAATTGATGCAGTTCTGCCCAATGGTTCTCCATTTTGGTAAAAGCATGGATTTGGGTATCTTTTCTAGAAAGCCTTCTCACATCCCCATATATGAACGTTAGCTTTTGCACTTACCTTTGTGTTTCCAGAGATCCCTTTTCATGCTTCTAGAATAGCTCTTCCCTTTGGTACTGGAATGGTTGGGTCTGCTTCCTTGCTGAATGCTCCTTAAGGCAAGAGCTTCGTCAGTCCTCTCTGTGTCTGCTGGATGTCAACTAGACAGAGTTCAGTTTCATCCTCCTTCACTGAACATGTATCTATCTATATCAAGCAGTTAATTTTTATGAGATATAATTGACATAACATTGTATAGATTTAAGATGACAAGGTGTTGACTTGACATATTTATATATTGCAATGTGATTACCATCATGACATTTGCTACCATGTGTTTTACGTCTCCTAATTATTATCTCTTTTTTAGTGGTGAGAACAGTTAAGTTTTCTTTGCAACTTTGAATCCTGCAATACAATATTGTTGTCTATAATTCACTATGCTGTGTATTAAATCCCCAGGACTTATTCATCTAGTGGTTGCAAATTTATAGCCTTAAACAACACAGCTCTGATTCTCTCATTCTCCAGTCCTTGTTAACTACTACTATACCCTCTGTTTTTGTGATGAGGGCTTTTTTAGATTCCATATATTAGTGATAACGTACAGTATTTGTCTCACTTTGTCTGACTTATCTCAATAAGCATAATGTACTTATGGTCACAACACATTTTCTTTATCCATTCATCTGTTGATGGACACTTAGGTTGTTTCCACGTCTTGCTTATTATGAATAATGCTGCTGGGAAACATGGGAATGCAGACATCTCTTAAAGATAGGGACTTCACCTCCTTCTGTTTCCCTGATCATTTCAATAGATGTAGAAAATGCATCGGCAAAATACAACACCCTTCTATGATAAAATCCTCAACAAATTGGGTATAAAAGGAACATAACTAAATATGATAAAGGTCATGTACGACAAACCCATAGCTAACATCATGGTCATTGGTAAAATAGTGAAAGCTTCTTAGCTGCATACAAAGATCCACCCTTTTATTCTTTATAGTTTTGATGTTACCATATACCTCTTTTTATGTTGTGTGTTCATTAACAGATTATAATAGTTATAGTTATTTTTAATACTATTTTCCTTTAACCATATGCTATCATTTAGTGGTTAATACACAATTCTGTTACAGAATTAGCGTTTTTAAAATTGGACTGCATATTTACCTTTACCAGTGTGTGGTATACTTCGAGATGTTTTCATGTCACTAATTAGCATCTTTTCACTTCAGCTTGATGAACTCCTTTCAGCATTTCTTGTAAGGCAGGATAGCCTCAGATTTTGTTTCTCTAAGAAAGTTTTATTTCTCCTTCATATCGGAAGGAAAACTTTGCCATATAGAGTAGTCTTGGCTGGCAATTTTTTTCTTTCAGCACTTTGAGTATGTCATTCTACTCTCTACTGGCCTGTGGAGTTTCTGCTGAGAAATCCACTAATAGCCTAATGTGTGTTCCTTTATAATTTATAACACCCTAGATGTGTTTAGGATTCTTTTTCTTTGATTTTTCACACTTTCATTATAATGTGTCTTGGAGGTCTTTTTGCTTTGAGATAATAGAGTGATCTAATAGCTTCATGAAACTGGATGTCAAAGTCTCTTCTCAGTTTTTGGAAGTTCTCAGCTATTTTTAAAAAAATTTTATACAGAGAGTGAGAGCATACATGAGCAGGGGAGGGGCAGAGAGAAAGAAAAAGAGAGAGAGAGAGAGAGAGAGAGAGAATACCAAGCAGATTCCATGCTTAGCGTGGAGCTAGATGTGGGGCTTGATCCCATGACCCTGGGATCATGACCTGAGCCAAACTTGAGTTGGATGCCCAACCAACTGAGTCACCCAGGCACCCCTCAGCTATTATTTTAAAAATAATCTTTCTGGCCCCTTCCTCTTTTCTTCTCCTTCTGGAACTCTGATTATGCTAGTATTTATACATCTGACTGAATCTCATAGGTCATGTAGACTGTCTTCACTGTCATTTTTTTTTCTCTGTTTGCCTCTGATTGAGTTATTTGATAACCACTGTCTTCTAGGTCACTTATTTTGTCTTCCATTTGATCTACTCTGCTGCAGATTCTCTATATTGCATTTTTCATTTCAATCATTGATTTCTTTAGCTCCAGAATTTCTGTCTGGTTCTTTTTTAAGGTTTCTGTCTCATTGCTAAATTTCTCATTTTGTTCATGTATTTTTTTCCTGATTACATCGAATTGTCTTCTGTGTTTCTTTGTAGCTCATTGTTTCCTCAGAACAGTTACTTTGAATTCTTTATCTGCTAGATCATAAGATTTCATGTCTTTGAAATCTTTATTGAAGAATTATTATCCTTTAGTTATGATATGTTTCTTGATTCTTCATGTTCCTTGTTGTTTTGTGTTGCTGCTTTGTCTTTGAAGTAAAAGACACTTCCTCAGCTCTCCACTAGTTGCTTTCAGATGGGGTATATTGCTCATTGATCCTATTTTATCTGACTTGCATTTATACACCTGCTCCACACTTCCTGCTCCCTCTTGTGGCAAAATTCTTTAAGCTTTTATGTCTGTTTTGGATCTTACTGCTCACCTGGCTGGCTACTAGAAACCTCTCTTTATTTTTCCAGAAGGTGGTGCTACAGGTCAAGCTTGTGATTTCTCTCTTGCCCACAGATCCTAGTCTGATTTTCTGATAGCACTCTAGTTTACCCAGCTTGCTTTTGCTGCCAATCTTGGAGCTCGAAAAGGAGCCACCTTAGAGTGAGGGAAAGTGTAGGTTTACCATTTGGGACATGAGGAGTATCTGCCAGCTGGTGGAGAGATCCTTGGCTGAGGTTCTCCCAGAGGCCTGTGGGTGGATTTTCTCCAGACATCCTGAGTGCAGTCAGCGTGAACCATGTCTCTTTAATGCCCTTTGATGTTCTTATCTGTCTCTTTCCCAGTTTCTTCCCTCGCCTCAGTCATGGGGGTCACACTTTAGCACTCTGGATGTTCCTGGAGGGAAATGGGTTTTCCCTGCTACATCCAGCACAGCTCGGGTAACTGGGCTCTCCCTTCCCCCCAGAGAGTGGTGCCATTGGATAGTTCAATTCTGTGCTGTGTCAACTTGGAGGGGAGGGACAATGCTGGAAAAGTTCCTTCAAATTCCTTTGTTTGTTTGTTTCCTTCAGTGATATGCTGGAATTGTTTCGTCCAAGTTAGCACTTTAAAAAATTTTCCCCAAACACAGCTGGGAAGGGTTTGGGTTGGGGTTGTTAGTTCCACAGCCCAAACCGAAGTCTGTCTGTGGTCTATTATGGGATGATCAGGTGGGCGAGGCTCCTCCCAGTTTCTTGGACTATGTTGTTGGATCACAAGACTCCCACAGAGACACTTTTGTTTGTGGATGGATGCTTAATTAGCTGTTAAAAACAAGAGACACGAAAAGTAGGGATGTGTTACACTGCCATGATATTGATGTCACTTCCTTTCACCACATTTACATTGTTTGTTGACTGCTCTTGCATCTGCTATTAGTGTCCTCTGTTTTCTTCTCTCCTCTTTGTACCTCTAATTTATATCTATTTTATTCACATCACTGTCTTTTTGGTAGGAGTTTTGGAGAGAAGGAGGTATCATAAACACATGTGTTCAATATGCTGTGTTTAGACTGATAGAGCCTTTTTTGGGTACAATTTAGGATGCATAAAAGTTCAAAATGCCTATGCCCTTTGATGCAGTTATTCTACTTCTAGATAACTAACCTATGCAAATAATTATGCATGTGTATATAGAGATGTGTACAAGGACATCATCATGTTGACTCTAGCCTTGGTCATTATATGCAATAAATTGTAAACCACTCATATTGATAGAATTAAGGAAACGGTTAAATAAACCTTAATATGTCCACACTACAGAACACTGCAGCAGTCAAAAAGAATTCTGTTGACATATCTGGAAATCTAAGAAATAGTCTTAAATTAAAAAATATATTACATATGATCTCACTTACATTCTTTAAAAGTCCACTAAACAACATGCATTTTGATTCATACTTACAAGTGAATATAGATTATGGAAAACTAATTTGCTGATGGCAATCTTGGGTCATGTCACATTGGCCATGCCCTGTGACTCAAGTCCCAGCATGTGCCTATATTCTCATAGCTGCCTAGAAAGGGAAGGTTATTCATCCTATTGAGCACATCATACAGGGATTATCATTGGGCTCAGTAAGCATGCTGCGCATCAACAGAATGATTATTTTCTTTTCTCACCAAGGAAAAGTTCAAATTTCTCCCCCCCCACCTCCAAATGAACTTGATGAGATTATTACAAACTACCTACTTGGCCTTTCATTCTGTGATTATATAAGTTGTCTCTCATGTAGCAAATTACCTCAAAACTTAAAACAATACACATTTATTATCTTGTCATTTCTGTGGGTCAGGAATCTGAGACTAGCTTAGCTTCAAGGCCAGGGCTGCACCAGGAGGACATGGTTCACTTCCACGCTGACTCGCATGGCCGCTGGCACGGTTCAGTTCCTTGCAGGCAGTTAGCCAGAGGCTACTCTTAGTTCCTTGCTATGTGGGCTGCTCTATAGAGCAGCTCATAACATGGCAGCTATCTCCATCATAACAGTGAGTGAGCAAAGCCGGGGAGAGAGCATACGCACATTGGAAGTCAGTCTTACACAGCCTAATCTTAGACTCATCCATCACTTTTGCCATATTCTATTTGTTAGAAATCTTTGACTGGGTCTAGCCCATTAGGTCCAGCCTTCAAAGGGACGGGCTTGGGTAAGAGTCTGAATACTAAGAGGTGGGGGGTGGGGGGCATCTTGGAAGCTAACTACATTTGTTGACTAGGCTGTGATGATATCGTTAGAATAAAGGAGGCAGCTACCCTTGGTTTTATTTATAAATTTGTTCTTGTGGTGGTGCTGGTGGTGGTGGAGGAAAAGGAGGAGGAGGAGAAAATTCAGAGGCCAAGATTTTTCCTGTACAGGCAAAAATGGGCTTTAAACAATACATCTATCTCTCTCTCTAGAGAGGGAAACAAAAGAGAGACTGAGCGTGCACACCAGTGGGGGAGAGGGTCAGAGGGAGAGAGAGAAAGAGAATCTTAAGCAGGCTCCACGCCTAGTGCAGAGCCTGCTGGATATCAGGACTGTAAGATCATGACCTGAGCGGAAAATCAAGAGTCAGACAGGCTTAACCCACTGAGCCACCCAGGTGGCCCCAGACACATACATCTCTTAAGCAAATGACATCTAAGTACAGTTGTGCTTATAATAGGTGCTAAATGATACTTTTCTTTCTTCTATCTTTTGACTTTGAAATTATTCCAAATGTGAAGTTGCAAGAATATAGGAAAAGAATCCCATACACCCTATACCCAGATTCAATATTTGTTAATAATTTTGTTTTGAATATAGTATGCAGTTTGTCACATAGGAAGGCACTATTTGTAACCATTGGAACTTCTCGGTGTGGTGAGCAGTGTGCAAGGTGGCCGGGAGCCCTATTTGCTCTCTGCATCTGGGGTCGACATCTCTCAAATGCCTCTGCTTCCTCCTGCAGAAAACCCCGAGCGAGCGGCCCTGTACTTTGTCTCCGGTGTGTGCATCGGGCTGGTGCTCACCCTGGCCGCCTTGGTGATGAGGATCTCTTGCCACACAGACTGTCGGCAGCGTCCTCGGAAGAAATTCCTGCAGGATCGAGACAGCAGTAGCGACAGCAGCGACAGCGAGGACGGCAGCTCGGACACGGCGTCTGACATCTCCATCAGGAGACACCGCCGCTTCGAGAGGACTTTGAACAAGAACGTGTTCACGTCAGCGGAGGAGCTGGAGCGCGCCCAGCGGCTGGAGGAGCGGGAGCGCATCATCAGGGAGATCTGGATGAACGGCCAGCCCGAGGTTCCGGGGACCAGGAGCCTGAACCGCTACTACTAGGGGCCAGAACGGATACCTGCCCGCCTAGGGAAGCTGCCAGGGAGGGGCAGGGTCCGCAGGGAGGGTGGGCACAGGGCTGAATGCAGCTCTGCTGAAGTCCCGGGGGCAGAGATATGCAGGACAAGCCCATCTTCTAGACAGGAGGACTGATCTTACCTTTTCGACGAAATGTATGGAGAAGTAGAAAGCCCAAGTCAGTTCATCGACCTTTCCAGGTCTTGGAATGGTGCTGAAAACCCTCTCCAACAATGTGGGTGGAGATTAGAGAAACGGGACTGTGGTTTCTCTTGATTTCTGAGGATCTCAGAAGTTTCTGCAGACTTCGTTGCTTTGTGTTCCTCCTTTACAAAAGGAAGATTATCATGGCATGGAAGCTAGGGATAGCAGGGCGAACTTAACCCAGTAAATGCAATTTTCTAAATGACCCCCATGCTGTGGAGGTGATTCTCATCCAGATAGCATGATTTATGCTTATTATTTAAGGCTGATTTCTAAAAATCTTGTGTTGCAATGGCAACCTTGTCCATTTTAACTGGCACCTCAGGGATTAAAATCCTATTTTTTAGTATAGTTCCCACCTCATTCGTGAAGATGGATGGAATTAATGTATTATGGGAGATGTGTCAGTGAACCAGAAAATATCAATAACCTCAAAGGATGAAGGGTTTTATTTTAAATAGTTTATAAAATATATATTAACATGCATATTTGAAGATGCTACGTAAGAATAAAAGATGTGTCCCCCCCTTTCAAGAAAAGAAATTTTGTTATGACTCTAAAATAATCATGATTTTAAACATTTTGTTAAAAAAAACAAGTTTGGATTTCCAAAAAAGAATGGGAATGGGAGATGAGGAATAAAGCCAAAATTAGGAGATAAAAAAATAATAAATGCTACATAAAATCTTTTTTGTTTCATGTTTATCTCTGTGGTTATACTTACCCTAAGTGGCAGTCATTTGAGAGGTGGCTATGCTCTTTTGCCAGGGTCTTTGAATAATTGGAGAATTAGGAGAAATAGAGAAACTGGAGAATAAAGAAACGGCCCTTGTATGACTAACTAGGGACTTTTTTTTTTTTTTTACATTTTTTAAGTGTATTTATTTATTTTGAGAGAGAGAAAGCATGTGCGCAAGCAGGGGAGGGGCAGAGTGAGAGAGAGAATCCCAACCAGGCTCTGCACTGTCAGCACAGAGCCCTATGTGGGGCTTCATCCCATGAACCATGAGATCATGACCTGAGCGAAGACCAAGAGTCAGACGCTTAACCAACTGAGCCACGCAGTTGCCCCATAACTAGAGACCTTTCAATTGCCATGTGTTGCATTTTACAGTTACAATGTAGCTGAATAGTGGTTAAGCAGATAGAAGATAGACTTACCCAAGGCTAGAAATAAGATGGTGGCACCATACGGAGAGGGGAAGATGGTAGGGAAGAAAGAGAGCATAACTGAACCACATTTAGAAATGGATTATAGAGGAGGAAGCAGCATCCTCCAGCCTGATAGACAGGAATAGTGAGTTATGGCTCTGTTGGCTCCTTTCTCTTGACATACACTGGGTTCTGAATGCTCCTCAGCCTTCCTACTGAGAGCATCTCCATTGGCATTCATTGGTGTCATCACCATGTCTGAAAGGATGGTCTGGAGACTTCCTCTGCTAGACTCTATTGCTTTAGCAAACCACTGTCTGTGATAGGGACTTGGTGGGCTGCCTTAAGAAGTGACCAATCACAAATCTTTGTTTGCCCAGGGGACAATGCAGTTAGCTTGAAACCTTGGTGGCTGGTCTGGTTATATCTTTTTGGGTTGCCTCATTGGCTAGTAACAACTGCCAAAAATCTTGTTAAATCAGTGTCTTTGAGTCTGTTGAGTATATTAGCTTTGGGCTTGTCATATATGGCTTCTTTAAAGTATTTATCAAGAGTCTTTATCATGAAAGGATATCTTTTTTTGAAGGTTTATATATTTATTTTGAGGGAGGGAGAGAGAGCGCACGAGCTGGGGAGGAGCAGAGAGAGAGGGAGAGAGAAAGAATCCCAAGCAGGCTCCACACTGAGAGATGACGGAGGACTTCATCTCTTGAACCAGACTTGTGAAATCATGACCTGAGCCTAAATCAAGAGTCAGATGCTTAAACAACCGAGCCACCCAGGTGCCACATGAAAGGATATCTTTAAATTCTTATGCTTTAATTGGAATTACTTTATATTCATTGAGGATATCCTTCCATCTTGGTTTGCAATAATTCATGTTAGATTCAAAGTTAGCTTATTCCTACATTTCTTCTTGTTATGCTAATTTTTTTACATCTACTTGTTTCTCATGGTATTTCTTCCCTTTTATTCTAATATTTTATTTACATGCATACATTGCTGGCATTCACTGTGTTGAAGTAAAAGGGCAGTGTTTCCTGCCTATCACCCTAGCTTTTCACAACAGCTTCAGCATTTTTCTTATCAGGGTGGTTGTCCTAGTAGAGGCAGCGAGTCTTACTCTTCTAATCAGCTTTGGGCAGAACAAAATTAGCCTCATTTATTATGTCTTTCCTCATCTCCTCAGCCTATATTGAGATAGCACAAATTGAAAAATGGACTTCTCTTAAAATTGTGGTCAAATAAAAATTGTGGGTAGAAAGAGGTGTCAGTCTTCTAATTGTCTGCCAGCCCAAGTCAGTCTGTATAGATCAGGATACTTTGTTTCTTTGCCCTAAATATTGGATTTAATATTTAGCAAACATAGGACCAGTAAGTATCAGGCTTCAGGGTTAAGAGTCTCCCCAGGTCTACTTGAAAATCTGCATCATGACCTCACTTTATCATTTAATTTATCATTTAAATTATCATCATAATTTATCATTGATTGTAGATTTGAAGATTCATGATTTTTTTCTTTAGGTTTTAAAGATATGAATTGCTCTCTCACCCTGGGATAAGAATATCTTCCTTACATTTTCCAGACAGAGTCCAATATTCCTTGGTGTTCCCACTGTTCCTTGCACACTCACACTCTGTGTGATTTTTGTGCGTCTGCCTTTGTGCCCTAGCTTTTAAGGCCCTGGCAGCTGTATGATACCTTACTCACCTCTGTATTCTCAGTGTGCATGCAGGGCGTGTATCACAATAGCTTCTCATCAGTTTTGAATTAATGAAATAACACAAAACCTCAGAAAATGGGAAACAGGGCTAACTGCAGTGTGCTGTTCTACAGAGCTTCAAAGCCTTAATTGTTTGCGATGAAGATGATTTTCTTAAAGTTTACAAAGTTCTGCCTTATCTGCTTTCTTTTATTCTTTCCTGTACTGTTAGCCATTTTCTTGTCTCTTTCAGCTATTGGATATCTCCCATCTTCTTTACGTTAACTCAGCGGTGACCAGGTGGTAGGACTTTCCAGGCACTTTGCAAGTTTAATCCAGCACGGAGAGTCTTACAAAATTCTTACAGGTTTATAAGGATTGGGTATACGTTCTTGAAATTGCAATGGCTAATCTTAACCTCATGGATGACCAGTTTTCCAGTTCCCCAGGCTTGAAACAAATAAAGGGGAACTTTGAAATCAGGCTTAACCACTGGAGGTGTGTCTCTTATTCCTCCCAAATAGTTATCTCATCTATCCTTTATTACTCCTACTTTCAAGATCATCTTGGCCTCACTTGATCTGAGGCACTTGACCCTAGGTTGCATTTAAAAATCTCCTTTCTATAGGAAAAACCATCATTTGGTCCCCAAGAGAGGGAACTGCCATAAGAAAGTCTCTTTTCCTAGCTCTCTGCACCTTTTTGGTTTCTTTCTTTCATCAGTGGGCAGAGATCAAGGCCTAAAAGTGGTATTGATGAAATTAATCAATATTAATTAATGGGAGCCCTTCCAGCTCCCATCTGGAGAACACAGGAATTTCTGAGGCTCTAAGAATAAAGATTTCTCTGGGCCCAAGGCTGAGCCCCATATTTGGGAGTCTGCTCAGACTCAGAATTGTGCAACAGCTCCACATAGTCAAAAAGACCAGGTGATGAACTAAAATCCATCCCTTGTACTCCTGAAAATTTGTGTTTTTATCCATAGTCTCCAGTCTTTTCATGGAGACTATTTGATGCCTTAGACTGTGTTACAACACCAAGTCTCACATATGCCTTTGGAATGGAAAAACTGTTACTACTCAGTGTACTATATGGACATCCCCTAGTGAATTCCTTGAATAAGAAGAATGCATTTCTGAAGCAGGAACTTCTGATAGAAAGGAGAGATACATAAACAAAAAGACATTTTCTCTTCATGATATTACTGTTATTTTGCAGAATTAGACTTGCATATCCAGGACCCAAGGAGCCATTTCTACCTTTTTGAATACGTCTCCAGGTAGGCAGTTTATCAGTGTGTACTGAAGAGTAGCCAGGACATCTGTAAGTGACAGAGGCAGAATAAAGTAGAAGTGATTTAACTGAATCACATGAGCTTCTAAGGAAGTACTTTATAAGAGATTGTAAAGCAGAATTTTACAAACTGCAGCTTCTGGGCCAAATCCAGCCTGCCACCTTTTTTTTGGTACCACTTATAAGCTAAGAATGGTTTTTACATCTTAAAATAGTTACATTTTAAATGGTTATGTATGCACCTACATAGTATCCTCAATTTTGCTTTACCCACAAAGCCTAAATTTATTTTTTAAATATTTTATTTATTTCTAGGAAAGAGAGAGAGACAGCATGAGCAGGGGAGGGTCAGAGAGAGAGGGAGTCACAGACTCTGCAACAGGCTCCAGGCTCTGGGCTGGCAGTCAGCACAGAGCCTGATGCGGGGCTCGAACCCACAAACCGCGAGATCATGACCTAAGCGAAAGTCGGACGCTTAACCGACTAAGCCACCCAGGGGCCCCTACAAAGCCTAAATTTAATATTTGGTAAATTTACCATTTGGCTCTTTATGGAAAAAGTTTGCTGACACTCGTTGTAGAGTAATGACTTGGAGATATCAATAGAAAATAGGATAAATGCAGACTTCTATTCCCTCCCCAATGGTGGCAGGCTGAATAATGATTCCCTAAAGATATCCATGTCCAGATTCTTGGAATCTGTGAATATGTTACCTTGCATGACAAAAGGGACTTTACAAATTAAGGGGCTAATTGAGATAGGAGATTATTCTGTATTTTTTGGGTAGGCCCAGTGTAGTCACAGGATCCTTATAAGAAGGAGGCAGCAGGGTCTAAGTCATAGAAGATAGGTGACGAAGAAGTAGAATTTTCAGGGATGCGACCATGAACCAAGGAACATGAGCAGCCTCTAGAAGCTGGAAAAGGAACAGATTCTTCCCTGGACTCTCCAGGTGGAATCAGCCTTGCAAACCCCTTGATTTTAGCCATAAGCCTCTCTTTGGACTTCTAAACTCCAAACGATAAGATCATAAACTTGTGTTGTTTTAAGCCACTAAGTCTGTGGTAGTTTGTTACAGCAGCAATAGGAAACTGATATGTCGATCAGCCCTGTGTTCCTTGTGTTGTAGAAGAATTATAGGCTTCACTATAGACTCTCAGACAATATACAGCATGCCTGTAGACAAGGTGGGTAAGAGGAAGAGGTGGAGTTGAAGAAGAAGTTTAGAGTGTGGAACATGTAGCTGATTGCAGATTGATGGTTTTAGAGAGCATCTGGAAAAAGCACCCAAGGAAGAGCTCAATTGTAATCAGTTAGAGAAGGAAGAACTGCCAAGAGGAATGTGGCTGAAAGTCAGAGGGAGGTAAATGATTGGCAGACCTGGGAGAGGAGACAGCTGCATTAGCTAGCCTCAGGGCTCAAATGGCCTCCACCCAGGTATCTATCTGACATCCAATGATATCTCCGTTGGCAGAAGAAGAGAAAGGATGGAACCCCTTAAAAAGATAAGGGTGTGTTTTTGTCAGCCATATAAACTCTGTGACTTCTTTTTCAATCAGAATATTTATCTCTACCTGCCTCTTAACTAAGTTCAGATCAATTCTCTCTCCAAGAATCCATCTGTTCATTATGTTTTCTGTAATTTGCACACAGTGGTATCCTTGGCAACCAGTCATCTGCTGCAGATACAGCCCTTAGAGTTCAAAATCGGGTCCTTATTTCAAAAACTATTCACCAAACACACCAATATCTGTTAAGATAACCTTTCTCCAAATTATGTTCTGCATCTTACCAATTACCACTCTTTGGAACTACAGGTCCATAGACCTGTAGACACTTTGGGAAGCCCCTCCTTAAATCAATAAAACTAAATGCAAAACATAGGTTAAAACTGACATTTGGAGTGAGTTCTTGCATTGTTCCAGGTCTTTGAGAAGCTACCCATACATACAATTCCTGAGGCTTTTTCAGAAATTCGGGTCCATACTGAAATAGACCCTACAATTCAAATTTATTTATGAACCATATGAGTATAAAAGATGAAACTCCAAAGCTACTTTTGGAGGATCTCCCCAAATATCTGAGCAGTTTTTAAACTTTTCTGAACCAACTTGCATGTGAGTGCAATGATTCACAACATCCCCTTTCCCAAGATGTCTGCAGCCCACAATCACCAGTTCCTTCCAGGTGAATAGGACCATTGGCCAGGATTTCTCTAGGGACCAGGAAGGTGCCAAGTGCCCAAAGGCCCCTTTGACATGCAGGATGTCCAGATATACTCTTTTGCCTACCCTAAAAGCGTGAAAACAAGAATGCTGAGGTTCTGGCACACCTGGCTGGCTCAGTCAGTTGAACGTATGACTTCTGTTCAGGTCATGACCTTGTGGTCCATGGGTTCGAGCCCCACATCAGGCTCTGTGCTAACAGCTCAGAGCCTGAAATCTGCTTCAGATTCTGTGTCTCCCTCTCTCTCTGTCCCTCTCCCACTTGTACTTTCTCTCTTTCAAAATAAACATTAAAAAATTTTTTTAAAAAGGAATACTGAGGTTCCCTTGTTGGCTTTGAAACAGAGCCCCAAGGATCAACCTCGACATATTGCAAGTAAAAAAACAGGCGATTTGTTAATTGACTTTAACTCTTCTTACATACTGAGCGCTAAAAGGGTATTCAGCAGGTAATTTCTTGTTTAATTGTGTGTCTGTTCCACTAGATTCTGAGTTTTATGAGGTCAATAAACCTGTCTTTTCAGTATTTCTAGCACAACGTCATGCCTTTCTATACGCTCAGTAAACATACATTGAATGAATAGCTGAATGTTACATTTTTAGCGTCCCAAAGCTCTTTTAAAGTTCAGAGGCAATTCTGGCATTGCTGTTATTGCTATACAAGGTGGCAATACTAATTGTGCCGTTGTTATTTTCTGCCATGCTATTTGAGCTGCCAATAGGGGGAAATTTGTTCTTTTGGTAAAAATTAACAAATAAATAAAATAATCTCTGATTATATCTGGAGATAATTATTAATATGAGGAAAACCTATGAAAGAGTAGAATGTTTATAAAGCATTTTTTTTTTAACCCCTGAGATTCCTTGGCATAAGTTATGGAGTTTCTACTTATGGTACTGAAAAATATCATTTCAGGAAGTGTTTATAGTGTACTTATTATATTCAAGACACCAAGAGAATTGTGTCCTTTACCTCAGTCTGCAGAAGAAGTAAGAAAGTACATGATGGCTTCTTTGCAAAGTATAACATGATAAACATAAGACTGAAAGACACAAAGTGCTAGAACTTTCCAGTGGCAGAGAAAAAGAGCCATAGAGATACCTCTGTTTCTCTGAAGCATTCAGTCTCAGGAAGAATAAAGTCTCTATGGCACAAGAAGGCCAACTGAATACACATTCAAAGTGGGTACACATCCATTAGCCATCTTTTCTTAAAGCAGAATGCCTCCTACTTGCTTGGGGAACAGCATATGCACGTAGTATTTGCCTTCATCTATAGGAAGGGCAGCCTTATCAGTACATTCTAGTTACCAGTAATGCTTACTTCCACACCTTGTTGGTGCTTCATGCACCAGCAAACTGGGTTATTTTTTCTTTACCAAAGCCTGTTGTGGATAAAGAAAGTATTCTCATATATTAAAAAAACTTATAAGATAGAAACCTATCATCCAAGATTAGCAGAAACTGCTCATCTAATCTAGGCTTTCTGTCTATTAAAAATCATTTTAAATGACTACATAGGGGCACCTGGGTGGCTCAGTCGATTAAATGACCAAGGTCGTTTGGCTGAGGCTTGTGGTTCACAAGTTCGAGGCCTACATCAGGCTCTGTGCTGACAGCTCAGAGCCTGGAGCCTGCTTCAGATTTTGTGTCTCCCTCTTTCTCTGCCCCTCCCCAACTCGTGCTCTGTCCCTCTCTTTCTCAAAAATAAATAAACATTAAAAATTTTTAAATTACTACTTAACAATTCCTTTCTGAATATCCACAGAGGTCTTGGAGTTGGGTCTGAAAAGTGGTGAGGACAATGACAAAGGAGAGGAAGGACAACAACCTGGTTGTTGGAAACAGTCAGAGAAAGTTTCAGAGGCAGAATGAGGGGCAGTAGGTAGATCCATTTAGCTAGAGACATGAGACATACTTAGGGAAGAGGTGGGGATTAAATCCTAAAAACTAGGTTAGATTCTGGTTTCTAGAGAGTTGGACTTTAAGAACTGGCTAATAAGACTGGCCATTTGTATTTAAGCAATGGGAAGCAAGGGAAGATGTATGAACCAGAGGGTTATAAGATCAACACATGCTTCATAAAAAATTAATCTGGATTGGAGAAGGTAGAGTCTTGTGGAAAGGGGTTTAGGCAGAAGACTTTGCAATAGTTTGGTTACAGAATCAAGAAGATCTAACCACTGATTAAATGTTGATGGGAGACAAAGGAGAGAAAGAAGTCCAAGAGGGATCTGAGGGTTGAAATCTGAGTTATTTAATCTTGTGACATCATTAAAATAGTAAGATTAATAACATTTAAGAAATACAGTTTAGTTTACATGATGTTTTTACATACATTAACTCTTTATTTTTTTAATTAAAAAAAAATTTTTTTTAATTTATTTCTAGGAGAGAGAGAGAGAAAGAGCAGGGGAGGGTTAGAGAGAGAGGGAGTCACAGACTCTGAAACAGGCTCCAGGCTCTGAGCTGGCAGTCAGCACAGAGCCAGACGCGAGGCTCGAACCCACGAACCGCGAGATCATGACCTAAGCGAAAGTCAGACGCTTAACTGACTACGCCACCCAGGCGACCCTACATTAACTCTTTTTAACAGAAAAAGTGAGTCCGTGGAGAAAACTTGGTATTTGGGGGAGTAGACTATAGTTGACATCTGTTACTTTTGCCTATCCAACATATTTTCTCCTTTTTTTCAATTTTTTTATAAAAGACTACAGTTCATGTGATTGAAGCCTATCCGTAGCTTCCAGGGACCTGAATCAATAATTAGCATATTTCCACATTTCAGTCATGTGATTGGTTACAGGACGGTCAGTGTCCCAAGTTAGCCCAATGAAATCAATTGTAGAATATTGAATGGAATATAGGGAAAGAGAGTTCTTTCTTTCTATATGTTTACTAAGGTAGTGAAAGTAGGCCTGGTACCTATGGCAACTATAGTATGAATGTATTCTAATAGGGAGACCCTGACTTAGAAAGAAGGAAGTGAATACATACACCCACATAACTGAGAGAAAGAGAGAGAAAAGAGGGGAAGGGGAGGGGAGTTGAGGGAAGAGGATGAGATTCAATTCCCAATAATACTGCGTTCCTGGATCTAGTTCAGGACTCTTACAGTTACATAGGGAAATATATTCCTCTTTTCCCCATTTCAGCTATGTTAAGTTGGATTTCCATCATATGTAATACAAAAGACCCTTGTGAAAGCAGTAGTGATGTGTTTGGCTTCAAACATATAGAATTTCAGGTTCCAGAATAATATCTTGGTGGACTATAATTCCAAAGAGAAGCTGTAACCAGGGATCCATATTTGAAACTCACCTGCATGAAAGGGATGTTAAATCTTTGGAAGTGACTGAGATCCTCAAGAGAAAGAATGTAGAGAAAGCTGGGAGGGAACGGAGGGCAGAACAATGCTTAGTCATAGGAACTGAGAGACACAACTGCAGAGAAGAAAAGAAATGGGCCAGAGGGGTTAAATATAAGTTAAGCAGATTGATTTGTCACTGGGCTGGCAATTGGAAGTCACTGGCCACCAGTAGGCAGTGATTTGTAAAGTCATGGGTCTTAAAAATGATTACAAGAGGGTAAGATATGGATTTCCCCTTATATAGTACTTTACTTTATCCTCCACTGGCTTTTGTAGGAGTTATGTATCTTATCCATCTTTACCACTCTGCCTGATGCCCAGTGGGTGCTCAATAAATGACCGAATAAAAAGAAAATTGGTCAATGTATGTATAGAGTGTTTTTATTTAGGAAATGGGTTTTGTCAGGGAAAACATGTTATTTACAATGTACTTCAAGTTGAAATCTGAGAATGTGCCTGTAGCATAACAACATTCACAATTTAAGGCTGGCACGTAGGATAAATCAGCCTAGGTAGCTGCAGAGCCCTGTGACTGTGAGCGAATCATAAAACACAGGAGACTTGAGTAATGAACTCAAACATGCAAAGCAAACATTTTGCAAAAGGATGGAAATGTCTTGTATTTATGATGAGAAAATCGAAGAAGATAATCCATCTTATATCATTGGGCTCTTAGTGATCACCAAAACCTGGTCCCTAGATTTGTTCTTTATTTTATATTTTCCTCCTAGCTTTAGAAAAGGAAGGCATTTTTGGAACAGGATGGAAAACAAGCCTAATCATGCATTTTAACACAAACCAAATGGCAATGATGGTTTGGACTGCTAAGAGGATTATATGGCTCCATGGAAAAGACTTGGTGGCTCTGATTGATTATTGATGTCTGCCATGGGCAAGGGAAGGGAGCAAATCACTATTTCATTCAGATCTCTGCTCAAATGACACTGCAGAGGGGTCTTCTTTGATCATTCTATCTAAGATTATCTTATTTTTCTTTATAACACTTAGCACAATCCAATATTACATCATTTTTACATGTGGTATGGTTTATCTTCTCTTTACTGGATTGTAAGATCCGCAAGGATTTCACTGCTGTATTCCCTGATCCTAAAACAGCATTCTCAACAAACACTGAATGAATGAATGAATGAATGAATGGTTTTCATGCTCTGTGTTAGTCAAACTGGACTATGATAAAGATCATCTTTGGGACTGGAGAACTCGGAGATAGTATTGCATATGAGCAGTTGGACCCCTTTAAAATTTTTTCTGTCTCTTAGTGAAAGAAAAGGAGAGTAGAATCTCTATAACCCAAGTGTACAAGCACAGACATCCACTGAAAATTAAGTTTTCAGAAAGATAAACAAGCATAACTTCCCTTCCTCCCTTTCTCAGAGGCTGTATTTGGAGTGCAAGGCCACGACCACCCACAGAGCTGGGGATCTGGGCCTGTATACGTGTGTGTTCTATGCTGGCTCTTCCACCTTAATGGAGGAGCTGCTTAAAAGAAACAATCACAATCTTGAGTGAGAGTTAGAGCAATGAATCATAACTTTGTAGTGACACTAATTTAAGATTCAAGGGTTTGGGAAACATAACTGTCAAACAGCAGGATGAGTGTGGCTGGGCTTGAAAGCCTTAGTTATGAATGAGTGAGCACACTTTTACTAACAGAAGGATGGAAATACACAAAGGGACACCTTGCTTAAAGTTATTTCATTGCTTGGAGTTTGGGGCCAGAGCATAGGAATCCCTGAACCTCAGGTCCCCCAACTGAATGCTTGATTTTCCGGGGGGAATCTTTTGTGAAGGGAAAGATAGTTCTGATCCCGCCCCAGTGGAATGGGTGTCATGGTGGTCAGGATCCAAGAGGCAGAGTGAGGCCTCGGAGCCAGGGAAAAACAATGACTGCCGAACCTAGGGGTCAAGGCAGAGGTGGGGGCCAGAAGTAAGGCCAGCAAGTGGAAATCAAGGCAAATATGAAGGGAATGAGAGATTCCAGGAGCATGGTGGTGCCTGCAGTGAGTCGGAACAAAGGATTACTATGAGGACTGGGGAAAGGCCAAAGAAGAGGTAATGGCTGCATGACAGTGACTGTAGTCAGAGTGAATGTTAAGGGATTGCTGTGTGGGAGAAAATGGACACATGTGCTCTATTTATTTATAGTTTATGTTTGCACAACACTTCCAAAAAATTTAAGGTGGCTTTCAAGAATAGAAACAATTGCAGTGTGCAGCTGTTAAAATAGAATAGAGAAATATTTTTTAAAAAGAAGCAACAGGAAACCAATTTACTAAATGCTTGGGAAAAATTTGGTTATTTTAATTGGACATTGACTTTAGCTCTGAATCTCATGGCCAAGGAAAAGAAGAGGACAGTTTTCATAATCGGCAATCAAAGAAAAGAAAGCAGGATTAAATCCCAGTTTTTCTTTTATTCAGAATAAAGAACAGAACCTGCCTATGGGAAGAGATAGAGTTTACCCAGTGAAAGGCAAAGAAAGGAACTGAGGATGCTGCTTGCTGCTTGGGTCTCTTTCTCCCTCTCATGCTGTCCCACACCTTCACTCGCTGACTTTTGGCCATAAGATTCTCACCCTCTGTCCATCTTCTTCCCACTCATCTAGCTGCTTGAGGCACCAGAGAATGAATGTAAGTCTCTCACCCCCTTTTTGCTATGCTCTGAACCAGCCCATGCCCTTTTACCTTCTGGCTTTTACTGAGTATTACTTTAGGTGAGGCTTCAGATACCATGGAGACTAGATAAGTTTCCCCCCTCCTGCTGACATTGAAACAGACTTCTGTCCTCACTGATGCCTTCCATGGAAAGGGTAGAGCTCTTACACACCTTATTGTGTCCCTCTTTTATTCCTCTTTTATTTTCATGGTGGGGTGGGGTGGGCATCCAGCCTACCTCCCACCTTCCCTGCGCTCTGAGTCCCATCGGGTCTGACTGGCCATGTGAGCTCTCATGTGTCTATGCTTGTAGACCATCTGCATCTGAAGGCTAAGGAAGGGGCATCGTAACTTTTCATCTCTTCAGTGGCTTCCTGAGTTCCATCCACAAACCCTGATATTATTCTCACCACCCCTTATCATAATACCCTTTACACTCCATCGTAATTGCTTGTTTAGTCAACCTGTCTGCTGCTTGCCACCCTCCGCCCCCTACACATACCAGAAGTCGTGAATGGAGAGGACCAGCCTGTGTCTGTCTGGTTTGCTGTGGCATCCTCGGCACTTAGCCGATGCCTAACACAAAGTGAGCATTCAAAAAACATTTCATTTATTTAATAAAGATTAAGCAACTGCTACAGGAGTGGCACTCTTCTAAGAATCTGGGATACACAAGAAACAGACAAATCACTTTTTCTTGTAGCTCCTACATTCTCATGGATTTCGGGAAGTGAATAACTAGTGGTCATGGAGGAAACAAGGAGCAGTCAATCAAAGAGCAACAAAAGGGGTCAGAACAGTCCAACAGTGGTTCTCAAGCTGGAATGTGCCTCCAAGCACATTGATAAACATGTAGACTCTCAGCCCAGCTCCAGGGAGTAAGGCTGGAGTTGGACAGGGGCTCTCTCCTGTGGGTGGTCCTCAGACCACACTTGGAGCCATCTTGCCTGGCCTCCTAGTGTCGGAAACTTGAGAGCAGAATATTGATGAATGGGGTCAGGCGCCACGGTGGGTCGGGTCAAAGAGACATTCTTGGCACAGCACCAAATTGTGAAACAGTTTAAATAAAATAATAAAAGCAGGTAAAACTGTCTTTTATCACAGGTGAAAGACTGGCTGACTTCTGCCCTAAATCAACACAGGACAGCCTGCCCTGAGGCATTAATCCTCTGTTGGCAGAAATCACCAGGTATCAGAAAAGGCTCTGGGAGGAAAAGGAGAGAGGCCTGTGCCATATTTTACTGAGAGGCCAGGGTGTATCTACTGGCCTTCTGGCTGAAATCATCTGCAGTGAGTAGAGGGCAAATGTATTTTTGTGCTGCTCACATTCTTTGGAATTGAGGCATGTGGGTGGGAAGCCCAAGGGCACCATTTTCTCCTGGGCTTTCCCTACTTCACACAACTTCCCTGTCTCACCCTCAATTCTTCTTGGAAAGAACACATGTTGGAAATGAGGGACAGAACTATCCCCCGTGGCCCCAGTCAGCCCCTACCTCAGCATATGCGGGACTGCTGCCAGCATGTGGGACCTCAGCCTGAACCAGCCAAGATAACACTGTGCCCCCTGGGCCCCAGGGCATCTGTGGGGCACCAAATGCCTCTAATGTCCATAATCCAAGCCCTCTGGTAGGCTACCCTCTCCTGGCCTCTTGATCCTATACACACCTTGCTTTCTTTTCTCTCACTTCCAAACCTTTCTGCTCTGCCTTGTGGAAGTCCTATTATAAGGTAAAAATAAAATGGTTATCCTATATTATCCACCTCTTTCCTGAGGGCTTTCTCCACATTTTGTTTTAATGGAACCCAGACTTCAATCTATGTGTCACTTCTCCTTGTGGCCCTGTGGGTTGGAGGCTGCTTGTTCCCCCAAGTCCTATGAAGTGCAGGACAGCCAAGAAGAAGTCCTATCATTTTTGAGGTATATGCCATCGGCTGTGTACCAGTCTGGAGAGACACAACTGTTTATCTTTTTGTTCTAACACATAAGCTCCTGATGAAAAAGAAACATCACCTGAATGCACAGAATGGTGCTTCTACAAAGCATTATTCCCTAGTGCTGCCCCACAGTCTCAGAGACCCACACTAGTTGTCTCCCTCCCTCTCTGACTTGCTGTCTCTCCCTCTCCCTCGGTTCTCCAATTTCAGCATTTCAAACATTTACCAGACTGGTCAGCCTGCCTCCCTTCACTCCCAGCAGTTGCGTTTATGCTGTACTGTGAGGTAGGACCCTGGAGTGTAGCAAGAGCCAGCAGAGATCAAGTAGGAGTTGCTGCGCTCTGAACCCAGGCCTCTCTGCTTCTTGGCTATGTAACTCTGGGCAAATTTTGTTTGCTTGTTCGTTTATTTCTCTTTGCTTCAGTGTCCTTCTGTGAAATGAGTGTCCTTCTGTAAAATGTTTACTTTGTAGGGCTATTATGCGGGTCAAAGGAGTTAATGCATAGGAAAATAAGAATAGAATCTAGAATATGATACAAACGGAAATATTGCTTATTATTGTCTCCTTTTGTAATTCCAGGACTCTTTCTCTCACTAAGAGTGTGGGCTTCTAGATACAGAACCTTCAAGGTAGAGGGCAGAGATGGGTCATATTTGCAAAAGATGAGGAAGCTTTACTGATGTCTGCACAATTCGTGCAAACAGGCAACGTGAGGTCTCAAGTCCAGGTCAAAGGAAATCTACACAAAAGTGCATGTAGCTTATAACCACCCTCCCATTGCACAATCCTTCCTAGTTTGGTCTTTGCTTATCACTAGCAACTCATATCCCTTTTTTAAAAAGTTCTTTTCAAATTTTATTAAGTTTTTGTTTAATATTTATTTTTGGGGAGAGTGCAAGCAGGGGAGAGGCAGAAAGAGAGGGACAGAGGATCTGAAGCAGACTCTGCACTGACAGGCTGACAGCAGTGAGCCTGATGTGGGGCTTGAATTCACAAACCATGAGATCATGACCTGAGCCAAAGTTGAATGCTCAACGGACTGAACCACCCAGGTGCCCCTAAGTTTTATTAAATTTTTAATTTTGATTCCAGTATAGTTAACAACTCATATCCCTTAATAAATGGAAGAGGCATTTTAAGGAAAAGCAGGAGTTGTGTCTAAAACTGCAATCTTGGGGCACCTGGGTGGCTCAGTCAGTTAAGTGTCTGACTTTGACTCATGCCATGCTCTCACGGTTTGTAATTTCGAGCCCCTCATTGGACTCTGTGCTGCCTGGAGCCTGCTTCAGATTCTGTGTCTCCCTCTCTCTCAGCCCCTCTCCCACTCATGTTCTGTCTCTCAAAAATGAATAAATGTTAAAATGAATCAATCAATCAATCAATCAATCAATAAAATGCAATCATTGGAGTGCTTGAGTGGCTCAGTCAGTTAAGCATGTAACTCTTGATTTCAGCTCAGGTCATGATCTCACAGTTGTGAGATCAAGCCCAGAGTCAGTGACTTCACTGAGCATGGAGCCTGCTTGGTATTCTCTCTTTCCCCCCTCTCTCTCTCTCTTTGCCCCTCCCCTGCTTGCACACATTAGCTCTCTCTCTTTCAAAAATATATAAATAAGCTTAAAAATAAAAAATAAAAATGCAATCTTAACTGAGGACCATGGGGGAGAAGAAGGGGGGAAATGGTGGGGGAAAGGGAGAGAGGCAAACCATGAGAGACTCTTGAATGCTGAGAAACAGACTGAGGACTGATGGATGTGGGGGGGAAGGGGGAGATAGGCATGGAGGAGGGCACTTGTGGGGATGAGCACTGGGTGTTATATGGAAACCAACTTGACAATAAACTATTTGTAAAAAAAAAAAAAAAATGCAATCTTAGTCCTGATTCAGAATTGTTTGTCCTTAGGGGTGTAATTTTGGCACTTTGTGGCATAGAGAATCTGCTTATGAGCACTGGGAAATCCATGTGGTGGATCCAAAGGATTCTAGGACATTCCTTCTGCAGTGCCTAGGAAATACCGATAATAGAAAAATATATGAGTCACAAGAGGAGAACATGGTGCATGGTGAACAAACCATCACGAAAGCTCTATTCCGAATGGTGAAGGGATGCAGTCCTAGGCAGGCTCAAGCCATCAGTTGCGGAAGCTTTAGCCCTTGGTGGAGATACCTCATCTAGCTCACCTTCACCCCAAGTGCATTTGCCTTTTCTATAAATCCACCTAACATTTAGTTTGTTTTCATATTAAAAGACTCAGGCTTCCTCTTCTATATGCCCAGATGCTCTTTACATTGAAGTGCAATAAATTCCAAACACTCCAACTTGGCTTCAGGGGAGACCAAAGTGAACCACAGTTAGGCATAAATCATGGAGCCCAGATGTGGGGATGGTGCCGGCCCTACCATGTGCACACACTCATGTTCCCACTGGCTGACTCACAAAGAACACACCAGAACAGAACACCTGAAACAAAAGAAACTTGACTCTCCCTAGGCAAAGAACAGCCAAAACATCAGATCTACAAAGGGAGGCCCTAATCTCTTAATAAAAAGCAATAAGAAAAAAAACAAGAATAAGGAAAAAGTATTATTTGCAAAACCCCTCCTTACCACTTTTCTTTTCAAATCATCTCAAATAATTTGTCATTGCTTTCCCTCTTGTCACAGGCAATGTAGACCCATTTTTCTTTTTTTTCATCTCCTTAAGCCAGGTTTAGTGCATCTTCCAACATCTTGTTCACATTTTTTTGTTAGGTTACAGTTAACAGCATTAGAAGTTTCCACTTCCTTATCCCATCCCCAGGAGTTCTGAATCCCATTAGTGTGATAAATCTGAAAGGTCCGTATGTAGGACAGATACTGAGAACCTATGGTCATAATGGCAATTTGGGCTTCATCATGGTGACTTTCAGCAGGGTTTACCCACAACAATCTTGTACTTAGTACTGAAATTCCTCAATCTCAGGTATATTGGGACACATAGTCACCCTACTATCCCTAAGAACTTTATAAAAAAACACTGATGTTTGCCCCTCTCCAGACAGTATCTTTTCATTGGCATGGGGCGTCTGGGCATCAATGTTCAAAAGTTTCACAAGGTGGTTCTGATGCTCAATGAAGGTTGAAGATCACACCTCTAAGACACAATCAGTTAGTTTTGATCAGGCCAGTGAAAAAAGGTTTCTCTTAGGACATGATGTGTCCTCTAATAGATATCTAGCTGACCCAGTTTCTCAGAGGCCTTTCAGAAATACAGGTACCTGGGTGGCTCAGTTCGTTGTGCTTTGAACTTGGGTTCAGGTCATGACCTCACGGTTTGTGATTTCAAGCCCCACTTCGGGCTCTCTACTGTCAGCGAAGAGCCCACTTTGGATCCTCTGTCCCCATCTCTCTCTGCCTCTCCCCTGCTTGATGTCTCTCAAAAATACATAAACATTAAAAAAAATACAGGTAATTATGGTTTAGCACTCTCCCAGTTCTCAATCAAAAAGTGCCAAACAGGGAAATGAGAATATCCAATAAAATCAATTATCTAAATCCATCATAGGGACATACCTGATATTGCTCTTAAAATTTCCAAACAATTAGATGAGAACAATTTCTAGGAGTCCATGTATCTTACACCATATCATTTGGTTCCTCAAGAATCCAATGCCAATGAATTAAAAATTCAAACTGAAAAGGCCACCACTCAGGCTCAGATGATGCCTCAATGGTGTGTGCCTTCCATTGCTGACTGCAGCATACTCAGCTACCAATTACATTCTCCTTATATTCTTTCATCTCTCAATACATGCAAAAGTAAATCTGGAAAGCAGTAAATCTGGAAAGCACTGGCAATATCTGAAGATGCTTTTCAAAAAGAAAAATAAAATTTAAAAAAACATTAAAAAGAATAACAAGTGAACCCGAACAAAAAAAAAAATTAAGAGCAAAAATGTGAAAAAATATTCTTCAGTACTTTTCAGTATGTTTTGCTGCAGCCTGGATGAATTTTCTCTTTGTAATTTTCAGCTCACTCTCTTGAAAATCCTGTAGGAACTAGCATGAAGCTTTGGGAAAGGAGCCCACTTTAGCCCGCTTCATCCAGACAGCAGGATACCTCTACTGAATGACAAGGGGTGGAGTTTTTGACATGAGGGTTTGGACTCAGGTCATAAGGAAGTGCTCCTTGACCTGGCATTGCCTTCAGTGCACTCCTGGATGCTTTCTCATCAAGGCTGGGAGAGAACTCGGCCAGCAAGTTCTGGATCCTGGGTCCCAGCCCTTTTAAAATCTGAGTAGTGGAGACCCATCCACATGAAGGGAATGATTGCAAGCTGTGTATAATGAGACTAGAAAATTATTACATTAAGGCAAGAGATGAGGATGGTTTATGATAGATACCTGAGGATTTATATGTAATATATAAGACTAGCTATTAGTAATAAGTGCTATTTTACAGTAGCACAGCTGTTAGAGCTCTGGTATTCATACAAGATTCTGTGGATCCATGTACCAGAGTGACCTAGAGAGTGGGAAAAATACGGATTTTGTGGCTACAACTCTATAGATCTCAAACCAATAATCTGGTGTTGGAACCTAGGAATCTATTTTTCAAAACTATTCAGGTAATTTTTGCTCATGTCTGGTCTGTGAGCTAACTCTATAGGCCTTTTTTACTCCATCAGCCATGTCTCTGAGAGGACTAGAAGACTGTAGACCTATGTTTTAATCTGACATGATTTCAAATGTTTATTTTTTATTTTTGAGAGAGAGACAGAGAGCATGATGGGGGGAGGGGAGGGGCCGAGACAGAGAGAAGGGAACAGAGGATCCGAAGCGGGCTCCATGCTGACAGCAGAGAGCCCGATGTGGGGCATGAACTCACAAACTGTGAGATCATGACCTGAAGTCAGATGCGTAACCAACTGAGCCACCCAGACGCCTTTAATCTGACATGATTCTAAAGAAAAAGCGAGAACCTTGACGTCTTTAGTTTTCAGATAAAAGATCCACTGAAGACTGGCTACTGTTATTGTTCTTTTGAATTTCTTTGATGTCAAGCTCTTCATTCATCTAATGAGTCCCTCTGACCGTAATGGGCAAGCTCCGTATCTGGTACCCATCATCTACCAGGCAGAGCATATCACTGATCATTTGAAAGTGAAAGGGGGAACTATTGATAATCACTCCAAGTAATAGGCATAAACTGGGACTGCCTGAGGCAAACCCTTTTGTTTATCCATTCTGTTAATTCTCACTAAGCTTCTACCACCACATACCCTTATTCCTTGAATCTGTTGATAAGTGATAAAATCTCTCTGAAACTTCTTTCTCCTCCACCCACTACAAAACTTTTGACATTCCAGTGTCTGATTGAAGGTTTGTGGCCTTACATCTAACCCTAGTCTTCTTTTATTTTTTTATTTTTTTTCATTTTTTTCTAGGAGAGAGAGAGAGAGAGACAGTGTGAGCAGGGGAGGGTCAGAGAGAGAGGGAGACACAGACTCTGAAATAGGCTCCAGGCTCCGAGCTGGCAGTCAGCACAGAGCCCGACGCGGGGCTCGAACCCACGAACCGCGAGATCATGACCTAAGCGAAAGTTGGACGCTTAACCGACTAAGCCACCAAGGCGCCCCCCCCCCAGTTTTCTTTTAAATCCTCTTTATTACAACATATTTCCCTTATACAGAAATGAACATAGAAGTACATGGTAAATAGCACCCAACCTTATCGGAAGTCCAACAGATACAGGCAGGACACCTCATATTCCCTTCCCCTTGCCATCCCTCCTTCCTTCACCAGAGAACCACCATTCTGTGTTAGCATTTCTGAATTTATTATTCATTTCCATGTTTTAACACTTTACCACATAGGCATGAATCCACAAGTAATGTCTGGCATTGTTCTCCCTGTTTTAAAATTGTGTGTGTTATTCCACAGTCTGCCTGTTCTCACCAACACTCTGTTTTTAGAGATCTCTCACTCCATCATTCACTTGAAACACTGTGTTAAAGTCCTTTCTAACAGATCACAATTCAGGTATCCATTATTCTATTCAGGTACATTTATGTATACACAATTTTTTGCTGTTACAAATAATGCTTCTATAAAAATTCTCTTACATATCTTCTTTTGGAACATGTATGAGAGTAAGAGATATTTCTAGATGTTGAATTTAGGGTCATAGGTTTGTACCTCTTCAACTTTAGCAGATATTGCTAAATTTTTCTCTAAAATGATTGTGCCAGTTTATAGTCTCATAATCTTCACAGAATAGCTCCTCTTTTGGCCTGTCCTTGCCAACACATGGTATCAGCTGTATTAATTTTATTGTTCTGGTATATGCAATAACACTTTGTTATTTCAGATCGCATTTCCCTGATTATTAATGATGTTGAACATCTTTTCACATATTTATTAGCTATTTAGGGTTCCCTTTCTATGAAATACCCCTTCACATTCTTTGTTCTTTGCTTTACTCTTGCTGATTTGTGGTAGCTCTTTATAAATTCTGGATATAATCCTTTGTTGGTTATACGCCTTGTAGATCTCCTAGTCTGTGGCTAGAATTTTAATTTTGTTGTTGGTATCTCTTGTTGAACATAAAGGTTTATTTTACTGGAGTCAGTTTTTTATCGGTCTTTTCCCTTATGATTTGTGCTTTCTTCAAGTCTTATTTAAGATTCATCCTCTACCTCAAGAGCAGAAAAGATATTCTCTTATGTTTTCTTTTAAAAGTTTAAAACTTTTATTCCTCATGTTTTCCTCATGTTAAAATTGATTTTTTATTGCTGAGATGAGTTAGAGATCTAACTCCATTTTTTCCCTCAGGGATAACCGATTGTCCTGGTATCACTTATTAACTGGCCCATTCTTTCTTCCCTTGCTCTGTAAGGCCATCTATGTTACTTATCAGGAATGTCTTTTCCTCTTATTTTATCCCATTGATCTATTTGTCTACTCCACACACCATTACCACAAACTTAATTTAACATAGCTTTATAATCAGTTTTGAGGCATGAGATAAATATACTGTTTTTTCTTCTTCAAAATTGTCTCTGCCATCTTGTTAGAGCCTAGAATATTTACTATCTGGCCCTTTGCAGAAATAGTTTACAAACCTTTAGTCTAGGGTGGTCGTCAGGGGTATTACTGGGCCATGGAACAAAGGATGGCTTGTTCAGGGCCCCTGAGTGTGAGCCGTGAGTTTTCTCCTGTGACTCTGCCATTTTCTTCTCCAGTGCTCCACCAAGACGCCTGGGGTCAGAGACACTTTAAAACCTTGAAGGCTCTGGTCCTTCCTTCTTACTACATCAAACTTTACTAAAATGTACTTCAGTAGGAGGGCACTTGTGGGGATGAGCACTGGGTGTTATATGGAAACCAATTTGACAATAAACTATTTGTAAAGAAAACAAAAACAAAAAACTTAAGAAAATAAATAAATAAATAAAATGTACTTCAGTTGACCCTTGATCAATGCAGAAGTTATGGATGCTGACTCCTCAACACAGTAGAAAATCTGACTCCCTCAAAATATAACTGCTAATAGCTTACCATTGACCACAAGCCTTACTGATAATATAGTAAATTAACACATAATTTGTATGTTATAGACATTATATCCTTATTTTTTCAATAAAGTAAGCTAGAGGAAAGGAAATGTTATTAAGAAAAATCATAGAGAAAACATTTATAGTACTTTATTGTAAAAAGTCTACATATAAGCGGACCTGTGCAGTTCAAACCTATGTTGATCAAGAGTCAACTGTACATCTCTCAATAAATGTAATTTATGTACAATTATAAAAAGATGGAATGCAGTTTTCTAGTTGACAGGATGTTACATTTTATAAATATTAAAGTTAAAGATGTACTATTTAGAGAGGTGTCCTGACTTAGAGATCCAGAATTGAGGACTCAGGAACCAAATGCTTGGGTTCAAATCCTGACCCTACCACCTACTAGCAGAATGATTACTATGGGCCTCAGTATCTTCAGCTGTAGCACAGAGATGGAAGTAGTACTAGAGAGATGCTGAACAGCACATGAGTTAGTGTGAGAGAAGCACTCAGACCAGAGCCTGGAGCCTAACAAGTACTAGGCAGGTGTTTGCTGAGATTACTATTCTGTTCTGTAGTTTTCTTATTTTTAAAAAAGTTTATTTATTTTTGAGAGAGAGAGGTCAGAGAGAGGGAGAGAGAGAGCCAGAGAATCCCTAGCAGGCTCTGCACAGCACTGTCAGCAAGGAGACCGATGCAGGCCTCAAACTCCCGAACTAGGAGATCATGACCTGAGGCAAAATCAAGAGCTGGTAGCTTAACTGACTGAGCCACCCAGGCATCCCTCTTTTCATATTTCATAGTCTATGTCACTTTAAGTTGATTCTCAAGCACTTAAAAAAAAAATAAGCACTTGAAAATCCATTAGTCCTCAAGCACTATGTTTATATCTCCTCATGATATAGACAAGCCCTGCCCATCTTTGGGGAAGCAGAGACCTCCCTGCTGTGTGCTTTCTGCCCTGGGCTTACCTTCTGTTTGGCCTACCTGTATTCACCATTAGAGAAGCAAGACCTAGAGGGCTGAGTTTAGGGTTAAGCTCTTTGGGAGAAAGGACCAGGAAAGCCACTAAGCTATTTTATTTCATGATTAGGGGAGAAGAGAACTTGCCTTTGGCAGGCCTCCTCTCCACACTGGACTTGAACCTACATATAGGTTGTGTAGGTTCAAAATCCTGGGTGCTAGCAAAGACATCATCACTCAAGATATATTCTAGAGTTAAATAGTGCAATTGACCACAACCATCACCGAATGTTGAAATCCTCTACATCTAACTAGCTTGAACTCTGTAGGGTGGGTTCCCTGAGTCCTTTGCTAATCATCTATCCTCAGCCTGGGCTAAGTGTTAATGATATTTTTTCTGCAATCCAGGCAGCCTGGACTGAAGAGAACTTTGGAGATTAGTTGCTGTGTTGCTATGTTTCCCTTTTCTGTCTGTTATATTTAGGTAGACTTCAAAACACCAATAACCCTAGTTGGCATGATTTTATATCAAACCATTTTATAGTTATTATTCTCACTCCC
>NW_027530368.1:459690-549347 GCF_008692635.1 Crocuta crocuta
AGGCTCCCCCCCCCCCCCCCCCCCCCCCTTTGTAAATCTGAGGGTTACTATGTAATGAATATTGTCTTTGTAAGTTGGTGAGAGACCTCCCTCTACTGGACAGACACACAGCTGCTGCCCAGACTTACAATGAGGAGTACTGATCTTCACGTTATATACTGATAAATTAGTTTTTGTCTTTGGTTAAAAACAAAAGTTTTATAATGCAGTTGATCTTGACCTAAAGTTTGATCTAGGATGAACTGTCCCCAAGTCTCTGCCCCTTCCTTCCTTTATCCTTTGCCCAAAGCAGCTGAATGAGTGTTGCCATGACCTGTCATGGTAATGACTGAAGCAACACCAGGCTGTTGCCAGCTTTTTCATTGCCGTGATGTGAAAACCTGATGCAGAGCCAGCAGGCAAAACCAAAGTGCCTTTAACTTGGTCCTGTAACTGGAGAAGGTTATTCTAAAGACAATTCTATTGTAGATTCAGGCTATGCACGGGTCCAACACAGCTAGCTGCTAAGTTCTGTGGCTTCCTAGTGCAGGGTAGTGTTTCTAATACCTTGTCTGAGGAGAAATTCTGTAGCCTTTCTATAACTGCTTCTCATGATTTCTCCTTCCCCCACAAATTCTTTGTTCATTCTTAATAAACAGATGCTGTCTGGGAAGATGGAGCAGCATGTTTGTGCATTGGGAGAAAGGAGTAAGCGGGATCTATTGTGACTGTTTTCTATTAACTCAGAGAAACTAGGACACTGAGATGCAGATGTAATAATGCGGGAGAGGTGAGCTGGGGACAGGTTGAATGAGCCTGTGATGCTGACTTTGGACTTGGACATAATCTTAAAAGCCTTCAGGGTATAGGTAGACCTGAAAGTGACTGAAATAGTTGAGTGGGGACAGGAGAGAAATTGACCCATTCAAAGAATACAACCACAATTTTTCCAGCTTATGGTTGCCATGTGCAAGTGATCCCCCCCCTCCCAAATTAATCTGTACTTGAGAATTTTGGCAATTAAGTAAAACCAAACCCTTAGTTTAGGCTACCTTGTGAAACAAGTTAGTAAGATCATGGAACAGACAAGTAATGAGGGCCTGGACCAAGATTTGGTCAATGAGAATGAACTCATCCCTGCTGTTCTGTTCCTGGAGTCGTCACTATCTGGTTAGTTCTCTCTACAACAAATTCTCAGAATGATGACGGTTGAGTTCCTAGTCTGGAAAAACGTTACCCAGCTTCTCCACAATATGCTTTGTCTAACCCATAGAAGTAAGTCTACTGTTTATGACAGACCCATTTTTTAGCTGACTGTGTGCCAGTGACTCTACACAGAAGGTGCTTAGTTCAAATAACCAAATAAATAAACAAATACTAGAATGCTTCCTTTCCTCTCACAGAAAATACAATCCCTTGGACTAGGCGAAATCCTATGCAGATAAGTGATGTAAGATAGCTTTATTATAGGGCTATAAAATAAACTTGTCATTTCCAGCTCATGGCTGACTTAATTATATGCCAAAAGAGGGTGCCAAAACCTATTATTTTTATGCAATGAAAAGAGTAAATGATGAAGAGAAATGTCAGGATATGTTGCCTTTGCAGGCCCTTGGGAATAGAGTTTCAGTGCTAGAGTATGAAGTTCTAGTGTCATAAGTACTAAAAGCAATGAAGAAAGTAAAACTTCCAAAGAAGGTAAGGGAGATTACCTGCCAAAAAAAGGAGATTCCATTATTAGACCAGGGACACTTGTGGGGACACTTTTCTTCAATCACTCATTCAACATCCTTTACTAAGAACGTGTTCTTTGCCAGGTCCTGGGAGTAGAGCAGTGAAAAAGACATTGCTCTGGCCCTCATAAGGAGATAATCACAACACAGGAAGACAAGTGCATGGAAGGGAAGGTGCAGGGTATTTGAAGAACTCTTAGGAAGATGGGATGGGAGTCCTAAGGGAGTTTTGTGGACATATGCCTGTGTGGATAATTATAAGATGAGTGGAACTAATCCAGGAGAAGATACTTCTTTGGAGGTTGGGGTGGGATGGGTAGGGGAGTGTACCAAGGAGAAGGAAGAATTTACTCAAAGCCCAAGAGGTGAGAGCAAGCTTCATATGCCTCTAGAAGGGAACGAAGTTTATTCTAGCTGGAGTTTAGCATGTGAAAGTGAAGTGGTAATATCTCAGTCTGGAGCTATAATTAGAGGATAGACCCCATGGGGCCTTGTAACCATGTTGAGGACTTTGGACTTTAACTTAAAAACAAAGGGAAACCGTAGAATTTTAATCAAGAAACTCATCAAGGGATTCACATAATCACGCTTACATTTTAGAAAGGTCACTTTGTGGGAAGGAGAAGGATTGAATTGGAGTAGACTTGAAGCGGAGGGATCAATTAGGCTCTCATAGCCATAATCCAGGAGAGAGCTGACAGCAGCCTGGAGTAGAAGAATGGCAGTGTGGTTAGAGAAAACTATGTAGATGTGAAGATTTCTTAAGAGATTAGAGTCTTCTCTCTCTCATAAACACACGTGTCCCTCAGGAACTGATGAGTGATGGGGGCCTAGGAGGAAATCAGGGATGAGGGCTGCTGTATCGGGCCCATTGAGAAGAGACACACAAGAGGGAGCAGGCTGTGCGGTGGGAGGTGAATATATTCAGTAAAAATTCTCATAAACAGATTGTAAAGTGGGAGATTTGTAACACTTCGACATTTTGATAACTGAAGCTGTATGAGGAAATGCTCGCTCCTGTGTTGTCATGGAAACCAGCAGGTGGACAGGCAACCAAGGGGTGGGCGCCTAGGTGGTTCAGATGGTTAAGTGGCTGACTTTGGCTCAGGTCATGATCTCACCCTCTGTGATCTCACGTCGGGCTCTGTGCTGACAGCTCAGAGCCTGAAGCCGGCTTTATAGTGTGTGACTCCCTCTCTCTCTGCCCCTCCCCCACTCATGCTCTGTCTCTCTCTGTCTTCAAAAAATAAATAAACTTAAAAATTTTTTTAAAAATGTTTGTTAACATAAAGGACCAAAGGCCACATTTGTATGTAAAATGATCAAACATTTTAGGTTAACTTAAGATGTAAATATACTCACATGTCAGTCTTTGATACAGAATTATGGCTTTTAAAAAACTTTGGTCCTGTGATTAGAATTCTATGTGATCTTTTTGCTTAGATCACACTTAGAATGCACCACCTGGGATTGCTAGTTTCAGTTTCTATAAGGTGGGACGAGAACCAAGAGGCACTTGCAAAAAACTCTGTATGTGTCATCTCTAGATGTTTACTTTTCTCTTTAGTTATTTACAGTTGTCTCAGTTAACCTAATTCATTTTTTATTTAATGTTTGATTGATTTCTAGGAGACAGAGAGAGAGACAGCGTGAGCAGGGGAGGGTCAGAGAGAGAGGGAGTCACAGACTGAAACAGGCTCCAGGCTCTGAGCTGGCAGTCAGCACAGAGCCCGACGCGGGGCTCGAACCCACGAACCATGAGATCGTGACCTGAGCCAAAGTTGGACGCTTAACTGACTGAGCCACCCAGGTGTCCCCTAATTCATTTTTAAAGCCATTTTTCTTTATTGAGTCTTTCGAAAGCACTCAACTCTTTCTTTTTGAAATCACATTTCATCAGATTATGGAGTAATTGTTTACAGTGGATATACAAGAATGACTGGAGTTAGGTGAGGAACCCATATGCACGGTAAGTTCACAACTCAATGGGTGGGGACATTTTACAAAATAATGGGACAGCCTGAGCATGGGCCAGAGTGTTTTACAAAGAGAATGGGGAATGCTGCTCTATCTATTGATTCATTGAGATGGTTTCAGAGAGCTTCTACTATAATATAAATCTTATGAGTATAAATATAGTAATATTTGTTTTTAAGCCCTAAATTCTGATTGCAAAATCAGCCTTTAAAATAAAACATTTGCCTCTCCATCTATTAGAGGAGCAATAAGACATACACAGTTCATCTCTTTTTATTTTCCAAATAAAAAATATAGAATTCCGTATTAAAACAGTGATCCTAACATTACACTATCTCTTGATCACCGAGAACAAATTTCATAGTCAATAGGAACTTGTCTTTCTTACTGTTTCTGAAATGTTTTGAACTTTTCCCAAACCTAATCTTATGCACAGATAGTGATTTGATTGCTGCATTTTAAAATGTTCCTTTGAGCTTCACATCATCAGTCTCTTTTAGCAGTTTGTGTTGGACCTGGTAGACTGCATATCATCAAAGTGGCTTTGTCTCTCTCGCTTACTGGCTCGCTAGAAGTGTTTCAGATGAGAAAGCTTTATGTCCCAGTCTAAAATTTCCCCAGGTTCCTTATTCTGCCTCTTTCTTTGTTTCTTCTACATGAATAGAAGACATAAAAAAAGACGTGCAGAGCATTACTATATGGACAAAATAAAATTCCTATCCCAAAGACAGGCCTCCGTACTGATTTATTCATTTTGTCTCGATGGAGGAGAAAAACAGCTTCCCTTTTGAATTCAGTATTTCTCATCTTCACCTGGCCTTACCCAGCCCTATTCCTCCTCCAGTCTTCCCTCTCGTTCTTTGACACTGTCATCTCCCATCTGCCTGTGATCCCAAATCATAAATGTGAGTGGCATCCTAGTCTCTCTTCTTTAAACCCCATACTCTACTGGTCACCACCTATTATCAATTCTGTCTTCCAAATGTTATCCTCCCAGAGGCACCTGGATGGCTCAGCACAGAGCCTGCTTAGGATCCTCTCTCTCCCCCTCTCTCTGCCCCCTCCCACTCATGCTCTAAACAAACAAACTTAAAAAAAATCTTCCTACCAAATATATCCTCTCAACTTTGTCTCCACTTGATTCGTTCACCTGGATTACAATCTCAGGCTCCTAGTTTACCTTTTTCCCATTCAATTCAGTCCATCTTTCATCAGTCACCCACATTGCTGCCAAAGTGATATCTTCTACAAGTGCAAAAATATGTACGTCATCTGTCTCTGCGAAATCCCACACAGCCACGCACTCCCTGCAGGACAAAGTCCCAGCTCGTGCTGGGGCTCCTACCTCTCCCGCACCTCTACACGTTCCAGACTCCTTAAGGTGGCCAACTCCACAGCATAGTTTCACTCCTCTTGCCCTGCGTGTGTCTCCTCCATCTAGAGGGCCCTTCTCCACATGGAAGCATGGCAAACTCCTACTCATCCTTTAAAACCCATGTGTCACTTTCTCCCAGCAGCTGCCCAAGCCACCTCTGTTCCTCCCTCCTTCCTGGGTGTCACTCTGGGGTATTGGTCTGCCTCCAGGGTGCAGATATTATCAGAAAGTGTATTTCCCCATGTGGCCATGAACTCCTTGGCCACTATTTCACTTATCTCAGTTTCCTAGCACTGAAGAAAACAAAAATGTATTAATAGTTGGTGTATAAATTATTTAATAAACATGCGAATGAATGTTCCTAGCAGAGATCCCTGTTATCCTTTGTACTACTGGGGAAAACTGTAGCTCTGACTAAGTGATATGTTCACCGCATCTGGCTCTAGGGGAATTACAAGCAGGATAGAATAGATCTCCGTGAGGAATGAAATAAGCTGGCTGGATACCCCAGATATCTGTCCCTTGTGAGGATTAGAAAAGAAGAACAGCTGGTCTCTATGTACACGGGGCTTCCCTCACCCTGCAAGGAAACTCCACCAGCAGGCTGGTGACATGGGGCTTTTCCTGGCGTGCTTTGTGGAAACTGCCCGCATAAGGTCAGCTGAACTGTGTATAACAGTAAATGTCACTTAAAAATCTCTGAGATTTAATGAGCACTCACGCGTTGTGTGGTAACCTTAGGGAGAGAGGATTTTGGGCAAGGGTTAGGGCTTAATGAGTCAGCAATTTGGAATGTGCATTTATTATATCAGTGCAGTAAAACCTATAGTTGCTGAGGTGACATCATCTATAAAGTAGGCCTCCGTTTACTGTTAGGCTTGTAGAGAGGGAAGTTACCCTCCAGCTCCTGAAGAACTAAGGCAACATTGAACCAATGATTCTTACTACATTAGTTAGGATTCTGGATTGCTGATGAAATATCTGAGCTCAATTAGCTTAAGTCCCAAAAGGGAATTTATCATGAGAATATAAGTATGTCTCAGGGAAGCCAAGAATAAGAACACAATTGCCAGAACTGGACCAAAAGGGACTATGGTTTGTCTCTTATACCTTTTTGCATCTGAGCAATTTTAAGTTTTTCTACTTCCTATCTTTTGTATATCAGCCATCTCTCCTTGCAAATGAGAAAGTTTTTTTCTTTAAAGGTTAAAATTTTTATTTTAAAAGGTACCATATAGCGGTTTCTAAGTTAGACCCAGTCTGTACTGCATACAGTCGGGTTTCTAATCACGAACCTGGTCCCATATCTGAGTCGGACCAAAGTTCTTCCATTTTCTAGGTCAGCTGCCATCAAACCTCAGACTCCCTCAGTGTCTGACCACAGCCCGAGTCCAGGAGAGGAAATGCTCACAGTGTGAAAGAGCCTTATGCAGAAGCTGCAGAACTGGGATCCAGGAGGGACCTATAGCTAAGAAAGCGGCAAGCCCCTGGGGGTGCTCAAGAGGGCTACCTCAAGAAGCAAGCCAAAGTACACATGGTGGAGAGTCCCAAATACCACTATGAGTAGGGAAATAAAATAACCAAAGTCTCAACAAGAGAAACCAAGAGATACCATTCAAAGAACACTTATTGAAGAGACAGGCCCTGGGCAGTTAAAGAGCCTTCTTTAATACACCAGTACTTGCAGGTACAGAGCGCATAACAAGCTTTTAAAACTAACAAGAGACAGAAAGCTAGCCAAAATGATGAAACGGAAGAACTCTCCTCTAAAGAAATTCCAGGAAGAAATAACAGCTAAAGAACTGCTCAAAACATATATAAGCAACATAACTGAACAAGAATTTAGAACAATAGTAATAAAATTAATTGCTGGGTGTGAAAAAGGCATAGAAGGCATCAGAGAAACTATTGCTACAAAGATGATAGAGCTTAAAAATAGTTGTGATGAATTTTTAAAAATGCTATAAATGAGGGCATAATAAAATGGAGGCGTCCAATGCAGACTGAAGACGGAGAGAGGAGAATAGGTGAATTAGAAGACACAATTACAGAAAAAGAGGAAGCCGAGAAAAAAAGATAAACTGATCCAGAAACACGAAAGGAGAGCTCGAGAGCTGAGCGATACAATCAAACGGAACTAAATCCATATCACAAGAATTCCAGAAGAGGAAGAGAGAGGGAAAGGTGCTGGAGGAATCCTTGAACAAATTATAGCAGAGAACTTCCCCAATCTGGGGAAGGAAACAGACACTGAAATCCAAGAGGCACAGAGAACTCCCCTCAGACATAACTTGAATCGATCTTCTGCATGACATATCATAGTGAAACTGGCAAAATATAAGGACAAAGAGAGAATTC
Source organism: Crocuta crocuta (assembly GCF_008692635.1). Classification (NCBI taxonomy): domain Eukaryota; kingdom Metazoa; phylum Chordata; class Mammalia; order Carnivora; family Hyaenidae; genus Crocuta; species Crocuta crocuta. The sequence goes on from NW_027530368.1 coordinate 467,113, forward strand.
TGAAAGCAGCTAGGGAGAAAAGGGCCCTAACATACAAAGGGAAAGCTATCAGAGTGGTGACAGACCTGTCTACTGAAACTTGGCAGGCCAGAAAGGTATAGCAGGAGATCTTCAATGTGATGAACAGAAAAAATATGCAGCCAAGAATCCTCTATCCAGTAAGTCTGTCATTCAGAATAGAAGAAGAGATACAAGTTTTCCCAAATAAACAAAAATGGAAAGAATTCATCACCACTAAACCAACCCTACAAGAAACCCTGAGGGGGGACTCTATGAGGGAAATATTGCAAGGAACGCAAGGTACCAGAGACACCACCACAAACATGAATCCTACAAAGAACACAATGACTCTAAACCCACATTTTTCAATGATAACACCGAATGTAAATGGACTAAAAGCTCCAATCAAAAGATATAGGGTTGCAGAATGGATTAAAAAAAACAAAATCCATCTATTTTCTGTCTACAAGAAACTCATTTTAGACCTGAGGACACCTTCGGGTTGAAAGTAAGGGGATGGAGAAATATCTATCATGCTACTGAAAGTCAAAACAAAGCTGGAGTAGCTATACTTATATCAGACAAACTGGACTTTAAAGTAAAAACAGTAACAAGGGATGAAGAAGGGCATTATATAATAATTAAAAGGTCTATCCATCAGGAAGAGCTAACAATTATAAATGTCTACACACCGAATATGGAAGCACCCAAATACATAAAACAATTAATCACAAACAGAAACAATCTTATGGACAAGAACATGCTAATAGCCGGGGACTTTAATACTCCATTTACAGCAATGGATAGATCAACTAGACCAGATGGATTTGACAGATATATTTAGAACTCTACATCCTGAGGCCATGGAATTCACTTTCTCAAGTGTGCATGGCACATTTTCCAAGACAGATCATATATTGGGACATAAAGCAGCCCTCAATACATATAAAAGAAGAGGGATCATACCACGCATGCTTTCAGATCACAATGCTGTGAAACTTGAAATCAACCACAGGAAGAAGTCTGGAAAACCTCCAAAAACATGGAGGTTAAAGAACACCCTACTAAAGAANCAAACAAAATGGACAAACATCCAGCCAGGCTTCTGAAAAAGAAAAGAGAGTGCACTCAAATAGACCAAATCATGACTTATTACAACCAACCTCTCAGAAATAAAAGCAATTATCAGGGATCACTATGAAAAATTATATGCCAACAAATTGGACACCTTAGAAGAAATGGACAAATTCCTAAACACACACTCACTACCAAAATTCACATGGGAAGAGATAGAAAATCTGAACAGATCCATAACTAGTGAAGAAATTGAATCAGTTATCAAAAATCTCCCAAAAAATAAGAGCCCTGGGCCAGATGGCTTCCCTGGGGAATTCAACCAGACATTTAAATCAGAGTTAATAACCATTCTTCTCAAGCTATTCCAAAAAATAGAAATGGAAGGAAAACTTCCAGACTCATTCTACAAAGCCAGCATCACTTTGATTCCCAAGCCAGACAGAGACCCGCAAAAAAAGAGAACTACAGACCAATATCCTTGATGAATACAGATGCAAAAATCCTCAACAAGATACTTGTAAATCGAATTCAACAGCACATAAAAGGAATTATAAAACATGATCAGGGTTACAGGGCTAGTTCAGTATTTGTAAATCAATGTGATACATCACATTAACAAAAGACAAAAACCATATGATCCTGTCGATAGATATAGAAAAAGCATTTGACAAAATACAGCATCTCTTCTTAATAAAGACCCTCGAGAAAGTCGGGATAGAAGGAATTTACTTAAACATCATAAAAGCCATCTATGAGAAGCTCTCAGCTAACATCATTCTCAATAGGGAAAAACTGAGAGCTTTCCCCCTGAGATCAGCAACACGACAGGGATGTCCACTCTCACCACTGTTGTTTAACATAGTGCTGGAAGTCCTAGCATTAGCCATCAGGCAACAAAAGAAAACAAAAGTCATCAGAATTGGCAAAGAAGAAGTCAAACTTTCACTTTTTGCAGACGACATGATACTCTACATAGAAAACCTGACAGACTCCACCAGAAGCCTATTAGAACTGATCCATGTATTTAGCAAGGTTGCAGCGTACAAAATCAACATAGAGAAATCGGTTGCATTTTTATACACCAATAATGAAGCAACCGAAAGAGAAGTCAAGAAACTGATCCCATTCACAATTGCACAAAAACCCATAAAATACCAAGGAATAAACCTAACCACAAGATATAGATCTGTATGCTGAAAACTATAGAAAACTTATGAAGGAAATTGAAGAAGACACAAAGAAATAGAAAAACATTCCATGCTCATGGATCAGAAGAATAAATATAGTTAAAATGTCATTACTGCCCAAAGCAATCTACACATTCAATGCAATCCCAATCAAAATTGCACTAGCATTCTTCTCAGAACTAGAACAAACTATCCTAAAATGTGTACGGAACCACAAAAGACCCCGAATAGCCAAAGTGATATTGAAGAAGAAAGCCAAAACGGGAGGCATCACCATCCCAGACTTTAGCCTCTACTACAAAGCTGTAATCAAGACAGTATGGTATTGGCACAAAAACAGACACATAGACCAATGGAACAGAATAGAGATCTCAGAATTGGACCCACAAATGTATGGCCAATTAATCTTTGACAAAGTAGGAAAGAGTATCCAACGGGAAAAAGACAGCTTCTTTCACAGGAGTGCTGGGAGAACTGGACAGCAACATGCAGAAGAATGAAACTCGATCATTTTCTCACACCATGCACAAAAATAAACTCAAAATGGATAAAGGACCTGAATGTGAGACAGGAAACCATCAAAACCCTAGAGAAGAAAGCAGATAACAACCTCCTTGACCTCAACCACAGCAATTTCTTACTTGACACCTCCCCAAAGGAAGGGAATCAAGAGCAAAAATGAACTATTGGTACCTCATCAAGATTTAAAAAAAAAACTTCTGCACAGCAAAGGAAACAATCAATAAAACTAACAGGAAACTGATGGAATGGGAAAAGATAGTTACAAATGACATGTCAGATAAAGGGCTAGTATCCAAAATCTATAAGGAACTCATCAAGCTCCACCCTGAAAAACAAATAATCCAATGAAGACATGGGCAGAAGACATGAACAGATACTTCTCCAAAAAGGATATCCAGATGGCCAACAGACACATGAAACGATGCTCTGCATCCCTCCTCATCAGGGAAATACAAATCAAAACCACACTGAGATACCACCTCACACCAGTCAGAGTGGCTAAAATGAACAAATCAGGAGACTCTAGATGCTGGCGAGGATGTGGAGTAACAGACACCCTCCTACACTGTTGGTGGGAATGTCAACTGGTGTAGCCCCTCTGGAAAACAGTGTGGAGATTCCTCAAAAAATTAACAATAGAACTCTCCTATGACCCAGCAATAGCACTGCTAGGAATTTACCCAAGTGATACAGGGGTGCTGATGCATAGGGGCACATGGACCCCAATGTTCATAGCAGCACTCTCAACAATAGCCAAAAGATGTTAAGAACCTAAGTGCCCACCAACTGATGAATGGATCAAGAAGATGTGGTTTATCTATACAATGGAATACTGCATTGCAATGAGAAAGAATGAAATCTGGCCATTTGTAGCAACATGGATGGAACTAGAGGGTGTTATTCTGAGCGAAATAAGTCAGGCAGAGAAGGACAAATACCATATGTTTGCACATACAGGTGGATTAGGAGGAAGTTAACGGAGGACGAAGCGGGAAGAGAAGGGGGAAAATAGTTGGGGAGAGGGAGGGAGGCAAACCGTGAGAGACTCTTGAATGCTGAGAACAAACTGAGGGCTGATGGGGGAGAGGGGAAAGGGGGTGATGGGAATGGAGTAGGGTACCCGTTCGGATGAGCACCAACTTGTCAATAAACTATTTAAGGGGAAAAAAGGTACCATTGTCAGGGGCACCTGGATGGCTCAGTTGGCTGAGCGTTCAACTCTAATTTCGACTCAGGTTGCAATCCCAGGGTCTGTGGGGATTTGAGCCCCACGACAGGCTCCACACTGAGCATGGAGCCTGCTTAAGATTCTCTCTCTCTCTCTCTCTCTCTCTCTCTTTCTCTCTCTCTATGTACCCCTCTCCTGCTCACTCACATACTTTCTCTCTCTCTCTCTCTCTGAAAGAAAAAAACCATACGAATTGACTTTTTTATTTTGAAATATATTTATGAATTTTGTGAATTTTAACACAAGTATAAATTTATGTGACCACAGCACAACCAGAAGACAAACATTTGCATGGCTCTCAGAATTGCCTCATGCTACGGCTTTGCAGTCATCCCCTCCCACCTCCCGTAATAACCCCGGCAACCTCTTCTATGTTCCCCATCACGAGAGTTTGTTTTTTTGTGAATGTTGTATAAATAGAATCATATACGATGCAACTTGTTGGGCCTGGCTTCCTTCAATCAGTTTGGTGTCTTTGAGATTAACTCAAGTGGATATGTTTATCAGTAGTTTCTTCCTTTTTATAGTTGCACAGTATTCCATTGCATAGAGATACCAGAGTTTATCTATCCATCTAGAGTGTGATAGTCTTAACACTTATCTTTTTGGCTGGCGGAAAAAGATTAGCTGATGTTCTTGGTTTCAAATCCAGAAACCCCTGCAAGATGCTCAGAGACTCAACATAGGTTAGATTGCCATCCCTGGAGAAATCAGCTAAGAGTGGGGATAAGGAGTGAGGATCTGTCCACCTTGGGTCTGCGCTCAGCCAGCCGGTGCATCTCTAGCTAGGAGAGTAGTCACAGAGAGCAGGACAGCCACCATGGAAACCCTGGGAATGGAGAGGGAGAGGAGTGAGCGGTGGAGAAACAGTGCATTCCCAACCTGTTCTCCCATAAACTCTTCTTCCCCTCTCCTCTGATACAACAGTCTAAAAGGTATGGTTCTCCAACCCTCATTCATAACCTCTCCAAGTGCACTGCGAACTCCATTTGGTGGGAATAATTATGTCCCTTCATTGTCTGAATGGCGACAGATGGGTGGTGATTCCCCATGGGTTGCATGGCCCAGCCCATTCACCTTCTCTGCACTGGCCCTCCTCTCCCAGCACTGTGACTCGCCTGGATGTCCTTAGGAATAGTGAGGATTCAAGCAGAAGATTAAAGAAACACAGTTTAAGCCCCAACCTGGGGCAGGCATTTTTCTTGCAAGTCATGTTCTCATCTCCCGTTAGTCTTTTCTTTCCTTGAAAGATAAAGGGCTTCTTTTTCTTGTTTTCCCATTTAAGGCGTCTTTCCAATCATTTCTGCACTGCCTTCAGATACATTTATTCTAGCCAGTGCACAATAATGGCTGTGATTGGCTTTGGGTTGAAAGCAGGCTTCTGCTCAGCTTTGTCCATCACTCACATATCGTGTGCATCAAGCAGAGCTGCCTCTGCTTAAATCCCTAAAGCCAGGGAAATGAAAAGAAAAAGCCAAACCATAGTTGCTTTCTCTCTCTCTCTCTCAGGTGCCTCGGCCTTTATTCCTGAGGAAGGGGAGAGACAGAGGAGGGTGACCTCAGGCATAAATTCAACCTCTTTTCCCTCATGCAGAGCCTTGCTCCTGTGATCTCTGCGATATGCAAGCCCTCTGTGTAGACTTTATTAGAAGAAAGAATCCCAACGCTGAAAAAAAAATCTGACAACCACTGCCCCAGCCAAACAGAGACACCGAAAATCCTATGCTTGCACATGCCTGGAGTCTTGCTTCTGTTTCATCTGTTTTGCTAGTCTTTTGAGAACTTTTCTTATTTTGAAGTTGATTCTCCAGGATACACCTAGTACATAATCTAGTTGTCCTTTTTTGCTGTATTCAGAAAGATTGTTTTTCAGTTTTTAAGTCCTTAAAGAGTTCTGATATAATCAATGTTCACTGTACAAAATTACAAAATGTGTGAAAGAAAGAAAGGGGGGGAGGGGACTAAAAATTACCCTTCAGTGCCACCACGCAGAGACAGCTACTTTTAATATCTAGTCCAACACCAAATCCTGTAATTGTACCTTTAATGTATTTGGAAAATCTATCTCTTTATTCCATTTCTAATGCCACCATCCTAGTTTAGTTCCTTAACCAGAATCTTAATCTGTTAAAAATAGGAATCCAACTTTTCACTTTGGTTAAAATCTTTCAGTGGCCTCAGTGGACAAGTGAAACCCTCTTCCTGTGAGCCACAAGGGGCTGCTTGCTCTGACTCTTGGAACTTCTTTCCCCAGTGAACTCCACTACATGTGCTCTGAAGGTCTCATGTCAGTCTTCAAGGACTCCAACTGCACAATAAATCTGAGAGATTCCTTCAGGTGTCTAGCATGTGTTTGCACACACCCCTGGGTTTCACTGCTATACAGAGGATTTCCTCTCCTGTTATTTCCTCAAGACTGTGAGAAAGGAGAGATTAGGTACATGGAATCATGTTGCCATCCTGCCTCCTTAAGAAAAAACTCATTCTCACTCAACAATCAGCTGTGCCTTTCTATGAAGTGACAACTGCGTCCCTAAGATGGTGATGAAGGTCAGAATAAACAGATTTGGCCAAACTGCATGCCTGATGACCAGAGAGAGCTGCCTTCAACTTTGGCAAAGCAACATTGTTACCATTTTTTACCTCAACCACATGATCGGTTCTATGCATGCAAATCCAATGACACTGTCTCAACTGAGACTGGGAGGCTTGTGATCAATGGGAAGCATGACTCTGTCTTATAACATCAAAGGGGGATGATTCTGGGGCTAAACATGTTTTAGAGTCCACTAGCGTCTTTACCAGTTTACTAGTGTGGTAGACTTCAAAGGGCTATCATCTCTGCCCCTTCTGCTGATGCTGCCGTGGTAGTGCTGGCAGTAAACCATGAGAGGTATGACCACTCCCTCAAGATTGTCAGCAATGCCACCTGCACCAACTCTTGGCCTCCCTGGCCCAGGTGATTATGACAACATTGGCATTGTGGAAGGTAGATAACCATGTTTACACTATTGCTGCCATGTAGAAAGCTTTAGATAGCTCCTTTGGAAAACTGACACGATGGCTGGGATGCTGCCCAGAACACCATCCTTACACCCACTGGTACTGTCAAGGCTGTGGGAAGGGCGTCTCTGAGTTTAACAGGAAACTCACTGGCATGGTCTTTCAAGTTCCTATTCCCTATCTGCCATGGATTTGACCTGACCTCTGGAGAAAGTTGCAAAACATGACAACATTTTTTTTTAATGTTTTATTTATTTCTAGGAGACAGAGAGAGAGACAGCGTGAGCAGGGGAGGGTCAGAGAGAGAGGGAGTCACAGACTGAAACAGGCTCCAGGCTCTGAGCCGGCAGTCAGCACAGAGCCCGATGCGGGGCTCGAACCCACAAACCGCAAGATCATGACCTAAGCGAAAGTCGGACGCTTAACCGACTAAGCCACCCAGGCGCCCCAAAACATGACAACATTTAAGAAGTGCTAAAGCAAGCATCAGAGGGGTATCCAGGGTGACAATGAGGTTTTACAGTGATACCCACTCCTCCACCTCTGATATTGGGTCTGTTATTGCTCTCCCAACCATGTTATAGGCTTATTTTCTAGCATAATGATGAGTTTGGCCTTAGTATCTCTGTGGTAGACTTCACAGTCCATGTGGCCTCTACTTAATAAGGACCCTGGACCATCAGCCCCAGCAACAGCATCAGAAGAGTTGGCCTTTGGGTGGGTGGGTTTCACTGGCTATTATGGACTGAATTACGCATGCATCCCCTGCAAATTCTTACACTGAAGCCTTAACTCTAATGTGATGTTATTTGGAGATTGGGCCTTTGGGAGATAATTAGGTTTAGATGAGGTCATGAGGGTGGGGTTCCCATGATGGGATTAATGTCCTTAAAAGAAAATACATAAAAGAGAAGGCAGCTGTTTACAAGCCAGGGAGAGTGCTCTTGCCAGAAACCAACCAAGATGGCACCTTGACCTTGGGCTTCTAGCTCCAGATCTATAAAAGAATAAATTTCTATTGTTTAAGCCACTCAGTCCCTTTTATTTTGTTTTGGTAGCCCAAGATGACAGACACTGGCCTAGCTCTATTCCTTCATCCCTAAGAATCTCTCCTCCTTAATACATTTCCATCTCAAGTCTCCTGGAGAAGAGGAGGGGCTTATAGAGACTTAGCTTGTCATGCATCATCAGTTATATTAATCAAGTCTATACATTGTCTCCTCACAAAGAAAAAAAGTTAAATGAAGCAAACTAACACAAAACAAAAGTAAAACAACAATAAAAAAGACACAAAACAGAGTACTCCCCAACAGTTCAAATCAGNTTACACTATTGCTGCCATGTAGAAAGCTTTAGATAGCTCCTTTGGAAAACTGACACGATGGCTGGGATGCTGCCCAGAACACCATCCTTACACCCACTGGTACTGTCAAGGCTGTGGGAAGGGCGTCTCTGAGTTTAACAGGAAACTCACTGGCATGGTCTTTCAAGTTCCTATTCCCTATCTGCCATGGATTTGACCTGACCTCTGGAGAAAGTTGCAAAACATGACAACATTTTTTTTTAATGTTTTATTTATTTCTAGGAGACAGAGAGAGAGACAGCGTGAGCAGGGGAGGGTCAGAGAGAGAGGGAGTCACAGACTGAAACAGGCTCCAGGCTCTGAGCCGGCAGTCAGCACAGAGCCCGATGCGGGGCTCGAACCCACAAACCGCAAGATCATGACCTAAGCGAAAGTCGGACGCTTAACCGACTAAGCCACCCAGGCGCCCCAAAACATGACAACATTTAAGAAGTGCTAAAGCAAGCATCAGAGGGGTATCCAGGGTGACAATGAGGTTTTACAGTGATACCCACTCCTCCACCTCTGATATTGGGTCTGTTATTGCTCTCCCAACCATGTTATAGGCTTATTTTCTAGCATAATGATGAGTTTGGCCTTAGTATCTCTGTGGTAGACTTCACAGTCCATGTGGCCTCTACTTAATAAGGACCCTGGACCATCAGCCCCAGCAACAGCATCAGAAGAGTTGGCCTTTGGGTGGGTGGGTTTCACTGGCTATTATGGACTGAATTACGCATGCATCCCCTGCAAATTCTTACACTGAAGCCTTAACTCTAATGTGATGTTATTTGGAGATTGGGCCTTTGGGAGATAATTAGGTTTAGATGAGGTCATGAGGGTGGGGTTCCCATGATGGGATTAATGTCCTTAAAAGAAAATACATAAAAGAGAAGGCAGCTGTTTACAAGCCAGGGAGAGTGCTCTTGCCAGAAACCAACCAAGATGGCACCTTGACCTTGGGCTTCTAGCTCCAGATCTATAAAAGAATAAATTTCTATTGTTTAAGCCACTCAGTCCCTTTTATTTTGTTTTGGTAGCCCAAGATGACAGACACTGGCCTAGCTCTATTCCTTCATCCCTAAGAATCTCTCCTCCTTAATACATTTCCATCTCAAGTCTCCTGGAGAAGAGGAGGGGCTTATAGAGACTTAGCTTGTCATGCATCATCAGTTATATTAATCAAGTCTATACATTGTCTCCTCACAAAGAAAAAAAGTTAAATGAAGCAAACTAACACAAAACAAAAGTAAAACAACAATAAAAAAGACACAAAACAGAGTACTCCCCAACAGTTCAAATCAGAAAACTGAACACAATAAAAAAAAAAAAAAGAATGGTAAATGATTAGCAGCATAAATCCCCTGGCTGAACTCTCTTAGTTGTGGGCAAATGAGATTTTTCTGAGCAGAATCAGGGTCTATTAATTAGGACCCCCAATGGAAGACTTTTATGATGAATTATTAAGGAACCAAAAGTCATACCTGAAGCTTCTTCCTTTTCTGACAACATTTACTGGCAACTCCTGCCTCTATAAATTCATGGTTCTAAACTGCCTGACAAAGAATGGACTAACCTTTTGATAAGCAACCTGTCTTGGGACCAGTCTTCTCTCACACTTCACACATCACTCTACTTTTGTATGAATATGTAGCAATCTCAACATTTGTATAGCCATATATATAGTTACAAATGATTTTCACATGTATTACCTAATTCCAGTTCCTATATTCAAGTGCAAATTAGCCACATCTCAGGAATCTCCAGTCTTGGGTCTCTAATCTCAGTATTTTCAATGATTTGAATTTAAATGATGAAATGGGTCACCTCTGAGCCTCCTACTTTCTCTTCTTATGTCCCAAGACCCCACTCTCCCCTATGCTGACCTGTGGTCTTTATCTGACAAAATGCTCAGTTTGAGTGCAGTGGGTTGATAAATATTTGTTGAGTGAATAAGTGAATGACCAAATACATGAATATTTCTTTTTCTTTAAATTTTGTAATGTTTATTTTTGAGTAAGAGAGAGAGAGTGAGAGAGGGTGAGCAAGTGGGGAAGGGGCAGAGACAGGGAGATACAGAATCCTAAGCAGGCTCCAGGCTCTGAGCTGTCCACACAGAGCCTGACATGGGGCTTGAACGCGTGAACCGCAAGATTGTAACCTGAGCTGAAGTCGGACACTTAACCCACTGAGCCGCCCAGGCTCCCTGAGACATGAATATTTCTACATTTAAATTAACTGTTTAATGCATTTTCCTTCTTGCCTGGGGCTTCTCACTCAATTCTCCCTTAGTTTCATTCCCTTTGTCTACATCTGCTCCAAATCTACTTGTTTGTGTTGAAATCACAGCAAGCAATGAGTTGCCCACTGAACAATTCATACTCAAGCTTTTCCCTCTGTTTGGAATGCCTCTTCTCCCGCACCCTTGTCTGCTAGAGAACTTCATTCATCCATCCATCCAGTCTGAGTACCCGTCTAACCTGTGGATTTTCCACTCATCCTCCCAGCCAGTATTAATTGCTTGCTTCCAGTTAACTTTATAGATGCTTCCACTGTAGAATGGATTGTAATCCATGGATGTTTGCCTTTTTCCTAGGCTAGTGAAACATAACTTAGGCTACATGACAAAATCCCCTGGAGAATTTTACATAATAAAATCTATGGGATGGAGCCTGGAGACCTTTATTTTTATTTTTATTTAACAAGGACCTGAGTTGCCATCTCTTGCAATCCTTTGGGCTGGCTTTAGAAAATCTTTGCTTAGGCTATATGGTCCTTAATAAAGAAATGCATTTTCCTCAGCTTTGTATCTTAAGTTTAGCATAGCATTGGTCTACAGGAGGCACTCCATACATGTTTATTGACCCAAACTGAATTGATTATAGCTTACTGCCTGCAGCTCTCAAAGTCCTGAATTTAACAGAGGAAGAGGAAAGATATAAAGGGGGAAAATTGCTAACAGTGAAATTTCTAGCAGCTGTTCAGAAGATATTTGATAGCAAAGCAGTCTTCCTAATGATTGTCTGTATGACCCATAAATAAGGCCCTTACATAAAGGAGGGAGATTTCCCCCCCACTAAACTTAGTCAATGCTCTCTCTGATTTTGGTTACAGGCTGTATGAACTAGCTAGGGGAATCATCTCCATCATGGATGTGCATATCAGCTTCCTCTCATCTTTTTGTTTGTTTGTTTGTTACCAGAATATAGTGTTTCACCAAGTGTTATATTGATCACCAGTGGGTGAGATGGCTTATTGCTGCTGATCAGGTTATAGAAAACATTAAGATGTCAGAAATTGAGTTCTGTCTTCCCACATTTTAAAGAATTTGAGGGGCATCTGGGTGGCTCACTCAGCTAAGCACCGACTTCAGCTCAGGTCATGATCTCACGGTTCATGGGTTTGAGCCCCGCGTCGGGCTCTGTGCTGGCAGCTAGCTCAGAGCCTGAAGCCTGCTTCAGATTCTGTATCTCCCTCTCTCTCTGCCCTCCCCTGCTCATGCTGTGTGTGTCTCTCTCACAAAAAAAAAAAAAAAGAATTTGAACTAACAGCTTTCAGTAGTTCTTTGCTATCTTCTTTGTTCAAGAGCTGCTAAGTTTCAAGACCAATAGCAGAGAACTCATCGCTCTAATAAAATGAAACACTGAAAAACAGTTCGAGAATATTAGCAACTCCTGAGATCCCCTTATTAGAATAGCTTTAAAGTACTTTGATAATATTAGTACTAGGACTACAAATAATCATCAGATATTCATATCAGATTATTTAATATCAATTTTATATCAATATTTAATTTAATATCATAAATTTATTTTGATCATCAATATAATTTGTCTCCACCAATCCCTGTTAGCTTAGAAGGAGATATACAGACTGCCATAAAATTCTTCCTTCTTCTCCCTTCAGAGATTAGAAATTCTTTTCTGTCTCTCTGTGGTTCAACAACTGACTTTTGGGAAAGGAGTAAGTCTCACCTTCAATACTGATTGGTTAATTTGAACATTATATGATCAAAGAAATGTAAATAGGAATTCCAGGGATTGGGATGGGGCTGAAGTCAATGTGAGGCTGGGGATATGAAGCAGGGGTTGGGCGCAGAGCAGAGACAGGAGACAAGAATGAGAGTGTCGATGAGTGAATCTAATCCTAGATTTCAACAGTTACATCTCTTAAGTGAGGCAGTTGGGCTCTTGACTGCCCCCTATGATGCTGTCTACCCCAATACACAAACCTTTGAATGTCTCTGCCATAGCATTTGTAAGAATGTTCTGAGGTTGTTTATATAACTGCTTCTCTGCCTCTGTATTTTATTCACTTAAGTCCCTAAGGCCTAAATAATACCTAGAATGGAGGAAAGAACTTAACTACAGGCATAGGTTGAATAAAGGATTGTCTGAATAATGGTTGGAATGGGTAAAGTGTGTGAAAGTGCTCATAACCTAGATACATTATATGAGATTAGATCACACATATCCTAATACACAAAAGGTTGTTTCATTGGGTAGCTGGAATCTTAGTGGTTAAGAAGAACCTAGTATAGTTTCCAGATGACCAAAATCCTCCCTAACACCTGTTAGAGTCACTAAGCTAATTCTGAACCAAGGATTTAATAGAAACCTGAGGACAACAAGTCATTTGACATTTGATGTCTCATTTGATACCAGTTTCATACCTTATTACCTGTATGACCTTGGACAAGTTATTTCTGAGCCACAGTTTCCATATCTGTAAAGTGGGGCTATAAAGTAGCCTACATCATAGACACTGTGGTGAGCTGTAAATGAGTTAGGACACGTGTTAAGAACAGAGACCGTCTTAAGGTCACCAACCACATGCCTGTGGTACATTATCCCAGGTACACCCCATTGCCACCAACTTTTCCCAGGCTTCCCTGTCTGCTTCCCTTTTCTCCTTGTTAATCTGTCCAGTTCTGATAAATTTCCCCTTCTAACAAGTTTTATTATGTCCCATGTAAGATTAAAACAACAGCAAGACTTTACAGAGCATTTAACTTGTTTTAGACACTTTTCTAAGTGTTTTCCATGAATCCTCTTAATCTTCCTCACAACCTTATGATTTAGGTACCATCATTATTTCCAGTTTGCAGATGAAGAAACAGAACCAGGGACTAAGTGACTTGTCCAAGATCACATAGCTTGTGACTGATAGAAACTTGAATAAACCCAGCCTGTCGTCTGATCCTCTTCAAGATTTTTCCTCTCCAGTATGGCAAAGAAATTCTCTTCTCTATTCTTTTCACATTGAACTCCCTGCCCTTCTACCAGAATACTCTGCTTCCTTGGATTGTACCTTTTTGAGGGGACACTGCCTGGATACATTCAATCAAAGGACCACTTACTGCCTGGTGATACGCAGCTGAGTCTGGCCCCTGATGCCTACCCATCCCTTGAGATAGGTTGAGTTTCAGGTCCTGGGTTTTATAGTCTTCCTAGTTGTGCTTAGATAACAGGTGGATCGGCAACAAGATGCACTCTCTAACCTACTCCTGCCTGTACAAATTACACCCTCACTTTGATGATCCTCTTTCTGCAGAATTTGGGCCCTGCTCTTTTCAAATCTGACTCTCCCTAATTTGTATCTTGTATGTTTGATGCTTTCTCCACCTATATCCCATAATATATATGGAAGAGCCATGTCATGCTTTTTTGTTTCATTCCATTCAAAGTCATCTCCTTAAAGCAGAGCAGTGATTCTGCAGCCAGAATGACCCAGAATCTCTATTTTCTTTCTAACTTTGTGATTTGGGACATGTTTGCATCTTTATAATGATAATAATACCCACTTTATAAAGCTGTCATGATGGTTAAATGAGATAATGTGCTTGCAAAAGGCTCTGCTTCACATATAGTCAGTGCTCAATAAATCATAGCAACACTTGCTTGTGGTCTCAGCATTTCCTGCCATGCCTGGCACCAGCCCACTGCATTGGGTGATCAGCAAGGCTCTTCATGCTGGGCACACCGTGACATGTAATGAATGCAGGCTGACAGCTTGAATTGCTGACCAGGTTGAGATGCATTCCCTGCCCCGGTGACTTCCTCTTCAGGCTATGTTTGAAACCATGTCTGTTATTCTGACTTCAGCCCCTCTTTGAGAGTCAGGCAAAACATTTCAGCTTCTCAAGCTTTTTGGCTTATGTTTTGCATATTAAACAGATCCCTTCAGAGTGTAAGGTAATGGCAGAGTGGTGCTGTCATTTAATACAAAGTTGATTATGCTGCTGCCGATTTCTGCCATGGTTGGGATCGCATCCCAATCAGAAGCTATTGTACCCCACAAACCCCAATTGAATGTGCACCTGTGTGCTTCTCACGGGCTGCATCTCGAGGCTGAGAGACTTCAAAGCTGTGGGTGAGGGCACTGTCGGGGGTCTGACGTCCGTGGGCTTGGAGGCATTCACAACCACATCCCTGAAGCATCTCTCTGTATGAAAGGAAGGTACTGCTCACAAAATCACTCCTTGTTGTGATGTGGGGCCCCATGAATAGTTGAATGATTTCATTCTCGGGGTGGTTCCAGCAGGATTGTTTCAAAGTCAGACAGGGAGGGTGAGAAATACACGAGGAAAGGAAGGCAGAGGAGTTCAGTTCTACAGTAATGCAGAATGTAGGCATCTACTTCTAAAGCCTTTATAAAGGTGGAGTGACGTTTTCATCTGCTAAAGGCCACATCGTGATGAGACTACTCAGCACCTTTGGGCTCTTCCCCTGCATCTTTCTTTGGATTGAAAGCATACTTGGCATAGTTTCGCTTCATTGCCCAAGTTATGGTAGTTGGAGCAAGAATGAGATGAGTAGCAAGGGGCTGAGTAGTAAGAAAGGAGGGCTCATCAAGGACAACCTGGTCAGTGGTTCTCAGGCATGGGTACTTGTAAGAATAAAAGGGCATATTACAGAGACACACTCATCCACCCCACCCCATACCTGCTGCAACAAAAATTGTTTGGGGCACAGGATGGTGCCTGAAAATCTGAATTTTAAACATAAATGTAACACTGAGGATAACAGAAGCATTCAACTCTTGCATTCATTACTATGTGGCAAGCATTGTCCAAAGTGTTCATATTCACTAACTCTATTAATATCCACAGCAATCCTGCACATAAGGTACATTATTCTCATTCCCAGCAGCAGATGAGAAAACAGAAGGCAAGTAACTGACTTGAGGTCACATAACTAGTAAATAAATGATCCATCTGGGTAAGGTGGGGACGCTGGGGAGTCATGAGCACACTACTGAAGAAAGCAGTCACTGTCGGGACTATGCAAGTGCCTCTCAGGAAGTAAGGTCCTCCTTAACCTTTGTGGCCTGAAGGCTCCACTTGCCTCACTTGAGACTTGGCCTTAGAGCTGGGCTTGAACCCAAGGAGTCTTCCTTCAGAGCACAGGCTCCTAACCTGTAGTACATGCAAATGCCACAGAGAAGGATCTAACAATGGAGAGGTCTCCCCATGACCTCTGGGTGACAGCCAAGGATCTCCCTTTAGGGAGTACAGCTGGTGGACAGTAGCCAAAGCTGTATTTTAGTATTCACCATTGCTCTCATGACAAGGCAATGTTCTCCCTGGGTTGGGGGCTCATTTGTCCTGGACTATTCCTGCCCAACATAAGAAATGAAGAAGCTCTTTCTGTCTTCTCCTGCTCCCTCTTTCTTCCTTATTCACATTGGTTCCACCAATAAGTGAATTAAATTATTCCGGCACAGCTAATTCTATCTTGGTGTCTACTTCTTGGAGAATCTGGACTGACATATCACATCTCTCTCTTCTACAGCAGTAACTTTGGAATACTTTTGACTGAGACCCACAGTAAGGAAAAAAATGTTTCATCCCGGGGCGCCTGGGTGGCTTAGTCGGTTAAGCGACCGACTTTCGCTTAGGTCATGATCTCGCGGTTCGTGGGTTCGAGCCCCGCATCGGGCTCTGTGCTGACTGCCAGCTCAGAGCCTGGAGCCTGTTTCAGTCTGTGACTCCCTCTCTCTCTGACCCTCCCCTGCTCACGCTGTCTCTCTCTCTCTCTCTCTCCTAGAAATAAATAAAAAATATTTAAAAAAAAATGTTTCATCCCGTCACAGTGTGTGTGTGTATCCATATATATGCAAATATACATCATGTATATATGGAAAAAATGTTCAAGAACAATATCTTTCCTATATGTAATGTATGATTCTATTCTATGTCATTTTAATTTTTATTTATTTATTTTTAAAGTTTTACTTATTTATTTTGAGGGAAACAGAGAGAGACCGTGAGCAGGGGAGGGACAGAGAGAGATGGAGAGAGAATCTCAAGCAGGCTCCATGCTTCAGCACAGAGCTGGACACGGGACTCCATCTCACAAGTGTGAGATGATGACCTGAGTCAAAATCAGGAGTCGGATACTTAACTGACTGAGCCATCCAGGTGTCCCTGTCATTTTTTTTTAAAAAGAGAATTCTGGTTACAACCCACACAATTGCACTAAAGACCAAACACATACCCAAAATGCCATTTACGTGCACCCACTGGCAGAATTTTGTGTGATTCACATGGGGGTAGCATTAACCTTTGATTACCCCATCGTTGGCTAGTGCAGGAGGTTTCTTGCCTTGTATTGACCTTCCCAATGGTCTGTTTCTTGTATTTTTCCAGAGAGATGTAGTCCTACTTTTTAAAGTATATACCATGACATCAAGGAAATGGATACTAAATCAAAAGATTTATATAATTGTTCCAATGTTAGGAGCAACTGGAAGTCAGGATACTCTTTTCAGAATGCTTTAGATTTTATCAGTTAAGGTCATGATCCACAAAATGTGTGTTTGTATGTGTATTTGCTTATTTAGTAAAAACACATCTTATGTCTGCCACAAATACTGGTTGCTTAATTACTCCTTTGATACTTGCTAGGACTCATTTTTAGCAATCAAAGACAGGTTCCTGAGATTAAGAAATATTTATTGGATAGTAAATTAAGATTGAGAAATTCTATCCATTTAATTTTTGATGAATTGAGCAAAAGCTGATTTTTAAAAAAAATTTTAGCTCAAGGAATGTCGCTTGTCTTCAGGAGCATGCTTTGAGAGGCAATGATTTATATACTGTACACTGCAACCCTAGCCCATGTGGTCCAGGCACATTCTGCTCATGCTTTTTAAAGGCATCTCGGTGCTGTTTGGTTTAATTCTATTTTGAGATATCTATCCTAGAAAAATAATCAGAGTTACAGAAAATTATTTATATACAAAGGTGGCCATTATGGCATTATTTACAGTAGTGTAACATAGGGAACAACATTAATTTCCAACAGTGATGGTTCAATAAACCATGACATATCCATAAGAATATGTGATAAAGCACCACTGGCTTGTATTTATTTTGGTGACATTCAGAGCTGAGTAACTGGCACTCCCTGTAGAGAGAGCATGAAGTCTCCAGTTTGTTATTTCTCCACTCTTCCCTACTGTGTAATACCCACTTCACTTATCTACTTTCCTGTCTGACATTGGTAGGCGTTAAACCATGTCCCTGGCTGACATGATACTCCCCAAATTCCTTTGCATGAGATGGTGAGCTGAATAATGGTTCCCCAAAGATGTTCTTGTTCTAATCTCTGGAACATTTGACTATGCTAATTTACATAGCAAGAGGGGCTTTGGAGATATGATTAAGTGGGTGGGCCCATTGTAATCACAGGAGTCCTTGTAAGATGCAGGCAGAAGGATCAGAGTCAGAGAGGAGATGTGGACAGAAGCAGACGCTGGAGTGGTGCACTTTGTAGATGAAGAGAGAGACCATGGGTCAAGGATGTAGTTGGCCTTTAAAAGCTGGAAGAAGCAAGGAAACAGATTCTCCTTTAGGAAGGAACACAGCTCTGCTGATACCTTGATTTTAGCCTATAAGATCCATTTTGGACTTCTGACATTCAGAATGGTAAGATAACATATATGTATTGTTTCAATCCACTAAGTTTGTGCTAATTTGTTAGAGCAGCAATAGGAAATTAATGCATACAGCATTCAACTTTGTTCAGTACCGGACTTCAGCCCTACACTTAATTCTCATTTCCTCTTCTCTGCTTCATTCTCTATACAGTCTAGAGTTTCTCCACACCAAAGTATTCATTGTTTCCCAGGACACCATGTTTTCACACCCCGATGTCTTTTTGTCATTCTTTTTACCTAAAACCCCATTCTCCCCTTTCTGTCAAGCTTCCAGAAGAGAAAGGGGGGAAGGCTTCCTTAGTATTAGAAACTGGTAAAGGAATTTCTACCACGCATATTATAAACAAGCTGAGGTTGGTGGAAGACATCAAAGATCTTTCATTAAGCTTCCTACTTGAGGGGCGCCTGGCTGGCTCAGTTGGTTAAGCCTCCAAATTCAGCTCAGGTCATGATCTCATAACTTGTGAGTTCAGGACCCACATCAGGTTCTGTGCTGACAGCTCAGGGTCTGGAGCCTGCTTCAGATTTTGTGTCTCCATCTCTCTGTCTGTTTCTCTCAAAAATAAATAAACATTAAAAAAAGTTTCACATGGCCAGATTTCATTGTTTCTCATTGCCATGTGTAGCAACCTGGATGGACCTTGAGGGTGTTATGCTGAGCGAAATAAGTCAGGCAGAGAAGNAGTTTCTTACTTGAGAGAAAGTAGAGCTTATTAGGTCCAATTATATACCCTAATTTGGAAGAATTATTGCTGGAGGTGAAAGCATATTGTGGAAGAGAATGGGAACTATTGACATGGGAGTCCTTTTAGTATTGTAGAGCAGCTGCCCTGGGGAGTCCATATGGTGGAAGATGAAAAGGCAGGCACGAGCATGGCAGATGAAAAGGTGGCCAATGGTGAGGCTTCCCAGAGACAGCTTCTTCGTACCTTTCTGTGCTTCCTACGGTTTAGTATCAAGCATGTCATGAATTTATACTTAAAATATAATGTTAATTTAAAATAGAGTTGGGACTGCAATCAGCCTGTTTTAGTTTTACCTGTACAACTGCCAGGCTCAATACGAAGTGGCTATCTGCTGTGGAACGGACAGAATTTCTCCACCTGACAGCACCCACATCTACATCCAACTAAGAGAATGGGAGGACCCTCCTCCACCTGCCTGCATGAATGGGCTGTTCCTGGACTGCTGAGCACCATTATATAGTCAGTCTTGGCTGGGCTCATTGCCAGTCTGTTGAGCTAATTTGTTTTCCAAGATAACAACATCGCCAGTATGACCTGTTAATATTGCTGAGGCCCCTGCAACAATTTGCTAGTCTTTAGGTATGGTATGGACTGCACACGCTTAGAGAGAACACAAATCGACCCTTGTGACCAGTACCCAGCATTCTACAGGATGACCTCTACTGCCACATTTTCACTTTCAGATCAGATGTCCCCTCACTACCCCAGATAGCTTCCTTTTACATAGGCCAAAATGCCATCTGAGGCTCTCTACCAACCCCACCCCAACAATTCCTATTTATATAACCGTTAGGTATGGCCCATCCCAGTACAACACAGCTTTCCTTACAAGCCTGGGTCTTCTGTGGGACCTCTTCCCACAGCACTGCATTGGTGAGGCAGGTGGCTATCAGAGACCTGACTTAATGCTGTCACTGTTCCTCTGCTCAGTTTGTGTGTTGGGGGCAGCCCCTCTAACAGCTACCTAGCATTTTAGGTGAAGCATTTTAAGATGGCAGCTCCTAGCATTATTAGTTCACCTAGTGTGTCTCTGAGGGACTGGGGAAAGTCTTGTAACACTATACTGTTTGGTGTTTTGACAGCCATTCAGTCAACTTCTAAGGACCTACCTTACAGGATTTCTTCACCATAATTAGCCCTTGACACACATTTAGCCCGTTGTTTTGTGGGGATTGTGGACTCTAAGTGGAAAGATTCTGTCTAAGGATATGTGGAGATGTGGGGGTGGTGAGAAATACATCATTACAAGCGCCTCAAAAATCACCCCTTCCTTTGCAGAGATAAAGCAGCATGGATTTTCTGACACTCACCTGGAGCTTTCCAATCAAGACATAGACAGTGGAGGAAAGAGATCATGTTTTCCTCCCTTTATTTATTTATTTTTTATGCTGGCAGCAGGTTTGCTATATTTCTGATAAGACAGCTTGTGTGGGCTGCCCCATCCAATTCTATTCCTCTAAGATCTTTGTGGTAGATTGATTTTCAATTCTAGTTGATGAAATTTTGTCTTTTTCCCCCTCTGTCCTCATAGGCCTTTAAGTGGAAAGTTGAAATGGACTGCATTTGGGTCATATAATGCTAAATTGAAACTCCTAGATGTAACTTTCAAAAGGCTATTTTGTTCTGATTTATTACTCCAGTGTTTGTCTATTTAGACAAGCCCACGTTATGGCTTGTAGAATAGAGCTACGTGGAAGTGGTTATTATGATGGAGAATGAGGAGCTTCATTCAGTACTTTTTTTTTTAAGAAAAGAATTTGAGTGGGAAGCTCAAAAACCTTTAGCTTTTATATTTACGTACTTGCTGGAGTTTTGGTGCCAATTTTTCTTTCCTTTGGATGTGTGATAGGTAATTTGTAGTTGATTGTGCATTCACAATGCAGTGTCTGATGTCTCATTAGCAAACAAAACAATAAATTGCATCACACGTAAAACTAGTGACATATCCTCTCCCATAGTGTATGCCAATTCTTGAATACTGAGAAATTGTTTTAAAATTTGAAATGTTTTCTTTTGAAATCTAGATACCAGTCTATTTTTCCATTCCTCTTCACTCTTGATCTTTGAAATAAAAATCTGTACTTGCTGCCACATTCCCACACCCCAGTCACTCCTTCACTCACTGGATTCTGAGCCACTGACAACCCATGGCAGCTCATCTCAAAGGTCACCATTGAATTCCTAATGGTCAATTTGACCTTCAAAAATTTCATCCCTTTGTTCACCTGATTGTAACATCTGCTTTCATGTCCTACTTCATAGGGAAAATATATGTGAACCAGCCTGAACTTTCTCAACTTGCTATTTTAAAATTAAGTCAATGTTTTGTTCAAAGTTCCATTCTGGACACTAGTCCTTTCTATTTCATCTCAATGTTACTCAGTCAATAACTCCTTTCTTATATATCAGTGTTTCTCTATCTACTGGCTGCTTACAAATCAACTTAAGAACATGTTCAAGTGTGTGCCATCATACACACACACACACACACACACACACACACACACTTCATCCTTGATCCTCTATTCTCCTTCAATTACTAGACCATGTGTCTTTTCTTTTTTAAAAAATATTTATTAATTATTGAGAAACAGAGACAGAGCACGAGCATGGGAGGGGCAGAGAGAGGGGGAGACATAGAATCCAAACCAGGCTCCAGGCTCTGAGCTACTGCACGGAGCCAGACGCAGGGCTCGAACTCACAAACTACAAGATCATGACCTGAGCCGAAGTCAGATGCTTAACCAACTGAGCCACCCAGACACCTCATCATGTGTCTTCTCTTGAACAACCAATTAACTGGTTGATATAAGGAGTTTCCATTTGCAATCTCCAGATTCTCATCTATTGTTTTCTCTTAAAAGTTTCAAATAATTTTTTTTTGGATTATAATGTAATTACTATAGGGTTTTTTTTTTCCTCATCTGATTCTTGGAGATTTTTAAAATTAAATTTTGCTAATGTTTTATTTGTCATTTTGCATGTCATAATGATTTACCCTTATGTTTTCTTCTAAGAGTTTAATAGTTTCAGCTTCTACATTCAGGTTTTTGGTTTCAATTTATTCTTAAGTCAAATTTGGGAATTTATATTTTCCTAGACAGTGGCTCTGTATTGTCCCCAGACAAGCAGTACCAGTACCTTCAGGAACTTGTTAGAAATGCAATGTCTCAGGTCTCAACCCCAGACCACTGAATCAGAAACTGGGAAGGAGTCCCAATAATCTGTTTAAGAATCTCTCCAGGAGATTTACATACACCATCAAGTTTGAGAATTATTATTCTAGAAATGTAGTCTTTTTACAGATATTTTTAAGTTAATTGGTATAAAGTGTTACTCGTTCTTTTTTGCTAATATTCTTCAAATATGAAATTACATCTCTCGCATTGCTAATATTGTTAGCTTTTTTCTCTCTTCCTTGATGTTGATCATATTTGTCAAAAGTTTGACTGTATTATTGGTTGTTTTAAATAACCATTTTTATTTTATTGATCATCTTTTCTATTTCTGTTATTTGGTTTAATATTTGCTTTTATCTTCATTGATTCATTTATTTTACTTTGTTTTCTTTGTGGTTCTTTAACTTCTTGAGTTGAATGCCTTATTTTTTCACTTTTAATCTTTTGTGTTTTCTGATCTAGTGCACTATACCCTGTGTGTACACGTTGGCCTTATTTGCACAAATTTCACTTGTAATATTCTCACATTATTGTTCTTCACATCTTAACAGTTTGTAATTTCAGCTTTGATTTACTCTTTTATATAGGAATTTCTTTGAAAGGCTTTATGGATTTTTTTTTCTTTTTCTGATGCAACATACAATATGCTATATATATCTGTATAAATGTATATTTGCTTTGTTGTTAATTGTTCTAACATGTCAGAAAATTTGGCCCTTTTGGGGTTTACTGAGATTTCCTTATGCCTAATAATTGGTCATTTTTGTGAATAGTCAGTGTGTTTGTACAGAATGTATATTCTCTGTTAAGTAGAAAGTTCTGTGTGTGGGGTTATGTGTGTGTCTACACTATATATATACATATGTGTGTAAATGTATGTAAGGGTATGTAAATACATGTGTGTGTGTATACATACATACTTATTTATGTGTTAGGGTTTTTTTTTAATGTTTATTTATTTATTTTGAGGGGCAGGGGAGAGTACATGAGCAGGAGGAGGAGCAGATAGAGAGGAGAGATAGAATCCCACGAACTGGGAGACCATGAATGAGCCAAAATCAAGAGTTGGATGCCCAACTACTGAGCCACTCATGTGTCCCTAGATTTAGTTTTTAAAATAGACTTTAGTTTTTAGTTGGTTTCGGATTTGAAGAAAAATTGAGAAAATAGTACAGAGAGTTCCAATATGCTCTGCACCCAGTTTCTCCTATTTTTAACATGTTAATCATTATGATATGTTTGTTATTAGTGGACTGAACATTATTGTTAATTAAATTCTCATTTCACACTATTGAAAAGAGTAGAAAGTCTCGCATATAATTTTATAATTTTATTTTTTTAATTTTTTTAATGTTTGTTTATTTTTGAGAGAGAGAAAGAACATGAGTAGGGGAGGAGCAGAGAGAAGGAGACACAGAATCTGAAGCAGGCTCCAATCTCTGGGCTGTCAGCACAGAGCCTGACATCAAGCTTGAACACACAAACCGTGAGATCATGACCTGAGCTGAAGTTGGACATTTAACAGACTGCTCCATCAAGGTGCCCCTCCTATATAATATTTAAAAAACAAACTGTTTCCAAAATCTAGCAAATTTATAGTATGAGTTGAGATTCTGTTCAGCTGAGTGTATACAGTGGCTAAACAAATTAGGGGCTATAGTGAACAATACTGTGTTAGATACTTAAAAGTTGCTAAGAGATTAAATCTTAAATATTTTCATCACAAAAATATAAATGGAAATTATGTAATGTAATGGAGGTGTTAACTAACCCTATTGTAGTTATTTTGCAATACATACATTTACTGAATCATCACTTTGTAACCTTAAGCATACACGATGTTGTATGTCAATTACATCTCAATAAAAGAGGGCAAAATAAACATAGGTCATAAAAAGCATAAAAGCAACTAAAAAAAAAAAAGCCTAAAAGAAAAATCTTTTTAAAAAGCAAAACCTAGGGGCGCCTGTGTGGCTCAGTCAGTTAAGCGTCTGACTTCGGCCTAGGTCATGATCTCGCGGTTCATGGGTTAGAGCCCCGCGTCCGGCTCTGTGCTGACAGCCAGCTCAGAGCCTGGAGCCTGTTTCCGATTCTGTGTCTCCCTCTTTCTCTGACCCTTCCCTGCTCACGCTGTCTCTCTCTGTCTCAGAAATAAATAAAACATTAAAAAAAATTTTTTTTAAATAAAAAAATAAAAAGCAAAACCTAAAACTAGTAGAAGGAAGAAAATAATAAAGATTAGAGCAGAAATAAACAAAATAGAAACTAAAAGAAACAATAGAACATATCTATGAAACCAGGAGATAGTTCTTTGAAAAGATCAAGAAAATTGATAAACCTTTAGCCAGATTCATAAGAAAGAAAGAGAGAGAGAGAGAGAGAGGACTCAAACAAAATCAGAAACGGAAGAAGAGAAATAATAACTGGCACCAAAGAAATACAAAGGATTGTAGGAGAATATTATTAAAATTATATGCCAACAAACTGGACAACCTAGAAGAAATGGTTAATTCCTAGACACATAAAACTTCTCAGGGCTCCTGGGTGGCTCAGTTGGTTAACCATCCACCTCTTGGTTTCAGCTCAGGTCGTGATCTCATGGTTCGTGAGTTCAAGCCCCGCATCTGGCTCTGTGCTGACAGTACAGACCCCTCTCCTGCTTACTCTCTCTCTCTCACTCTCTCAGAACTAAATAAATAAACATTAAAAAAAGAAACATATAACTCCTCAAAGTTGAATCAGGAAGAAATAGAAAATCTGAACAGACCAATTACCAGTAATGAAATTGAATCAGTAATCAAAAAAATTCCAAAAAACAAAAGTCCAGGACCAGTTGGCTTCACAGGTGAATTCTACCAAACATTTAGGGAAGATTTTATACCTATTCTTCTCAAACTAATCCAAAAAATAGAAGAGGAAGGAAAACTTCCACATTCATTCTATGAGGCCTGCATTATTCTGATAACACAACCAGATAAAGATTCTCCAGAAAGAGAGAAAGAGAGAGAGAGAGAGAGAACTACAGGTCAATATCCCAAGTGAACATAGATGCAAAAATCTTCAACAAAATATTAGCAAACTAATGCATTAAAAAGCAATACATTAAAAATCCCATGATCAAGTGGGATTTATTTCTGGGATGCAAATATGTTTCAATATTCACAAACCAATCAATGTGATCCATGACATCAGTAAGAGAAAAGATGAAAACCATGTGACTATATAAAAAAATGCAGAAATTGCATTTGACAAGTAAATATCCATTCATGATAAAAACCCTCAACAAAGTGGGTTTAGAGGGAACATACCTCAACATAACTAATGCCTTACATGAAAAACCCACAGCTAACATCATCCCCAATGGTGAAAAACTGAGAGGCTTTCCAGTAAGGTCAGGAACAAGACAAAGATGTCCACTCTCACCACTTTTATTCAACATAGTACTGGAAGTCCTAGCCATAGAAATCAGACAACAAAAAAAATAAAAGCTATCCTGGGGTGCCTGGGTGGCTTAGTCAGTTAAGCATCCAACTTCAGCTCAAGTTGATCTCACAATTAGGTTCATGAGTTCGAGCCCCACATTGGGCTCTCTGCTGTCCAGCACAAAGCCCATTTCAGATCCTCTGTCCCTCCCCCCTCTCTAGCCCACCCCCAGTTGTACTATTTCTTTCTCAAAAAAAAAAAAACATTTAAAAAAATAAAAATCACCATCAAAATTGGTAAGAAAGAAATAAAACTTTCACTGTTTGCTGATGACATGAAACTATATATAGAAAACCCTAAAGGCTCTACCAAAAAACTATTAGAACTGATAAATTAATTCCATAACATCACAGGATACATCAATGTATAGATAACTCATTGAATTTCTATACACTAAACATGAAGAACAGAAAGAGAAATTAAGAAAGTAATTCTATTACAATTGCACCAAAAATAATAAAATACCTAGGAATAAACTTAACCAAAGAGGTGAAAGATCTGTACTCTGAAAACTACAAAACACTGATGAAAAAATTGAAGATGACACAAATGAATGGAAAGATATTCCATGCTCATGGACTGGAAGAACAAATATTGTTAAAATATCTATACTACCCGAAGAAATCTACAGATGTAATGCGATCCTTATCAAAATAGCAATAGCATTTTTCACACAACTAGAATAAATAATCCTAAGATTTGTATGTAACCTTATGAGACCCTGAATGGCCAAAACAATATTGAAAAATAAAAATAAAACTTGAGCTATCATAATCCTGGATTTCAAGTTATACTACAGAGCTATAGTAATCAAAACAGTATGGTACTGACACAAAACTAGACACATAGATCAACAGAACAGAATAGAATACACAGAAATAAACTCATAATTATTTGATAAATTAATCTTCAACAAAGCAGGAAAAAATATCCAATGGGAAAAGGACAGTCTCTTCAACAAATGGTGTTGAGAAAACTGGTCAGCTGCATTTAAAAGAATGAAGCTGAACCACTTTCCTACACTGTATACAAAAATATGTTCAAAATGGATTAAAGACCTAAATACGAAACCTGAAATCATAAAAATCCTTGAAGAGGGGTGCCTAGGTATCTCAGCCGGTTAAGCATCTGACTTCAGATCAGGTCATGATCTCATGATTTGTGAGTTTGAGTCCCACATAAGGCTGTCTGCTGTCAGCACAGACTGTTTTTGATCCTCTGTCCCCCTTTCCCTGCAACCTCCCCATGTGCACTATCTTTCTCTCAAAAATAAACATTTAAAAAAGTTTTTTTTAATCCTAGAAAAGAACACAGGCAGTAACTTCTTTGACATAAGCCATAGCAACTCCTTTCTAATTATGTTCCCTGAGGCAAGGGAAGCAAAATAAAAAATAAACTATAGGGACTACATCAAAATAAAAAGTTTTGCACAATAAAGGAAACAATCAATAAAACTAAAAGGCAATAGATAAAATGGGAGAAGATATTTGTAAATGACATATCTGATCATTTCAGGGGAGCTAAAGAGTATAATGCTAAGTAAAACAAATCAGTCAGAGAAAGACAAATACCATATGGTTTTACTCATATGTGGAATTTAAGAAACAAATGAAAAAAAAGGGGGGGGGGAAGGGACAGAGGCAAACTAGGAAACAAACTCTTAAGTATAGAGAACAGCTGATGGTTACCAGAGGAGAGGTGGGTGTGGAGATGGGTTAAATAGTTAATGGAGGTTAAGGAATTCACTTCTGATGAGCACTGGATGATGGATGGAAGTGCTGAATCACTATATTGCACACCTGAAACTAATTTTACACTCTGTTAGCTAACTGGAATTTAAATTAAAATTTTAACAAATAAAGATGTGACATACACCCATACACACAAAATGGAATGTTATTCAGTCATACAAAAGAATGAAATCTTGCTATTTGGCAAGGACATGGATGAATCTAGAGAGTATAATATTAAATGAAATAAGCAAGCCAGAGAAAGACAAATACATATGACTTCGTATGTGTAATTTAAGAAACAAAACAAATGAACAAAGTAAAGAAGAAAAAAGAGAGAGAAAGAGGCAAACTAAAAACCAGAGTCTTAACTTTAGGGAACAAACTGATGGTTGTCTGAAAGGTGGGTGGGGGATGGGTGAACCAGGTGAAGGGGATTAAGAGTGCACATCGCCATGAGCACTGAGTAATGTATAAAATTGTTCAATCACTATATTGTACACCTGGAACTAATATAACACTGCTTGTTAGCTATAGTAGAATTAAAATAAACAAATTTAAAAAAGAAATAAAACCCCCAAATGAATAGGCATCTATATAATTTAACATTAATTTCTGACAGAATTCTTTTTAAAAATAAGATGATAGGTGTTTGTTTTTATTTTTTAAGGTAGAATCAAGACATGCACAGAAGGAGAATGGCTACTGCGACCAGTACTGTTTACCACTTTGCTGGAAATTTCAGGGAAAACAATAGGCCATGGAAAATAATTAAGGTGGGCAACTATTGGAAATGACACAACATTATAATTCCCATGTGATATTTGCCTAGACAACCAAAGGAAATGAACTAATAAAAGTTTACTTAGGAGGAGCCAAGATAGCAGGACAGCATGAAAGGTTTTGTTTTTTTTCTTGTTTTTTTTTTTTTGTTTGTTTGTTTTGGTTTTTATCTCTCTTCCCTGAAATGCAGCCAGATCAACAGTAAACCATCTTGGACACCTAGAAAATTGATTTGAGGATTAACACAACAATCCGCACAACCTGAAACACAGAACATGGCAGGTATACAGTGTGGAGAGGTGAACTGGGGGAGAAAGAAGATGAGGAAAGCAAGGACTCTGTCTCTGCTTACAGAGAGAGGATGGAGATGGGCGGGGGGGAGAGTATGGAAAAAGCACCCCCCCCCCAAAGTAACTGGAGAGAAGAAGAGTGGAAATAGCTGCAGGGACTGAACAAAACAGGGAGAAAGGAGAAGGTTTAAATTCCATTAAAACTCTACAAACAGGGGGAGCACAGAGTCTGAAATTCTGCAGCTCAATACCTGGCGATGCTCTGGTGGGAAGGGCAAATCTCTGGGAGCAGAAAGGGAGGACCATTCTGATCACACCAGAAAAGGTGGTTCCCCTGCTGGAAGGACATTTGGTAGAAGCTGTTTGGCATCCCCATAGGCACAGGTCCCAGCGGATCCTGGGGAACAGCCATATTCACTGGTGTTAGAGTGAGGACGTTAAGGGTGAAGCCTGGTGCCAAATGTGTGTTGTGATTTGCCATAGTCCCTGAAACACTGCTACTACACAATCACACGAACTTTTTCTGGGGAGGGCTGGCACCGGCTGCAGTCTCTGGGTATTGGCAGCATCATGGTCCCATGAACATTCCTAGGTGCAGCTGGCACCCAGCAATTGTTCAATGAGGTACTCTCCCCCAGGGGGTCAGAATGGGTCAAAGCCACAGTCCCTCCAAAGTAAGGGGTTGGGAAACACAGCTCCATCTGAGATAAAACTCAGGAGGAAGGTGCAACCTGACATCCTGATGGCTTGGTTACAGACAGTGTAGAAGCAGGGAGTGGACGCAGGTTGGAGGCAAAGGAGGGGTGCTTGATTGCCAGTTGTGGACAGCACAGAGTTCTGATAGCAGAGATTGGTTAGATGGGTGACACCATTTCACCCCTTCCACGCATGCTCATAGACACCTACAGGTGCCACAAAAATCCACCCCAATAAGCTAAGCAGTGCCACTTAGTGCAGAACAGAGCCATTACACTAAGCCCCAAAGGCCAACTGGCTCTTGAAGAACACAAGTCTCTCTGCTTGCTTAGTTTACAGACTATAAAGTGTTTATTAGTTTGACTTCTAGGGGAAACTGGATATAATTTCAATCATATTCGATTCAGTTTGCTGATCCATCTATTCAATTTTTTTCATTTATTTTTTTTAAATTTTAAAAAATTTTAATGTTTTTTATTTATTTCTGAGAGAGAGAGAGACAGCATGAGCAGGAGAGGGTNATTTTCTTTTTTAGTTATTTTTCATGTTTATTTATTTTTTAGAGAGAGGGAGAGATGAGTGGAGGAGAGGCAGAGAGAAGGAAAACACAGAATCTGAAGCAAGCTCCAGGCTCTGAGCTATCAGCACAGAGCCTGATACAGGGCTCAAACTCACAAACTATGCAATCATGACCTGAGTGAAAGTTGGATACTCAACCAACTGAGCCACCCAGCCGCCCCTATTTTTCTTAAATCATTTCATTTCATTCTATCTTATTGTATTCATTTTTTCCAAATTTTCAAACGTCTTCCTATTTTTTCCCCTTTTTTTCTTTTCTTATCTTTCCCTTTTTTCTCTAATCTATCAAGGTTCTTTCAACAACCAGACCAAAACACACCTAGGATCTAGCATTCTTTATTAGATTTTTTTGTGTTGTTTTTAATTGTTTAATTTTAATTGTTTTACTTTATTAAATCACTTTCTTCCTTCAAAATGATGAAATGAAGGAATTCACACCAAAAGAAAGAACAAGAAGAAATGACAGCCTGGGACTTAATCAACACAGATACAAGGAAGATGTCTGAACCAGAATTTAGAATCACGATAATAAGAATACTAGCAGGGGTTGAAATTAGATTAGAATCCCCTTCTGTGGAGATAAAAGAAGTAAAAGGTAGTCAGGATGAAATTAAAAACACTATAACTGAGATGCAGTCCCAAATGGATGTCAAGGCAGCAAGGATGGATAATGCAGAGTGTGAATCAGCGATATAGAGGACAAACTTATGGAGAATAATGAAGGAGAAAAAAAAGAGGGAGACTAAGGCAAAAGAGCATGATATAAGAATTAGGGAACTCAGGGGCGCCTGGGTGGCTTAGTCGTTAAGCTTCCGACTTTCGCTTAGGTCATGATCTTGCGGTTGGTGGGTTCAAGCCCCGCGTCGGGCTATGTGCTGACTGCCAGCTCAGAGCCTGGAGCCTATTTCAGAGTCTGTGTCTGCCTCTCTCTCTGACCCTCCCCTGCTCATGCTGTCTTTCTCTCTCTCCTAGAAATAAATAAAAATATTTTTAAAAAAAAGAATTAGGGAACTCAGTGACTCATTAAAAAGGAATAACATCAGAATCATAGGGGTACTAGAAGATGAAGAGAGAGAAAAAGGGGTAGAAGGTTTATGTGAGCAAATCATAACGGAAAACTTTCCTAACCTGGGGAAAGACACAGACATCATAATCCAGGAAGTACAGAGGACTCCCATTAGATTCAACAAAAACCAAACAACAACAAGGCATAACACAGTGAAATTCACAAAATATTCAGGCATGGAAAGAATCATGAAAGCAGCAAGGGAAAAAAAGTCCTTAACCTACAAGAGAAAACAGATCAGGTTCACAGCAGACTTATCTACAAAAACTTGGCAGGCCAGAAAGGAGTGGCAAGATATATTCAATGTGCTGATCAGAAAAATATGCAGCCAAGAATTCTTTATCCTGCAAGGCTGTCATTCAAAATAGAAGAAGAAATAAAAAGTTTCCCAGACAAACAAAAATTAAAGAAGTCAGTGACCATTAAATCCGCCCTGCAAAAAATTTTAAGGGGGACTCTCTGAGGGAAGAATAGATGAAAAAATAAAAAAGACAAAAAGCAACAAAGACTAGAAAGGACAAGAGAACAACACCAGACACTCCACCTCTACCAGCAACATAATGTTAATAAATTCATATCTTTCAGTACTCACTCTAAATGTCAAAGGACTAACTGCTTCAATCAAAAGACATAGGGTAACAGAATGGATAAGAAAACAAGATCCATCTACATGCTGTTTGCAAGAGACCCATTTTAGACCTAAAGTCACCTTCAGATTGAAAATAATGAGATGGAGAACCATCTATCATGCTAATGGTCACCAAAAGAAAGCCAGAGTAGCCATACTTACATCAGACAATGTAGATTTTAAAATAAAGACTGTAATAAGAGATGAAGAAGGGTATTATATAATAATTAATAATTAAGAGGTCTATCCACCAAGAAGATGTAATAATTGTAGACATTTATGCTCCAGATGTGAGAGCACATAAATATATAAATCAATTAATCACAAACATAAAGAACTCATTGATAATATCATAACAGTAGGGGACTTAAACACCAGTTTGATCAAAAAGAAAAAGTAAAGGACACAAGTAAATAAAATCACGAATGACAGAGGAGAGATCACAATCAACACAGCAGAAATACAAACAATAATAAGAGAATATTAAGAGCAACTATATGCCAATAAAATGGGCAATCTGGAAGAAATGGACAAATTCCTAGACACATATAACTACTAAAACTGAAACAGGAAGAAATAGAAAATTTGAACAGACCCATAACCAGTAAAGAAATTGAATTAGTAATCAAAAATCTCCCAAAAAACAAGAGTCCAGAGCCAGATGACTTTCCAGGGAATTCTACCAAACATTTACAGAAGAGTTAACACCTATTTTTTTGAAGCTGTTTCAAAAAATATAAATGGAAGGAAAACTTCCAAACTCTTTCTATGAATCCAGAATTACCTTGATTCCAAAACCAGACAAAGACCCCACTTTTAAAAAGGGGGAACTACAGACCAATTGTCCTGATGAATATGGATGCAAAAATCTTCAACAAGATACTAGCCAACCAGATCCAACAATACATTAAAAGAACTTTTCACCATGACCAAGTGGGATTTATACCTGGGATGCAGGGCTTGTTCAATATCCACAAAACAACCAACGTGATACTCACATCAATAAAAGAAAGGACAAGAAACACATGATTCTCTCAATAGATGCAGAGAAAGCATTTGACAAAATACAGCATCTTTTCTTAATAAAAACTCTCAAGAAAGTAGAGATAGAAGGATCATACCTCAAGATCATAAAAGCCATATATGAAAGACCCACCACTAATATCATCCTCGAAAAACTGAAAGCTTTCCCCCTAAGGTCAGGAACAAGCAGAGATGTCCACTCTTGCCACTGTTATTCAACATAGTATTAGAAGCCTTAGCCTCAGTAATCACACAACACAAAAAAATAAAAGACATCCTAATTGGCTAGGAGGAGGTCAAACTTTCAGTCTTCACAGATGACATGATATTCTTTATGGCAAACCCAAAAGATTCCACCAAAAAACTGCTAGAACTGATCCATGAATTCAGCAAAGTCACAGGATATAAAGTCAATGCACAGAAATCAGTTGCATTCCTAGACATCAAAAATGAAGCAACAGAAAGAGAAATCATGGAATCAATCCCATTTACAATTGCACCAAAACCCATAAAATATCTAGGAATAAATCTAANGTTCAATGCAATCCCTATCAAAATAACATCAGCATTCTTTACAGAGGTAGAACAATCATAAAATTTGTATGGGACCAGAAAAGACCCCGAATAGCCAAAGCAATTTTGAAAAAGAAAACCAAAGCTGGAGGCATCACAATCTCCAACTTCAAGGTGTATTACAAAGCTGTAATCATCAAAACAGTACGGTACTGGCATAAAAATTGACACTCAGATCAATGGAACAGAATAGAAAACCCAGAAATGGATCCACAAACATGGCCAACTTATCTTTGACAGAGCAGGAAAGAATATCCAATGGAATAAAGACAGTCTTTTCAGCAAGTGGTGCTGGGAAAATTGGAGAGCAATATGCAGAAAAATGAACCTGGACCACTTTCTTACACCATACACATAAATAAACTCAAAAAGGATGAAAGACCTAAATGTAAGACAGGAAGCCATCAAAATCCTTGAGGAGAAAGCAGGCAAAAACCTCTTTGGCCTTGGCTGCAGCAACTTCTTACTCAACATGTCTCCAGAGGCAAGGGAAACAAAAATGAACTATTGGGATCTCATCAAAATAAAAAGCTTCTGAACAGTGAAGGAAACAAGCAGCAAAACTAAAACGCAACAGATGGAATGGGAGAAGATGTTTGCTAATGACATGTCAGATAAAGGGTTAGTATCCAAAATCTGTGAAGAACTTATCAAACTCAACACCCAAAAAACAAAGAATCCAGCGAAGAAATGGGCAAAAGACATGAATAGACACTTCTCCAAAGAAGACATTGAAATGTCCAAATGACACATGAAAAAATGTCCAACATAACTCCTCATCAGGTAAATACAAATCAAAACCACAATGAGATAACACCTCACACCTATCAGAAAAGCTAACATTAATGATTCAGGTAACATCAGATGTTAGCAAGGATGAGGAGACCCTTTTGCACTGCTGGTGGGAATGCAAACTGGTGCAGCCACTCTGGAAAACAGTATGGAGGTTCCTCAAAAAATTAACAACAAAACTCCCCTATGACTCAGCAATTGCACTACTAGGTATTTATCCAAGGGATACAGGTGTGCACTTTTGAAGGGGCACATGCACCCCAATGTTTATACAAGCACTATCAACAAAAGCCAAAGTATGGAAAGAGCCCAAATGTCCATTGACAGATGGATGGATAAAGAAGATGTGGCATATATATACAACGGAGTATTACTCAGTAGTCAAAAAGAATGAAATCTTGTTATTTGCAACTTTGTGGATGGAACTAGAGGGTATTATGCTAAGCGAAATTAGTCAGAGAAAGACAAATATCATATGACTTCACTCATATGAGGAATTTAAGATACAAAACAGATGAATATAAGGGAAGGGAAGCAAAAATAATATAAAAACAGGGAGCAGGACAAACCATAAAAGATTCTTAAATATAGAGAACAAATAGAGGGTTGCTGGAGGGGTTGTGGGTGGGAGTATGGGCTAAATGGGTAAGAGGCATTAAGGAATCTTCTCCTGAAATCACTGTTGCACTATATGCTAACTAACTTGGATGCAAATTAAAAAATAAATAAATTTAAGGGCACTTGGGTGGGCTCAGTTGGTTGAGCATCTGACTTCAGCTCAGATCATGATCTCATGGTTTATGAGTTCAAGTAGCATGTCAGGTTCTATGCTGACTACTCAGAGCCTGGAGCCTGCTTCAGATTCTGTAAGTCGTCTCTCTCTGCCCCTCCTCCACTCATGCTCTGTCTCTGTCTCTCTCAAAAATAAACATTAAATAATTAATTAATTAATTCAAAAAAGTTTACTTAGATGATCAGTTAAAAATGTATACAACATTCAAGACTTTGTACATATTCAACAATGCAGAACACAGATTTGTAAAAAGAGACCATTGACAATAGCAATTAGAATATATAGGATTAAACTTAATAAGAAATATAGAAATATTCAGATCCTACTAAAATAAAGCAAAAAAAAAAAAGCCCAAAAAGGTAATTCAGAAGAAAGATATCATGTTTCTGGATAAAGAATACTCAATATTACAAATGTCTCCAAATAAATTGATATATTTGGTGAAATTAGTAACATGGGGGAGAGTACATGATACTGACCTTCTAAAGCTCATGTGGTAAATAAACAGTAAGGGTTAATAAAATTTCAAAACTAATTCTGGTACAAAATATCCATAATATGAGATATTAAAATAGATGTTTCTTTTTTATAATTTTTTAAATGTTTTATTTATTTCTGGGAGAGAGAGGCAGTGTGAGCAGGGGATGGTCAGAGAAAGAGGGAGACACAGAATCCAAAGCAGGTTCCAGGCTCTGAGCTAGCTGTCAGCACAGAGCCCGACGCGGGGCTCAAACCCATGAACCGTGAGATCATGACCTGAGCCGAAGTTGTTCGCTTAACCGACTGAGCCACCCAGGCACCCCAAAGTTTTTAATAATTAATAGTAGAGGCTTTGACTTTCAGCAATGGTGGAGGAGCCTTGCTGTGACCATTGCTGACAAGAAAACAGGAAAAACCAGGTAAAATACCAAAAATGTCCATTTGAAGGCATAGGCAAGGCGCAAAGGCAGGGAAGATAATAAAATGGCATCTCACATGTTGGAAAAAAATAGATTTCTATACTGGAGAAAATAATTAACAGTGCTGACTACAAGAACTGAACTAAGCAGATCTTCCATACAGCTGACTAGAAGCCTGAGATCTTTCAATCGACTTGAAGGCTCCCCTGACCATGATGCCTAGGGCCTTAGGATTAAACCTTTTACAAGACTCATCCTCAGCATGGGGTAAAGAGGGAGATGAGCAGGAGAAGCCTGAATATCTCTACATCTCCCCTACAGAAGCCAACATTTATCTCTGTTTCTGTACTTTCTCTAGTTAATACCAAATACTTTACTTTGAAGACTATAGTCCTTAGGTTGTGGCCATGCCCTTATGTTGGGATATCAAAAGATAATCAGGAAAATCCTGCTGGATCATGTGTCTACTTCCTGAGTTCTTGTCTCTGCTTCTTCACGTCTCCTGGGGTCAATAGCATGAGTACTTCAGTAACTCAAAGTCTGTGGAATCACCTCCCCCACTACCATTTTAAAAAGAGGTCAGTAGAGGGCATGATTTATCTTGACCCACTTCTGACATTAGGTATTCATTTAGTATTCTTTCCATCTTGAATGAGGGTCAGTGACCATGACCAGCCATGGTTACAGACCAAGTGATACATATGCACCGAATGACCTTACGGCCCTAATTATACAGTGCCAGCACTATGAAATGCTCCACATGGGCTGCTTCTCTCAAAAGTGACCTCCAGATCCCCTTCTCTGGTCCCTTCCCCATTCCTCAAACTAAGGATGATTGAAGAATAAGCCACCTCAATGGAAGAAGACTTTCCCCACAAAGAGAATCAATTGAAAAGTCCAGCATATTTCAAAGCTCTCTTTTTAATTTGATTTCTTCAAAAAAGTTAATGTCTGGGAAAAAACACTTGGCTTGAAATGATAGTGCTTCTTCTGGCTTCTTCTGCCTGCTTGAACATATGCATTTACCCTTTGAATAATAAATCCCAATTCTAGGAATCTATCCCAATCTATCCCATAATTGCAAAAATATAAAAACATACATGCATAAGGCTATTCTTTATAGTGTTTCTTATTTATTTGTTTGTTTGCTTATTTATTTCTTAAAGAGAGAGCATAAGTGGTGGAGGGGCAGAGAGCAAGAAATTTTGTGCAGGCTCTACCCTCAGTGCAGAGCTCAGTATATAGTCCAGTGCAGGGCTCGATCCCATGACCCTGGAATCATGACCTGAGCTAAAATCAAGAGTTGGAGCCACCCAGGTGCCCCTACAGCATTTTTTAAGAACAAAAGACTGGAAATAACACAAATGTCTTGAGAGGAAATTAACATGGGGAAATTGTTACAGAGGAATTGCTAAAAGGGCAAATGGGATGGTAGGAAACCCAGAGATATGCAACAGCAACTACTACCATGTCCACTGCTAATGGGACAAAGAGAAAAGATGACATTATCAGCTGGGGCTTCCCAATGGGGCTACCCTGGCTGAACCTGACTGAAGCCAGTTATCAAGAAAGCCTGGGTTTGCAGGGGTCGGCCAGAAGAAAACAGGTGGAGGGCAGAGAATGCAATTCAGGCAGTCAGATGGTTTCTGTTGGAGAATCTCCCCAATTCCCTACTCCTGAATACGGTTACACTTTCCTTTTCTTTGTAGATTTCACAATTTCTTATTGATAACTAGATATTTTGGAATACATTATAATACTATAAGACATTTTATAATATATTGTAGTAGCTCTGGGTCATCATTTTTCTCTCCTAATGCTTGTTGTTGTTGTGTTTTTTTTTTTTTTTGCTTTGTTTAGTAACTTGCCTTTAATAACTTCTCCTCAATGACTGTGTATGTCTGCTCCTTTAAAACATTATTATTATTGTTGCTTCTATTTTTAAGCCTGACTTGCTAAGTGTCACCCCTCCTCCCCTGTAGCTTAGTGGTCAGCAGGGTCTGGACACAGGCTGTACTCCAAACTGTTCTCTGTTAATGGATCTCTGTATGGAGAAGGCACCACATTCAAAGTTCAAAATGTTTTAAGTTCTTCTCTCAATTGTTTTTTTCTCCTGGCCTATTTTGCATCTCTTCTGTGCAGGTGTGGACTCGGTGTTGGCCAGGAGTATGTGGAGGGCTTGGGCCCTGTCTGGTCTGAGTGTGGATGTGTGCAGTCTCAACTGATATGCTTGTCCCAAGCACACGCTCCAGCTAGCTGAGGCACCGGCCCTCTCCATTGGTCCAGTGCTCGAAATTGTCATTTCCACAGACAATATTGCCTGGGCGTGGGCCATCCCTCCACATCAAGTGTGCCAATATGCCACAGCAGCCAAACCACTAGTCATCACAGGCTGTCATAGCTTCCATGTCAACCACACTGGGTGGAGGATGGGAGCAGTGCCAGGAATGAATTCCATAGACTCCCATGAGTCTTAAAATCTCTGAAGCTTTTCAAACATAAACACTTCTCAAATTAAGGTTTGCCTTTTGTAGACTTCCAGAGCATAGGAATAGTTGTTTCTGTCATTTTTTGGTCCCAACTTTATAGTTGCTTTTTGAGGAGGGGATTTGCTGACTTTCTAACCTAGTTATATTTTGAACTGCTGCTTCATGCATTCAATAAATATCTATGTAACATTTTCTTATGAAAGATATTTTTCTGGGCATTGAGGATACCTACATAAACAATACAAGTCTAGTTCCTGTCTTTTACAGCTTATATTTTAGCAGGGAAGATAACAAGTGACTACATAATGTATTGTTTAGTTGCAAATGTAGTGAATGCTACAAAGGAAAAGCACTTTTACCTTTGTTTTTATGTTTCATTGAATCAGTCATAACTTCTACAAAAGCTTTCTTAGTAATGGTGATGATGTGTATCATTCTTTTGGTCCTGATTTCAATAGAAATGCCTTTGATGTGTAGCCACTAAGATAGATGTTTTTTAGAAATCATGTTGAATGGCAATGAGAAAGAATGAAATCTGGCCATTTGTAGCAACGTGGATGGAACTTGAGGGTGTTATGCTAAGTGAAATAAGTCAGGCAGAGAAGGACAGATACCATATGTTTTCACTCCTATGTGAAAGAGGAGAAACTTAACAGAGGACCAAGAGGAAGGGGAAAAAATAGATAAGGGGAGGGAGGGAGGCAAACCATAAGAAACTCTTAAATATTGAGAACAAACTGAGGATTAAGGGGGTTGGGGGAGAGGAGAAAAGAGGTGATGGGCATGAAGGAGGGCAATTGTTGGAATGAGCACTGAGTGTTATATGGAAACCAACTTGACAATAAACAACAACAATAAAAAAAACAAAAAACAAAACAAGAAATCATGTTGAAGAATTACATATTTATTCCTAGTTTTCTAACATGTTTTCCCCCTCAAAAGTGCATGCTAAAAGTTTTCATATGCTTTTCAGCATCTCTTGAAAATTTCATACACATTTCCATATTAGACCTATTTGCACCATACTTTATGTTTCAAGATATTCTAATAGCAAAGTATCTTGCATATTTAAAGCAAAATATACTAGATGGAGGTAGGCAATCATTTAAGCTTACTTGGATTTAAATTGCTGCTACTTTATTTAGTGTTTTATTGAAAGTGAGGCTGGGTTATTATTTTGTTTCCACCATTTTTTAGTTTTTGATTATTTTATATTTTTATATGCTCTGTAGTTGTTAATATAAGATGTTTTTTGAAAGTGTGGAACAATTTAAACCAAAGGGAAAAGAAAAAACTAGGCAGTTTTCACACACTGTTATCAGTGAGGGCAGGAATAGGACCTAGACAAAACCAAAGCATTTTATTAATATATCTTGAAAGGACATTCTTTTCTTTAAAAATAAATAAATAGTCTCTATCTTCCCTACCCCACTCCCCAAAAAAGAAAGGACTTTAAAGATTATTTAGTTGAAATTACTGAGTCCTCTAGCCCTTAAAAAACCCTATGTTCTTAGAAGTTAATCTTGGTGGCTTTTGCTCAGTGCTTGTGAATGGAGTTCTAAGGCACAATAATGATAACTCCTTAGGAAGGGAGAAATAGAGAAGTCCCACTAGGGAGAAAGTTGGGATTCCCATGGCATGGTAAATGCTTTCTTATAGCATTTACCACATTGAATTAAAATGATTTATTTACATATAGATAATTCCCACTAGCCCACAAAACCCTTAAGAGCAATGATGATTTTTTTGATTGTGAAATAATCTCTTTTTAAAATAATTTATTTTTTAATTTACATCCAAGTTACTTAGCATATAGTGCAACAATGTTTTCAGGAGTAGATTCCTTAATTCCCCTTACCCATTTAGCNATGTTTTTATATTATTTTTGCTTCGCTTCCCTTTTGTGCATCTGTTTTGTATCTTAAATTACTCATATGAGTGAAGTCATATGGTACTTGTCTTTCTCTGACTAATTTCGCTTAGCATAATACCTTCTAGCTCCATCTATGTAGTTGCAAATAGCGGACTTTTTTTCTTTTTAACCAAGTCTCTTTCTGTATGTCCTAGTGCAGCTCTCAGTATGTACAGTTCTCTATAAATTTTTATTATATGAAGAAATGATGGGGCCATAGAAGACACATCTCAATCTAAAAGCCAATTCTTACTGTTCGAATGTCCCAATTAGGGACCCAAATAAGTGGGACACCTGGGTGGCTCAGTTGGCTAAACGTTCAGCTTAGGCTTAGGTCATGATCTCACAGTTCACGAATTCGAGCTCCGTGTCAGGCTCCGTGCTGACAGCTCAGAGCCTGGAGCCTGCTTCTGATTCTGTGTCTCCCTCTCTCTCTGCCCCTCCCCAGCTTGTGCTCTGTTTCTCTCTCTCAAAAATAAACTAAAACATTAAAAATTTTTTTTTCAGGAGACCCAAATAAGTGGGACACCTGGGTGGCTTTTATAGGGGCATAAAGATGGTTTAAAGATAAGGGTAAAAGGAAAAGGACCTGGAAATGTCAAGGGCTTTCACCAGTGGATGAGCATCTATTAAAATGTACCCAAAGCTTCTGCTAAGATTTCTTACCAAGGAAAAAGGCAGTCAGTTTTCATGCAGATGTTGTTTGACTCACAGTGACCTGTACAGCTATGTGTTCCCATTTAGCTCCATGAGCTCAAGTGAGCTGAAACTCTGGCTTTTCTGGACCTCTGTCTTCCTGGCTGTAACATATGAGGGTAAGTAGGGCTTTTTGAGTGTTTCTTTTACACTTCACATGTTATGATCCCAAGATGAATGAAAAACAAGCAGGTGGTTTTTTGAAAGAGAGATATATACATATAATGAAAAATCAGATCATGGGGCACCTGGGTGGCTAAGTCTATTAAGCATCTGACTCTTGATTTCAGGTCAGGTCATAATCTTGAGATTCGTAAGATTGAGCCCCACCTCCCACCTTGCCTGCTTGGGATTCTCTCTCTCTCTCTCTCTCTTTCTCTGTCTCTCTCTGCCTCTCCCCTGTTAGCTCTCTCCCTTCTCTCTCAGAATAAACAAATACACATTAAAAATAAAATAAAAAATCAAATCGTATGTTTTTAAAGTAATAAAAGTGAATTGGAGATTGCCAAGCCACTGACCAGTTTTAAGCATCCCATGAGCAGGAAATGTCTACTGAAAGCAACAGAAACTCAATTCAGTCCCCAAATGTCAAGACTTTATGCCTGTCAGGAAGAAAAATTATTGTTTGCTCCTCATACTGTCAGACAGTTGTCAAGTCAAATAAGTTAAATAGGTTTGTCTTCCCAATATTTGAGACATGGATCTGGCTTTCTTATCTTGCTCTGGGAGTGTTTGATTTGGTGTTTACCAAAGAGGTTGGGGGAGAGAAGGAGAAAGAGAGAAAGAGAAAGAGGGAGAGCGAGAGTGAGAGCTAGAGAAAGAGAGTGAGTGAGAGAGAGAGAGAGAGAGGGAGAGAGAATTGGTAAATTGCAGCCACTTTTCTTCCACAGCCATAGGCTGTGATGTCAAGAAGTAAATGATAGAAGATGTCAGCTTTGTTAATCTATAACCTCATGCTTTACAATTGCCCTGAGGCCCCCATGCACTCTTACAGCTTCTTAAACAAGAAGTAGACTGACAAAAAAATGTAAGTGCATCTTACACTGGTTACACCACAGACTCACACACAGTAGTCCTAAACAGAAGACGTCACAAAAAATTCTGACACTTTGGAGTTGTGTTTTTTTTTGTTTGTTTTTTTTTTGCCGAAGAACAGTGGCTGCTTCAAAAATGCTGACCTTTGGATTATCGACATTCTCCTTAATAATTCTCTATTGGAAGGGGGAAATTGGTGCCTTTATTTACACACCCTCCCACCCAACAGCACTTGATGAGGGAGAGTTTTCAGCAAAAACAAGTGCTGCTGTTGGGTAGGGTGGGGAGGAGGGAAGAAGGTAGAGGAGAGGAGTCAGGGGAGAGAGGTGAGGTAGTGACACCAGAACAGCCGGGAAGAAAGAGCACTGGGTGATGGGAGAACCATCGGAAAGGGAAAGGGGAGGTGAGAAGGTCCCAGTGAGAAATCCTGTTACTCCATATCTTTGCCTATTGTAGAAAGTTGGGGATTTGCACAAACTGTGTGTTCTCAGGGGGATCCAGTCTACTGCTCTGAGCATTTCTTGGTGCCAATTGCAGGACATTGACTAATGCTGGCAAAGTTCTTTAATTCTTCCAAGGAATGGCATATACAGGAATTTTTTTATTACACAGATCAATCATTAGAAAACAGCCTCGATGATATTATTCATGCAGTTAACTGAAATAAGTATGGTAATAGTTGCAGGAAACAAGCAAGAATTACCCTCATAAACTTGGAGATTAAATTAAATCTTTTTGTTAAACTCATTTGTTGAAAAAATTATCGATTCTCCCAGTAATAATGTGATTCTGTGAATTGAATTTTATGTTATTTAGGGACTTCAGAGTAAAATTATATCAAGGCTTATTTCTCTTGGATGAGGGGCTGTGGAATCTCATTTAGGATGTAGAATATTATAATTGCATAAATTACTCAGGGCTTATGATATGAGAGTTTTAAGACAAACAAATAGATCTTTTGCTTTTAAAAATTCAGGGACTATGTGGCTCCCTGACGAGATCACTTTCTTTTCAACCTCAATCAGCTTTATTTTTTGGCTCTTCCACTAACTTTCTCCCCTGTGCTGCAAGTATTTCTAAGGGAGATTGCGTCATGTGCTTTCAGATTCTGCCAAGAAAAAGTGCTCCATTGCTCACAGACGCATTGATATTGTACAGATAGTTCTTATAATGGAACATAGCTGAGGGAAGAGGACAATGCTGAGTTCTTACTAACAGTGTATCTGTGAATCTTGACTCTGTAGCTGGATTGGTCTTATAAACAGAGAGAATAAGCAGCCAAATTAATGTCTGAAATTCTTTTCTTAAAAAAATGAGTAGGGGCACCTGGGTGGCTCAGTTGGTTAAGCTTCTGACTTCTGGCTCCTGTCATGAACTCACGGTTTGTGAATTTCAGCCTCTTGTCGGACTTTGTGCTGACAGCTCAGAGCCTGGAACCTGCTTCGGATTCTGTGTCTCCCTCTCTCTCTGCTCCTCCACCCCATATCAAAAATAAATAATAAATTTTTAAGAATGGGTAAAGTCTCTCATAAGTAAAGATTGTCTTAGTCTAGATTTCCCCAATATGTCAAGCCCAAGAAAAGATCATGTATGTCAATAGTTTATTTGGGAAATGACCCCAAGGATAGAGGTAAAGGACAAGGAAGAAAGGAAAAATAATCCATTGGTGTGTTATCAAACTTTCACCACTACAGACAGCTAAGGCTCTCTCCATTTGGGAACATCTAAAGAACCATTTATAATTCACCTTACAATTATTCACGCCAGCAATAAAAGAGGGGGATATTTATCAAGCAACTTCTATTGCACTGGTCAATGCCCCATGAAGTATTAACTCCTGCTCATTTCTAGGCTTGTCCATAGATTGGAATGTCTGAGCAAGTATCCCCAAGCATGCAGGACGTGGTGTTGAAATTTTCCATTTTTCACGCAATGCTCTTCTGACCTCATTGGGCATTTTTATGACCATTATTTTGAACTATTAGGTAAATCATTCATTTCCATTTCATTAAGATTTGCTTCTGGAGTTTT
This sequence comes from Crocuta crocuta, assembly GCF_008692635.1. NCBI lineage: Eukaryota > Metazoa > Chordata > Mammalia > Carnivora > Hyaenidae > Crocuta > Crocuta crocuta. Next base: position 510,837 of record NW_027530368.1, read on the forward strand.
AACCACGTTCTTTTGTTTAGGATATATTCTTGTACTTTTTCCTTGACTCTGTGATTTCTGTGCAGGTGAGAGAACACCCCTTTCCCACTCCTGATAGTGTGATCTCATGTGAGAAATGAACCTGGTTGATCAGCCTGGCTTGAGCTCCTAGTTGTCTCTCAAACCTCTGTGCTTGTCCAGTCTCCTTCGTTGCTCTTAGTGACTCCCAGTAGCATTCCAAGAACCATCAATGTTCCAAAGAGGAAGTTTGCAGTCAGTACCTATTAGATTACAAGTTGGAGTTTCAGGAAGCCACTGGGATAGTATGAAGTTAACCAGCTTCTAGGGAGAACCTGGGAGATGGGCATCTTTGCTTGCTACCTCTGTGCTGGGGCCAGGTGTGCAGCTGCAGGGGGGTGTGCACCTGCTAAGAACTGCTTCCTTGTTTGCTATAGTACTGTGGGCTCTTACAGCCAGGTGATCTGCAGACCCATCCCTGCAAAAGCGGGGGTGCCAGATGTGTGTACAGCTCTTTCTAGGGAGATATTGGATTTGGTTTTATTATTGGAGCAGGCTGGAGGGAGAAAACAGTAGAGGTGTTTACCAGCTTCTTCAGTCTCTGGGGGAGATTGCAGTCAGTCCCTAGATGCATGCTAAATTAGAAGGCTGGCACTCAGGCAGCAGCTTTTTTTTTTTTTAACTGAGATATAATTGATGTAAAACATTATATTAGTTTCAGGCACACAGCATAACGATTTGGTATATGTTTATATTGCCAAATGATCACCACAATAAGTTTAGTTAACATCTATTACCACATATGGTCACACATTTTTTTTCTTGGATGAGAAATTTTAAGATCTATTCTCTTAGCAACTTTCAAATATACAAAACAATATTGTAAACTATATGTTCATCATGTTGTACATTACAAGCACCAATATATTCTCTGTATCTGTTTTGTTCTTTTTTTTTTTTTTTTTTTTTTTTTTTTTAGATTCCACATATAAGTGAGACTGTATGGTATTTTGTCTTTCTCTGTCTTACTTATTTCACTAAGTATTATACCATGAGGTTCTATCTAGGTTGTCACATAGGCAAGATTTTCTTCTTTTTTATGGCTGAGTAATGACATATAATAGAGATAGATAGATTATATTACATATAGATATAGAAGATTATATCTATCTATCTCATGTTTTCTTTTTTTTAAGTTTTATTATTTTGGGAGAAAAAGAGTGCAGGTGCATGAGTCGGGGTGGGGGGTGGGCAGAAAGAGAGAGAATCCTAAGTAGGCTTCATGCTGTCAGTGCAGAACTCGATGTGGGGCTCAATCTCATGACCTGAGCCAAATTCAAGAGTTGGATGCTTAACTGACTGAGCCACCCAGGTGCCCCAGTCAAATTTTTTTATTCCTTCATTCACAGATGGACACTTAGGTTGCTTCCATCTCTTGGCTATTGTAAATAAAGAGCAGCTTTTAAAGTATGTAAATAAACCACTTTCTGGGAAAGACTGGGAGATGGGCAATTTTGCTCACTTCCTCTGTGTTGACCCCTGCAGCATAGTTGCTATGAGAGTTTGTGCATCTGTTAGGAATTGCTTTTTTGTTTACTATAGTCCTGTGGGTCTTACAGACTCACGCCCCACTGGCTAGGTGTTTTGGGATCCCATTCCTCAGTGGGTGTCTTAAAAGTTGGGGCACTAGGTGTGAAATCTAAACCCTTTGCTTCTCAGGGAGCAGCTAGGAGTGGGGGATTATCTCCTGACTGTAAGGCATTTTGTTGGGATGGGGTCGATGGCAAGAGTGTGTCTCCACCTTTCTTACACATTTCAATGCGGGCATTTTCTCATCATCTGATGTGTAGGAGTCACTCAGCTCTTTTCTAGATCTCTTTCAGAGGGGATTTCTCCATGGGTGGCTGTACGTTTGATGCATTTGCCAGAAGAGGGGCACTCAGGAACCTCCAGTGGTAGCACCTTCTTGGTCGACTCTGCCTACTTCACTCTTAAAATTGAATGGAGAGCCAATGATTGTCAAATTTGTGAGAAAATCCTTATATGATCTATATATTTTTTCTTTTTATTGAAAAATGCCATGATAAAAGCAACATTTTTGCTATGAGTCATCTTTTGTCTTATAAAGGCCCCCTCAAAACATTTGAGTGAGCTGGAAAACAGTGTGGAGGTTCCTCAGGAAAATAACAATAGAACTCCCCTATGACCCAGCAATAGCACTGCTAGGAATTTACCCAAGGGATACAGAAATGCTGATGCATAGGAGCACATGTACCCCAATGTTCATAGCAGCACTCTCAACAATAGCCAAAACATGGAAAGAGCCTAAGTGTCCATCAACAGATGAATGGATCAAGAAGATGTGGTTTATCTATACCATGGAATACTAAATGGCAATGAGAAAGAATGAAATCTGGCCATGTGTAGCAACATGGATGGACCTTGAGGGTGTTATGCTGAGCGAAATAAGTCAGGCAGAGAAGGACAAATATCATATGTTTGCACGTATAGGAGGATTAGGAGGAACTTAACGGAGGACCAAGGGGGAGAAGAAGGGCGGAAATGGTGGGGGAAAGGGAGAGAGGCAAACCATGAGAGACTCTTGAATGCTGAGAGCAAACTGAGGACTCATGGGTGTGGGGGGGAGGGGGAAGATGGGCATGGAGGAGGGCACTTGTGGGGATTAGCACTGGGTGTTATATGGAAACCAACTTGACAATAAACTATTTGTAAAAAAACAAACAAACAAGCAAAAAAAAAAAAGAACAAACCACATTTGAGTGAGATTATTGTTGCTCTGGTGGAAAGCCTCAGTCTTTAGTCCCTTACAAATACTTGCATTCCTTCTGCAAACCAGTCCTTCTCTCCCTGTCCTCCTCAAGCCTCCCAAATGATAAGGTTTTTTTTTTCATTTTGACATTCATAGAGCCTTCAAAAAATTACTTCTTGGTTTATGACAGACCCAACTCTTGCTGTTTGTGGCTTGACTTCAGCTTAGTTATTTCATCAGGTATTTTAGTGAGCTGATATTTTTGTTTCTCTCAAATTGTATTCTATTGTGTCAGCTTACTGATATACATACATATACATATACATGTACATAAACTGTTTTTTTTGTGAGAAGAAAATAAGTATTTTGAAGTTTAAAATAAATCAAATCTCTAACCTATTTTTATAGCTGGATGTATTTTGCTTATTTTATTTCATAGGGACTATAGTCAGTCACGATGTCTTAGCAACTGACACCTTCTATTTAGGTCAGGAAGACTTGAAAATTTCATGTCAGTAGTTTACTTCTGGATGCAATATAGTAGCGAAGAGAGTGGGTAAATAAAATGGTAAGCAAATTTATTTGGCAAATAAAATGGTTATATAATTTTTAAACGTTCAGCAAAGCAAATAAATTTGTACCTATTCTAGGGTTTAAGAGAAAAAGAAACCTTCCACAAACTTCNAACTTCAGCTTAGTTATTTCATCAGGTACAAACCTGATGAAATAACTAAGCTGAAGTCATTAATTAATTAATTAATTTGTACCTAATATTAATTTGTACCTATTTGTACCTATTCTAGGGTTTAAGAGAAAAAGAAACCTTCCACAAACTTCAAAACATTCTCATTAACTTTTTATATATTTTTTGTTACAAAAAATATAGGTAGAATGTTAACCTAAACTGAGATATTTTTAATATACATTTAAATGTAGTCAGAAGTTTCAGTTTTCTTATCAATTTAATGAGAGAAAGAAAACAGAAGACACTGTGTGAAGGAGGATGTGGGGTGAGGGGGCAGAGCGCCACCATGGGAAGGAGCTTTCTGCACCCAGAGATAAGGAAGGAAGAGCCCTCATACTTTGAAAGCATGTTAATATCAGAGAAATGAACCATGTGACAAATCTTGTGTGAGTCTCTCAAAATATGAATCTTTCTTTATGATGAAAGGGCAGGTAGTAATGAATTGTTGGTACAGGAAAGAGATGAAGAAGGAAAAAGGCAGAAGCTGAAATGGTATATGCACAGTTATGCAAATCTACCTTTTGAAATGTGAAAGGGTTTACTCCATACTCTGAAAGTGATAAAATGAATGGGTGAGAGTCAGGGAGATTTTGTACACTGCTGCTTAACTCTTTGCCTGTAGAATCTTTTTCAAAGGCTGCCTATAGCATAAAAGCCTGAGCCACCTTTTACGGGTGTCACACTATTGTGAATTCAGGCTGACATCCCAAATGGTAAGAGTAAAAAGGCAGATGTGTTTTGCGAAGACCCGAGTGGAATAAAATGCCAGGTTCAGAAGAGAAACCTCACATGGGTGGGAGTGGGCAATAAATACTCAGGGAATACCACTGGAACCTTTAGTAACCTTGACAACACTCAGACCTCTCCTATAATGTAGAATGCCTTTAGGATTCTAGATGAATTTGAAAAGACAAAGCTCGAATACAGCAACTTAGTCATTATATTGTTATGGCAAGGACAAGAGACTCCAGAGGAATGGATAATGAAAAATCTTAAGTTCATCTCAATGTATTTCATTTTGACCTGGGTTTACATAGATACAAAGTCTCAAAGACATACTGTAGCTTTTCTTTTCTTTTTTTTTTTTTTATTTATTTCTAGGAGAGAGAGAGAGACAGCGTGAGCAGGGGAGGGTCAGAGAGAGAGGGAGTCACAGACTGAAACAGGCTCCAGGCTCTGAGCTGGCAGTCAGCACAGAGCCCGACGCGGGGCTCGAACCCACGAACCGCGAGATCATGACCTAAGCGAAAGTCGGACGCTTAACCGACTAAGCCACCCAGGCGCCCCAAAGACATACTGTAGCTTTTCTGGAGCCAAGATGATCATCTTCTTTGAAGATCCCAATGTGTTTAACTTTTTCATAAGACGAAATGTGATATGAGTGTTCAGAGGAGCCAAGGTACACAAGTAAGAGAGATGAGGTAATTAACAGGGGTATTCTAAAAACAATTCTCTAGAAAAATTGCAAAACATAGAAGGAAAATCTACATGCAGATGAACACTCCAATTAAGTTTGCCTTAAGATGGTGTTAAAATCCTTGGAACTAAATGGAAGATGAGTGGGTGGAATCCTCACAGCTCTTTGTTTATATAGTTTACTACATTATATTTTAATAACAATTCTCTATAATTACATTATATGTTAATAGTAACATTTGGAAAACTCAAGGCAGGGTAAGTAGCCAATGGAAAATAACTTGAATCAAGACAAAGGGAGATTTTAGGAAAGGAAGAAGAAAGGTAGTTTGTTAGATAGACATACTGAAGAGAAAGGGTCCTGACCCAAGTGAGAAGACTGAAGAGTATGTCTTAGCCTAGCAAAAAGAGAAGGAGCTGATGTTTCAAATGAGAGACAGAAATAGAGAGACACACAGAAAGACTCATGATAGATGGAAGCTTTTAACCTGTCCAGTACAGTGAAATTGTGCTATCAGATGTGAAAATAGGAAGCTTCTGACAAACTGATATGTGATGCCTTAATGATAGTCCTATGCAAAGCTTGAATGGGCCACACAGCTTCTCCTTTCTCAGAAATTTCTCTCATCTATTCAGGCAATTTCTCCTGCCTTCAGAGGCACTGCTTAGCAGGTGATAGACAATCCTTTTGCACAGATCTTAATAATAAAATGTAACAGAGACTCACATACTTGGGGATATCATCCTTCTTTAGGCCCTATACAGTATTTAGTTGTTGCTTTGTATGAAATTATAGAAATCCAGTAATCCTTACAATAATGAGTATCTGCTGTACTAATATTAAATTTATATCCTGATATACTGTTTCCATACCTTTCTGTGTGCTTAATAGCATTTTGTTTCAATGCCAAATTGAAGTGTATTTTTAAAAATTTTTTTTAATGTTTACTTATTTTTGAGAAAGGGAGACAGAGCATGAATGAGGGAGGGGAAGAGAGAGAAGAAGACACAGATTCCAAAGCAGGCTCCAGGCTCTGAGCTGTCAGCACAGAACCTGACTCAGGACTCAGACCCATAGACCATGAGATCATGTCCCAAGCCAAAATCAGACGCTTAATCAACTGAGCCACCCAGGCAGCCCTGAAGTGTATTCTTTTTGAATTAATTTTACATGTCCATTAGACTCAATAAAGCCCCAACAATGTACATAATTCTACTGAATTAATGACGCTGTGAACAACCATGTTGAAGTTCATGCATACAGAGGCAATGAAAACCATGTCACAATCCTGATCCCAAGTGTATGGTTCCATTGGTTATAAAATATAATCTAATTTCATATATATTAATATGTGAATAAAAACTTTAGAACCACTGGAGTATAGTAATAGAATTTATAAGAGCAGAGAGCCCACAGAGCCCAACTGGGGCTCAATCTCACCAACTATGAGATCATAACCTGAGCTGAAATCAAGAGTCCAACACCTAACTGACTGAGCCATCCAGGCCCTCCTCCAAGGATTTGCTTTCTAAAACAAAATGGTAGAGAACACCTGGTTGGATACTGAGACATAAATATATACCATAGTTGCAAGAAGTGAACTTTCAGTCATGTGGCATGGAACAAAAATGAAAATGTCATGCTTTGCAGCTGCTAATTTCTCTGGAATGAGGAAAAAGAAACCTAACCGTACAACCCCAACAGTATTAATTAAGCCAAAACACTGACTTAGTTGTCTCTCACATGAACTCCCTAATAATTCTTCCAGGATGAATACCACCTCATGTAAAGATGAGTAATAATAATAATAATAAACCAGTATCAGAGCTATACAAAAATATTACAAAATAGTAGGAGAAAACAAAGGAATGGTAGATAAAGAACACATGAGAAAAACATTCCCATGTTGTAAATGAAATTATGATAAAAAATATTAACAAAATATTATCTTTCTAAAACAAGAGCTAAAAGTAGAAATAAAAGAGCTCAAGAAAGAGATAAGGAGACAACCAAATAAGATTAAAACTAAGGGCAGAGCTCAGGGGAAAAGTAGAAGAGAAAAATGAGTGTTATAGGTTAAGGGCTAACTGGGAAGCAGCACAAAGGACAATGCTGAAAGCACAGTGTTATAGGTTAAATTGTGTCTCCCCAAAATTCATATGTTGAAATCCTAAACCCCAGTATTTAAGGATGCAACCTAATTTGGATGTGAGGTTTTTGCCATTTAACAAAACTAAATAACAAAGCAAGAGGGGCACCTGGGTGGCTCAGTCAGTTGAGCCACCAACTTTGGCTTAGGTCATGATTTCACAGTTCATGAGTTTAAGCCTTGCATTGGGCTCACTGCTGTCAGTGCAGAGCCCACTTTGGATCCTCTGCCCCCTCCCCTTCTCTCTGTTCCTCCCCTGCTCACACTCTCTCTCAAAAATAAATAAACATTTAAAAAATAACAAAGCAAGAAGCAAAAGGGAACAATATACTACTTGGAAACTAAAACAAAATAAAACAAAACAAAGTACCCTTAAAGAACTCTTGAGTCAGGAGTTTTTTAACTCAGCCTGGGTGGCTCAGTCTGAGCCAGGAGTCAGCCTGGGTGGCTCAGTTGGTTAAGCATTGGACTTTGGCTCAGGTCATGATCTGCTGGTTGGTGGGTTTGGGCCCAGTGTTGGAGCTCTGTGCTGACAACTCAGAGCCTGGAGGCTGCTTCAGATTCTGTGTTTCCCCCCCTCTCTCTGCCCTTCCCTGCTTGTGCTCTCTCTCTCTCTCTCTCAAAAATAAATAAACATAAAAAAAAAACCCTCTCAAGTCAAAGAGTAAATCAAAAGTAGAAATGAAAAAATAAATATGAATTAACAATAAATTACTACATATCAAAACCCATGGGAAATAGCTAATAGACTTAAATCTCCACATTACTAATCAAGAGAGGCAGGGCATCCAAATGAAGAAGTTAGAAAATAATTAATGGTGATAATGCAAAATTATATCTTATATTTATATATCTATATCTTGTATTTTATTTTAAATGTACTCTTTTCCTCCTTCTTATTAAATTCATTAAATCTGTAATTTTGCATTAAAAATTAAAAAAATAAATAAAACAAAGCATATTAGAGGGGAGGTCAGTGGGGGGATGGATGAAATTGGTGAAGGAGGTTAAGAGTACACTTACCATGATGAACACTGAGTAATGTATACAATTGTTGAATCACTATATTGTATGCTTGAAACTAATATGTAAAGTGTGTATGAACTATACTGAATTAAAATTAAAAACTTAATTAAAAAAATAAAATAAAATATAAGAGTAACAGCTGTAGAGAAAATACTTAAGAGACTACTTAATGCAACATTATTCAAATAAACCTAAGCTCCTATGTAGTAGGTATTTCCGAGAAAAAAAAAATGTGATAAAAATTGACTCCAAAGAAGTTATAAAATTAAACAGATTGGTTAATATAGAAGACTTATAGAGATGCAAAGATATTCTTTACTCTAATATGAGATACTAAAATGTGTCAAAAAATGGCACAAAAAGAAAAATACAAATCTCATTAAAGAGCTTAAATGTAAAAATACAAAATAAAATATTGGAAAATAGAATCCAGCAGCATATTAAAAACATAATAAACTGTGGCTCAATGGGACTCATATAAAAAAGTTCAGGGGTAGTTCGTTTTGGGAAAATACATGAATATTTTGAATTGATCAAAGGGTAAAAGTTAATAATTAGCTTAATAGCTGTTGGTTTTAGCTTGAGCTGCTATAACAAAATATCATAGACTGACTGGCTCAAACAAGAACTTTATTTTCTCACAGTTCTGGAAGCTAGATGTCTGAAATCAAGGTGCCAGCATCTTTGGTTTTGGGTGAGGACTCTTCCTCAGCCACCTCCTCCCTGTGTCCTCACATGGCAAGGAGGCCTGGAAGGGGAGAGAGAGCAAGCTCTCTAGTGTCTCTTCATAGAAGGGCACTAATCCCACCCTCATAACCTCACCTAGACCTAATTAGTTCCCAAAGGCTCAAATACCATCACATTAGGGGTTAGGATGTCAACATATGAAATCTGGGGGAGACATAATTCAGTCCATACTAATGTTGAAAATGTATTTTGTAAAGCTCAGGATACACTCTTTTAAAAAAGTTTTAATGTTTTTTTTTTTATTTTTGAGAGAGAGAGAGAGAGAGACAGACAGACAGAGACAGAGAGAATGGATGGGGGAGGGACAGAGAGAGAGGGAGACACATAATCTGAAGCAGGCTGCAGGGTCTGAGCTGTCAGCACAGAGCTTAATGTAGGGCCTGAACTCATGAACTGTGAACCATGAGATTATGACCTGAGCCAAAGTCAGACATTTAACCAACTGAGCCACCCAGGTGCCCCAACATACACTCTTTAATAAATATAAATAGCTAATTGTTTCCTTAAGATAACCAAGTGTATTTATCTCAAAACATAAGTTGTCATCATGTGTAATGGAGAAACAATAACAGAATTTCTACTGCAGCTAGGAAGAGAAAAAGAATTTTTAATGTCACTTTTATTATTTTTTTAATCAACATAGGTGAGAGGATTTACACACAATAAAACGCTCATATTTAAAATTTATACTTTGATAAAGTTTGACAAATGTGTACATCTAGGTAACCACAGCCCTCCAATGTTTCCATTATCCCCCCAAATTTCTTTCTGCTTCTTTTTAATCAATCATAAATTATTTCCCATTTCACTATTTTTCTCTATTGTTTCACATAGTTCTGGAGATACTACCCTACGCATTAGAAAGTATGATGTAAGATGTATGAAAGCTAGAAAAAAAAAGATAAAATAATCACTATTTACAGCTAATATAATTATAAATCTAGGAATTGGCTGAAAAACAATGTAGATGTTAAGGAAGTTGGGCACAAATTAATATTCTAAAGTCAATAGCTTTTCCACAGTCAAATAACAACTAGCTGAAAAGCATGATGGCCTCTTTTCACTTTGCATCTGACTGGGATACCCAACAGAGAAATCTTGGAAACTATGTGTTGAACATGGCAGAGCTACTGTCACCCTAGGTCCTTAAGCAGAGAGAGGCCCCTCCCCTTATTGCCACTAACCTGAAATATCCTCATTAAGCAGAAAAAACAAGAAATAATTTTCTACTGTATTTGAGAGGAAAATATCCAGCTGTAACAGAAATATTTACAACTGAGCCAAGGGACTCGATTTTCTTCCTTTCCTAACTAGAATGAGGATACAATGCCTGAGAATGCAGCAGCCATAGTATGACCATAAGGAACAAAAACCCCATGAAAAAGAGGGTAGAGGAATGGTGTGTCAGCCTGGAACTGCCCTCCCCTAGACATCTTGTTGCTTAAGATCAACAAACCCTTATCTATTTAAGCTATTGTAGCAGATGTTAATATTTTTGCAAATAACAAATATTTCTCCAAACTCTATCGGGCAAGACATTTCAACTTTCTTATTGTTCTCATGCCTCTCTAACCATTTCTTCCCTGTTTTTTGTTTTGTTTTGTTTTGTGGGGTTTTTTTCGAGAGCTCTACTACATCTACTTTTTAAAAGTGGATGTCATAGGGTTTTGTCCACAGTCCACGGGCCTTTTTACCACCTGGTATGATTGCGTGCACAGCTTCCATGTTCAGATGTGCTGGCCCTACTCCCTACCCACCTCTCTTTGTAATTTAATCTACCATTATAGGATGAATTACTTTGTATCAATTCATTATTTGCAGGTCAACAGATGAATCCCAGTCATCTATCCGGCGTCAGACGCATCTATCCAGATTACTGTTGAACATTTACCCTGGATGTACCATAGGATACCTCATTTCAACATGACTTTTGGGGGAAACTTGCTATTTTCCTTTATGTCTGCATATTCTTGACTCTCTTACTTTCAAACCCCTAGAGTTGGTGATTTTATCCTTTAAAAATCTCTTAAAGTTGTCTCTAAGTCCTATCCAGATGAACATTTCTTTGTTGAGGACCTCATCATATCTCATGTAGACTACTGACAGAACTTGCTAACAGCTCTAGCTGATTCCAATTATATCCTGGTCAAATCCATTCTCCACACAGCTGCTAGTGTGATCTATTTAAAATGCAAATAAGACCATGTCATCCCCCTGCTGAAGGCCATTTCATGGCATTCCATCTTCTATGGGATAAAGTTCAAGCTCCATAAGATAACATGTAAGATCCCAAATTACCTGTTTTCTACTGATCTTTCCAACTTAAACCTTGGTGACTCTCTACTTTGAAATTCATGTTACATCCACACCCAAATGCTTGTAATTCTTTTAATCTAGTACCTTTTTCTGTGCTTTATCTCGTGTGTGTGTGTGTGTGTGTGTGTGTGTGAGAGAGAGAGAGAGAGAGAGAAAGAGAGAATTTAATCTTTTTTGGACACAGTTCAGGCTATGCTATACCTTCTTTTAGAAGCTTTTCCAAATCCCTTTTTATCAGCCAGGATTTTAGGTGCAATCAATGGAAATCAAATATGACTTATTTAAGAAGAAATATTTAGTGTCCTATGGAATCTTCAGAATTCTAAGAAAAACAAAAACAGATCTAAGACTAAACAGTCAGGAAAAATAGCTAAAAATCACAAAACTGTCCCACTGAGGAAAACACTGCTACTGAAGTGTCTTGATTTGCTCAAGCTGCCCAAACCAAATGCCAGACTTGGTGGCCAAAACAACAGACATTTATTCTCATAGTTCTGGAGGCTGGAAGGTCCAAGGTGCCACTGATTTGCTTCCTGGTGAGAACTCTTTTCCTACTTGTAGACAACCACCTTCTCATGTGTCCTCACATGGTGGAGAGAAAAAGCAAACTCTCTGGTGTCTCTTCTTATAAGAGCTCATCATGAAGGCCCCATCCTCAAGACTTCATCTAAACCTAATTATCTTCCAAAGGATCCATCTCCAAATAGCATCACTTTGGGGGTTAGGGCTTCAACATATGAATTTTGGGGAGATACAATTCAGCCCATAGCATGCAGTAAGGGGCTATATGCTGGAGGCAGCACTGCCAAATCCACTGCTGCCGGACCCAGCGTCCATCACTGTCATGTCTGTCCCTCCTGACAAGGGGACTTTAAGTTTCTATGCTCAGTATTGCTCCTTCCCCAGAGAAAATCCTTGTAGGACTCTTTTCTTCTCATCATTACCTCCATATTCCAACTCTGAGTAGAGTGCAACCAAATGGATGAGCCTAAATTGTATGTTCATCTCCTAGCTGCAAAGCAGGCTGGGAAAATAACATATAACTCTAGTAAATCCATACTTATAAGTTAGAAGAATTCCCCAAACATAAGAAGGGGTCCAAATGCTGAGTGATCAAAAGGATTTTTCAAATATCCACTATGCTTATTTGGCTTTTCAACAACAATCTACACCTTTTGTCCCATTCTTAACACTTAAAAAATGCTCCCATCTAGCATAGTCCAACAATCTCTCATTATATTTTTAAAAAACCTTGCCATTTCACCCAATGGGGTTAACCCATTTGCATTTGGTTTCAAGTCCAGGATCTCTGGTTGTGTTTGTTACTTCCTTAGGCTTGTCACAATCCTTGCTTTAATATTTCATAAGCAATGGATCAGAGTGTTAACCACTACTAAAGTTATCCTAAAAAATATAAAATTATAAGGCAAAAGGAAAAATTATCTTATTTTTGAGTTTTAAAATCAAGTGATATATCCAAAATGTATAAAGAGCTTATACAGCCTAGGGTTCCTGGTTGGGTCAGTTACTTAAGTGTCTGACTTTAGCTGAGGTCATGATTGCATGGTTCCTGGGTTCGAGCCCCACATCCAGCTCTCTGCTGTCAGCACAGAGCCCACTTTGGATCCTCTGTCTGTTCCCCTCCCTCACTGCCCTTCTCCTACTCTCTCTTTCTCAAAAATAAATAAACATTTTTTAAAAAAAGAACTTATATAGCTCAACACCAAAAAGCCAAACAATTAAATTAAAATCAATATAGAATTTATATATATTGAAATGCACACTTTATTTATTATTTATTTAGCCACATTTTAAGTGAACCATTCAATGAGATTTGACTAATATAAACCTCAGTCAGGAGAACGTCGAGCATGTTCATTAACTCAGAAAGTTTCCTTGGGCTTTTTCCTTTATAATTCCATTCCCTCCCTCAAGCAACTACTGATCTGGTTTCTATCTGATCAGTTCTGCTTGTTCTAGAACTTCATATAAGTAGTATCATGTAATGTGTATTCTTTTATGCTCGACTTCTTTGGATCACTATGTCTTTGAGATTCATTTATGTTGCATATTTCATTAGTTCATATCTATTGCTGATTAGCATTCCATTTGCTGAATATGTCATGACTTGTTTATTCATTCACCTGTTAATCGGACATATAGGTTTTGGCTATTATAAATAAAGCTTCTTGAGGGTCATGTACAAATTCTTTACACGGCCATATGTTTTCACTTATCTTAGATAATTGCATAGGAGTTGAATTGCAAGGTCATAAGAAACCACTAGACTATCTTCCAAGGTTGTTGTACCATACAACATTGTTACCAACAATGTATGAGAGTTTCAGTTGATCCAAATCCTCAATACTTTGTACTTTGAATGCTAATAGTTTTAGTGGGTATGTAGAGTAACTCACTGCCATTTTAATTTACGTTGTATGACTAAAAGTGTAGACCATTTTTTTCATCTGCTTATTGATCATTTTAAAAAGGTCTCTTTTCATGAAGTATCTTTTCAAGCCTTTTGATCATTTAAAATTTACTTTTTAGAGAATTTCCAAGGGTTCTATGTTCTTCCATATTCTTCCTAGCCTCTTTAGTAATAATCAGGATTATTTATGACTTTCTTTTATCTTTTTGCCTAGTGATATCTAAGAACAAGCCTGAAGTAATATTGGCTTACCAGATTGGTTTCCTTCCTTGGGTGCTGAGATTTCTAGAGCCCAGAATCATAGGGGGAGTAGAATGAAAAGCTTGCTAAATGTCCCATTCAGTTATAATGGTGAGAGATACTCCTTTTTCTTTCTCTTCTTTGCCTTTGGAACCATGCTTTCTGACTATGGCAAAGTAAATATCATATAGAACAGTGTTCCAACCTCATTGAGTGTGGTCTCCCCCCCGGCACTCTGAGCCTTTATTAGACCATTCCACCATTCATTAAGACCAGCTGTCTTAATGGGATATGGGGTCAATGGTAAAACCAGTGAATGCTGTTGGTTATTAGTCCACTGATTTCCTTTTGGTCAGAGGAGGTCAACAAGAAGATGTGACCAATGGTTGGTCCATAAGCTTGCCCCAAGCAATTGGAGGCTCCTTACTTACTCCCCTGTCCTTGAAATGTACATTGCACCTGCTGTTCTCATAGCTGGAGCCATTTCAAGGACATAATCCTGAGAGAGTAAGGTGTTGTTGAGACTATCTGGACTGTGTACATGACTGAATCTAGTTAAGGCCTTTATGTGAACCTTTAAGATTCTGGTACACTGTGTGGAGAGTTGCTCATCTTACACCCACTCAAGAAAAGCCTCCAAAGAAACTTTCCTTGTTTATTAAACTGCCACCTACCAATCTGGAGTGGTCTGCCTCTTTCTTTGGTCTCTCCTTGTCCTGTGTGTATCATGGCCAATTTTGAATTTCACCTGGGGGATTCCTAAGGTTTCAAACCAGCACTTTCTGATTGAAATGTGAGTTCTTTTATTAGAAGTAATGTGTGGAATCTCACAATGATGAATAAGATGATCAGTAAGTTCACAGATGGTATAGCTGGCATATGAGAGTGGCAGGCAGAAAGAAATAAATGTCAAGAATGAGTGTTTATTCCAGTGAGAAAAAATCATTTTCCACCCCATGATGGAAAGAGTACAATGCAATCAACTTATCACCAGGTGGCTGGCTGATCTCTCAGTCTGTGGCAGCCAACCCAAGTCTAAAAGCTGGTCCGTGCTGCTGGCATAATGAGGACTCAGTTGTGGTGATGGCCAGGTCAGCCTTGGTGCGGGAACGTCTTGTGACTGGGCCTGTGCTTAGCATCCCTCTCTGCCAGGATGGAGGTTTTGTTATTGAGTGCCCTGGATTAGCACTGAGAGAACTGGGGAAAGACGATGACTGACATCCACAAGACCCCCATGATTTCACTCCCATGATTACTGACAGTCTCCAGCACAGTGGGACCTTTTGTTGTACATTCACATGGGATCCAATGAGGGCCAATTCTGAGTTTCATTCATATAACTCATCTTCAAATCTCTTTGCCACCAATATTTTCCCTTTAATATCTCTGAAAATCTAGCCAAGTCATCAGCCACTTCCCATGAATCACTATAGATGCATACTTCAGGCCATCTTTCCTTTTCATGGATGGAATTCTACCTCATGGGATGATTACTTTTAGCCAATGTTCTTATGGATCTCTATCACCACAGTCTTGTCATTCAGAGCATTGTCAGTTAGGCTTAAAGTATTTTCTTCTCTCTTAAGTGATCACAAGAAATTCTTTGGAACACCCTTCATTGATTTGGGTTGAGGAAGAGATGGCAGTGTGGTGGAGCAGGTGCATTGAGGATGTGATCCAGCTGTTGATGTAACTTACTTGAGCCTTCAGGATTTGCTTGAGCCTATTTCTTTATATAACGCCTCTGCTTATTCATTGGGTGTTATAGAACATGAACAATTTACTGACTTGATGAGTCACATAAAACCCTGTACATTATGGGAATCTCAGATTGTATAATCACCAAATGTTTCATGGTTCAGCATTTGGTCTACCAGGGTTCAGTAGCAAGCTAATAGCTGTTTCTTAAAAGGGACTTATTTATTTGTCTAAGAAGGATATGCTAACCTATCAGGACACTCTGCTCTCATTTTTCTATTTGTGCTTGCACCAGACTCCATTTAACACACTGATTTTATGCAGATTATCTGCTGGGTTCTTCATATAAAGAATCCACCTGGATCAGTTGTAGACCCACCTCTTCCTCTGAGCCTTGGTAAATAGATTAGAACCATACACCAACTACACTGTTAACTTCAAAACCTAAAACACAGTAACAATATGCCTTTATATTTGGGATTTGAGGAGGTGAAGATAAAGAGTACAGCAAGTTGTCTTTCCATTTGGAAAGGATGTCCCATAATGTCCCAGACCACTGATTCCTACAAACTTCACTGTAGTGGCTCAAGTCTTTATTTTCATGGGAAATATCTTGTCTTCTGGTATACGTGTATCTCATAACATTACCTAGAGTGCTATTATATCTTGCTATAGTTCCTACAAACATGATGTCATTAATGGAGGGACCAGCTGATATACTGTGGGGATGTTGAGACAAACAAGGTATCTGGGACTAAACAGTAGCATAAATAGGAAGAACTGGTATAGTTCTCAGGCTAAATGGTAAATGTATTCCTGCCCTTTGTAAGTTATAGCAATGTGCTTCTGTAGTTCTCTCCTTTTTTGGGAAAGAGGAAAAAACACTCTTTTTATATCTGTGATTCTTTACCTTTAAATGTATATCAGAGTTACATAGAGGGTTCATTAAAGCACAGGCTGCTAGACAACACTTCCAGAGTTTTTGATTTAGGAGGTCCAGATTAAAAAGGGATATGTTATGGGCATCTGGGTGGCTCAGTTGGTTAAGTGTCCAACTTCAGCTCAAGTCATGAGCTCACAGTTTGTGGATTTGAGCCCCGCATTGGGCTCTGCACTGACAGCACAGAGCCTGGAGCCTGCTATGAATGCTGTGTCTCCCTCTCTCTCTCCCCCTCTGCTGCTTATGCTCTGTCTCAAAAAAGAAAAAAAATTAAAAAATACATTTTAAATAGGGATGTCATAGAAATCAGCACCCTTAAGAAATGGGCACCCTCCTACACTGTTGGTGGGAATGTAAGCTGGTGCACCCCTCTGGAAAACAGTATGGAGGTTCCTCAAAATATTAACAATAGAACTCCCCTATGACCCAGCAGTAGCACTGCTAGGAATTTACCCAAGGGATCCAGGAGTGCTGATGCATAGGGGCACATGGACCCCAATGTTCATAGCACTTTCAATAATAGCCAAAACATGGAAAGAACCTAAGTGTCTATCAACCGATGAATGGATCAAGAAGATGTGGTATATTTATACAATGGAATACTACATGGCAATGAGAAAGAATGAAATCTGGCCATTTGTAGCAACATGGATAGAACTAGAGGGTGTTATGTTGAGCAAAATAAGTCAGGCAGAGAAGGACAAATACCATATGTTTGCACATATAGGAGGATTAGGAGGAACTTAATGGAGGACCATAAGGGAGAAGAAGGGGAAAAATAGTTGGGGAGAGAGAGGGAGGCAAACCATGAGAGACTCTTGAATGCTGAAAACAAACTGAGGGCTGATGGGGGTGGGGGAAAGGGGACGGGAGGGTGATGGGCATGGAGGAGGGCCCTTGTTGGGATGAGCACTGGGTGTTGTATATAAACCAACTTGACAATAAACTATTTAAGGGGGAAAAAAAGAAATAAGCACCCTTAAATCTTTCAGACCGCTGATAGTATTATTAATTCCTTTTGGTTTATAATTTTGGCATGGATCAGAGAGCTAATATGGCACTTCTGCCAATTACTGACTAAACCTGTTTTGGAGTAAACAGTCAGATCTAGACAAATAGATGCACATTATAGTATGGGCCCTGGACAAAACTCATATATTTATCATCTGACTTAGACCACAGTGGCATTCTGGGTCCCTTGGAATCAATCAATTAGCTCAGAATCAGAATTCAAAGACTGTCAAATATCTATGTATTTTCCTTTGCCCATATAGAGGTTCCTGGTGAATGACCACAGATCCCTTAGGGAAGGACAGAGAGAAAAATATGATACAGTTTGTGTTATGACCTCAAGTACACTAGGCTTCCATTCAGTCAAGGAACTCTGGTTATCTGAACTAATCACAGGTCTGAGAATTCAGTGAGAAACTATATTTCCCTATTATCATGGTTCAAGTCAGACATCTGTTGGCCAGGTTTAGAGGTCTTTTTTTTTTAAATTGTATTATGCAGATTAATTAGTACCTTAGTCTATTTTCCATGTAGTTTAGTCCTAGACCTCATGATTAATTAAGCATTACCAGAGACCTGTGTGGGTTGGGTTATTTGGTTATCAACCCAGTACGGGGATCTATTATGATAACCAGGTCCATCTTGCCTTGGTTGGGTAAGTGCCTCTAGTTGGCCTCTTTCTTTTCCAGGTTCCTATTCATCCCACTGAAATTATGCAGCTTAGTTCAATGATGGCATGTACTACTCACATATTTGTTCAACAGGAAGCAGACACTGAAGTTGTTTTTTGTTTTGTTTTGTTTTGTTTTGGGGATGCCTGCGTGGCTTAGTCAGTTGAGCATCTGACTTTGGCTCAGGTCATGATCTCATGGTTCGTGGGTTCTAGCTCCATGTCAGGCTCTGTGCTGAAAGCTTAGAGCCTGGAGCCTGTTTTGGATTCTGTGTCTCCCTCTCTCTCTGCCCCTTCCCCCATTCATGCTCTGTCCCTCTCTCTCAAAATTTGAAAAACATTAAAAAATTTTTTCTATGTTTTTTTATATGGATGATCCCTTCATCAGTGTATTTCTCTATGAATTTGTGAAGTAAGCATCTTCAGGGACCATTTAAAAGTGAAAATGGATCCTAGAAGGAGAATGGGTCTTACTTATCCTACATTCCCATTTTCATAAGTTTTGGGGTTTCTTTCTGTACATCTCAACATGACAGCTCATTAGAACCAGATGGAGAGTTCTTGAAATTCCTGTTGCCCAGTCTGCACCTCTGTCCAAGACTATCTAGAAGTGGGACACAGGCATAGTATTTTTTAAAATTCATTGTCTACTTACACATTGCAATTACAAAATGAATTTATATAATCCCAACTTTATTAAATGTAAGCCACTGTTGAGTCTAACTTTCAGCACTCAAATGAGCAAATAATTTATTTTTTTATAGGTTAATTTTTTATTGGCTTATTTTATTGTTTTATTAATTCCATTTTATCTTCTCTATTGGCTTATTAAATATGTTATATGTTAGTTATTACAAATATTACAGTATACATCTTAATTTATCACTTTTTTTTCAAATAATATTATACTACTTCACATAAAATAAACTTACAGCAATGCACATTCTTTCTTTTATCCCATTCTTAATGCTAGTGTCAGGGATTATGTGCTGCATTGAGGGATTTAGTCTTTGAGTTATTTTTTGGTTTGAAGCTTCCTTTGTCTGATATTAATATAGCCGTCAACTGAGCAAATAATTTAAACTGTTCCACCTGCTCAGGCTAACACATTAAATCCAGACTATATGGTATGTGCAGCTATATTGATAAAACTGAATCTGAAATTAAATTCCTCCTGTCCAAATACCCTTAAAACTTATTCCCATATATATTCCCCTATGTTTTTCTTGAGTAAAATTTTAACTGAAGTATAACATATATATAGACAGTAAAATGCAAAATTTGTAAGTGTACAGCTCCATGAATTTTACAAATTTTAACATGCCCTTGTAACCACTGCATTAACTGGAATATTAACACCACATCAGATACTCCTTTATTACACCTTCTGCAAAGTTAACTACTATTTTTAAACACTCATCATTATATTTTGCTTTTTAAATTTTAAATAAAAAGAATAATAGCGTGTACTCAATAGTACTGCCTTCTATTGCTTAAGAATGAGTCTGTGAGATTCACCCTTATTACAAATAGCAATAGTTGGTTCTTTTTCATTGTTGTGTAGTATTTCATTTTAGGAAATTTATCACATTTTATTTACTAACTTTATTTTTATGTTATTTGGGTTATTTCCAGCTTTCAAATATTAAAATGGTGCTGTTGTGAACACACACACACACACACACACACACACACACACACACACACTGTGTTCGGTTATTTTTAATTTTAGCCATTCCAATGGATGCATTCAGGTATCTCATTGTGGCTTTAATTTGTATTTATCTGATGATATTGTGCACTTTACATTTTTTTGTTGGATGTTTGGATAATCTTTTTTAATACAGTGTTTATTTAGGCTTTTTGCCTGGTTTTCTATTGATTTGCCTCTTTTCTTTTTTATAATTAGGAGGCTGGGCCACCTTAAGGAAAGATGTGGGTACACTATTGAAACTTTATACTGTTAATCTTTCTCCCAGACTTCCTCAAAGGGATTATGATATTTATCAGGGTACCTGGTCATTTGGGAAGAGGAAATAATTAGAACTTTCAGAGACTATTGCACACTGGCTCTGAAAGCACACTAATTACAGGAGACCTGAAACATCACTGTGGCCCTGCAGTCAGAGTAGGGGCTTATGGAGGTCAGGTGATGAATGGACTTTCAGTTCAGGTCTGTCTCCTGGTGGATCCATTGGGTCCACAAATCCATCCTGTGGTATTTCTCACAGTTCCAGAATGCATAATTGGGATAGACATACTTAGCAGCTGGCAGAATTCCCACATTAGTTCCCTGGCCTATGAAGTAAGTGCTAATATGGTAGGAAAGGTCAAATGGAAGCCAGTAGAATGGCCTCTCCCAAGAAAATAGTAAATCGAAGCAATACTGCATCCTGGGAGGAATTACAGAGATTAGTGCCACCATCAAGGACTTGAAAGATGCAGGGGTGCTGATTACCACCACATTTCTATTCTGCTCCCCTATTTGGCTTGGGCAGAAGACAGACAGATCTTGGAGAAGGACAGTGGATTATCATAAGCTAAATCAGGTGATGACTCCAATTGCAGCTGCTGTACCAGTTGTGGTTTCATTGCTTAAGCAAATTAACACATCCCTTGGTACTTGGTATGCATCTATTGATCTGGCAATCCCTTTTTCTCCCCACCTGTCCATAAGGCAGAATTCATTTGCTTTCAGCTTACAAGCTAACAATACACCTTCACCATCCTACCTCAGGGATATATCAAACTCTGTAGCCCTGTGTCATAATTTAGTTCATAGGGATCTTGATTGCCTTTCCCTTCCATAAGGTATCACACTAATTCATTAGTCTACTAGTAATATGCTGATTGGATCTACTGAGCAAGAAGTAGCAATTACTTTAGACTTATTGGTAAGGCATTTGTATGACAGAGGGTGGGAAATAAACCCAACTGAAATTCAGGGTCTTTTATGACAGTGAAATTTCTAGGGGTCAGTGGTATGGGGCATGGTGAGATGCCCTTTCTAAGGAGGAGAATAAGTTGTTGCATTTGGCCTCTCCTGCAACCAAGAAAGAGACACAGTGCCTCTGGATTTTGGAAGCGACATATTTCTCATTTGGGTGTGTTTCTATGACCCATTTACTGAGTGACCCCAACCAAAAGTTTCTAGTCTTGAGTGGGGGCCAGAACAAAAGAAGACTCTGCAACAGGTCCAGACTGCTGTGCAAGCTGTTCTGCCACTTGGGTTGTATGATCCAGCAGATCCAATGGTGCTTAAGTATCATTGGTAGATAGGGATGCTGTTTGGAGCCTTCTTAAAAAAATGTTTATTTATTTATTTTTGACAGAGAGTCAATGAGAGAGAGAGAGAATTCCAAGCAGGCTCCACATTGTCAGTGCAGAGCCTGATGCAGGACTTGAACTCATGAACCATAAGAATATGAACTCAGCTGAAATCAAGAGTCAGATGCTTAATGCACTGAGCCACTCAGTATCCCTGCTTGGAGTCTTTGGCAAGCCCTTATAGGTGGACTTAGGACTTTGGAGAAGAGCCCTGCCATCATTCATAGATAACTACTCTTCTTTTCAGAAACAGCTCCTGGCCTGCCATGAGGCCTTAGTAGAGACTGAACACTTGACCACGGGCCACCAGGTTGCCATGTGACCTGAGCTGCCCATATGGAATGGGTGTCATATGTGCCACCAAGCCATTTAGTTGAATCAAACTGAAATGGTAAATATGTGATCAGGCTTGAGCAGGAGCTGAAAGCACAAGTAAGTTACAGGAAGTTGCCCAAGTACCATTGGTCCCCATACCTGCTACACTGCTTTCTCACTCCCAGTCTGTACCTATGGCTTCACGGTGGATTCCCCATGATCAGTTTACAGAGAAGACTCAGGTCTGACTTATAGATGGTTCTGCACTATCTGCAGCCACTACCTGCACTGTATGCAGCACTATAGCCCCTCTCTGGGACATTCCTGAAGGAAATCCTTGCAGTAGGCAGAACTTCAGGGAGTGCCCCTGGTTGTGTACTTTGTTCAGAAGGAAAAGTAACCAGATGTGCAATTATATACTGATTCATGGGCTGTGGCCAATAGTGTGGCTGGATGGTCAGGGACTTGGAAGGAACATTACTGGAAAACTGGTGATGAGGACATTTGAAAAAGAGGTATGTGGATAGACCTCTTTTAATGGGTGAAAAACATAAAGATACTTGTGTCCTATATGAATGCTCACCACAGGATGATCTCAACAGAGGAGGATTTTGATAATCAGGTGGTTCAAATGAACCATTGTGTACATACCATTCATCCTCCTTCTCCAGCCACCTCTGTCATTGCCCAATGGGCTCATGAACAAAGTGGCCATATAGGCAGTGATGAAAGGTATGCATGGGCTCAGCAACATGGACTTCTACTCACCAAGTCTGATCAGGCTATGGTCACCATAAAGTGCCCCATCTACCAGCAGAGATCAACACTGAACTCTTGATATGGCACCATTTCCTATAGTGATCAACCAGCTACCTGGTGGTAAGTGGATTACACTAGATTGTGCTCAACATGAAATAAGTGTTTTTTCTTTATTGGATCAGACACTTAACTCTGGATACAGATTTGCTTTTCCTGCACCAAAAGCTTCTCCCAAAACTGCCACCATGGATTTACTGAATGCCTTATTCACTAATATGACATTCCATACAGCATTACTTTGGGTCAAGAAACTCACTTCATAGCAAAAGAAGTGTCACAATGGGACCATGTTCATGTAATTTACTGGTTTTACCATGTTCCCTACTCTCCTGAAGCAGCTGACCTGATAGAATGACCTTTTGAAGACTCAGTTATAGCACCAACTAAGTGCAAGGCTGGGCAAGGTTCTCCAGAAAGCTATATATGCTCTGAATCAGTGTTCAATATATGGTGCCATTTCTCCAGTAGCCAGGATTCATGAGTCCAGAAACCAAGGGGTAGAAAGGAGAAAGAGAACCCTCATTATTAGTCCTGGTGATGCACTAGTACATTTTTTGCTTTTTATTTCCATGACTTTATTCTCTGCTGGACTAGAGGTCTTAGTTCCAGAGGAAGGAATACTTCTTCCAGGTAATACAACCATGATGTCATTGGACTAGAAGTTAAAATGACCACATGGTAACTTTGGACTCCTCATGGCTCTGAATAAACAGGCAACGAAGAGAGTTACAGTGTTTGTTAGGGTAATTGATCATGACTATCAAGGGGAAATCACACTACTACTACAAAAATGGAGGTAAGAGGGAATATGTCTGGAAATTGTCTGGACTATGTCTGTTAGTATTACCATGACCGGTGATGAAAGTCAGTAGATAACCACAATCCAATCCGGGTAGGATTTCTAATAGCCCAGACCCTTCAGGAAAGAAGGTTCGGGTCATCCCACCAGGTAAGGAAACACAACCAGCTGAGGTGTTTGCTGAAAGCAAAGGGAATAAAGAATGGGTAGTAGAAGAAGGTAGTTATAAATACCAGCAAAAACTTAGCATCAGCATCAGTTTCAAAGTGTGAAGAGGGATTCTAACAGGATGTCACAGGCACATTTTCTGAGGGAAGCACAATGTCATAGACGATGAGGAAAATGAACAAGTTTATTTACCCAAATAAGTTTACGAGGAGAAATTTATATTTTACTAAGATTATTCATGTAAAATGGAAGTCAAAGTGAGCTAAAAGGCAAAAATAATGGCCAAATCTGTTCCCCAAGCAGTTTTAAGAAGAAAAAGACAATGGTTTGGCTTAAGGTATTAGATAAAATCACATAGCTAAGATCAAATTTGTTGAATCCCTGATGGAGTAAATATTTGATTCTCCCTCTCTGTTTTTGGAGTGTGTGGGGTGGGGGGAGAGGGATGACCTGGCATATGAACACTTGTGCTACTTGAAAGAAGTCACAAGTTAGGTGGGTAGTGAGACTCCACTTCCCATTAAAGAAGCTAAAGAGGAAATGTCTTCCCTTCCCCTTCTCCCTGGTTGTGGAAATGGTCTAGGTTTAGCCCACTGGATGGTCCCACCCGGGACCTGAACCTTGAGCTGGTGACCCAATTGTCTGAAATAACTGGAGATTCTTCACCTTGGTGGCAGTGGAGTGGAGTGGTTTCCTGTGCAGACTGCTCCTGGGGCCTGATCTTGGCTGTGTTGTCAGCTGACTGATGTCTCCACTCCTGCATATTTGTCATGTCTGGATCTTCAGGCTTCCTGTCAATTTTGTGAGGTCCCAGAAATCCTTCCAATAAATATTTTTGTGTGTTTAAAAAATGAAAAGCCAAACACCATTGATTGTCTGGTACAGCTGGACAGTATTTATCCAGAATAAGAGATAAATAGATTTGTTCTTACCCGATTTTAAATGCCAAATTGCTGCAATGATTAAAAGAATTGAATAGAGGAGGAAAACAGTATTCTAAAAAAGTTCTAGTTTTCTTAATAAATGGGGGCATATTTTTAGCCACTTGGTTCCATGCCCAGCAGTTCACGAGAAGTTATGAGTTTGGGGAGATGCAGTAGAAAAGTCAGGGCTAGGAAGAGTATTCTCTGATTAAACATATCCCTTCACAATATGTCATGGCACCTGGTACTCAACTCAACACAACTCAAATATTCTTTTGAATTTTGTTATCACCATGTGTCAGAATTCTATGTTTAAAAGCAGCCATATTTGGGAAGGGTGGCTCATAAAGCTATTATTGGTATAAATTAGGTTAAAAAATGAGCTCACTTTGGATTGCATCTCAATTATCCTTGGAATAGCCTATTCTGAAAAGGCCAACAGCTAGAAAATCAGCCAGAAGCATCCAGATATGAAAGTAAAAAAGGAAGAATGAGAAAGCCCCGCAGTGGGGAATACACACACTGAGCAATCATCCACAAGAGTGTCCAGTATTCAGTGTAAGGGTCAGGATCTCAATGTTTGTTTTCTTGGATTAGAATTGCACAGCTAAGTAGCACCTGGGTGGCTCAGTCTGTTAAGTGGCCAACTTCAGCTCAGGTCATGATCTCACAGTTTGTGAGTTCAAGCCCTGCATTGGGCTCTGTGCTGACAGCTCAGAGCCTCAAGCCTGCTTCATATTCTTTGTCTCCCTCTCTCTCTGTCCCTTACCCACTAGTGCTCTGTCTCTGTCTCTCTCAAAAATAAATAAACATTTAAAAAATTAAAAAAAAAAAGAATCGCACAGATAAACATTAGGTTGGGCCAATAGGTGGAAGTTCCTGGTATGAAGTGAAGAAACCTGGGGAGAGAGGTCCTAACCTCTTCTTGAGGAAGAGAAAATCTTCCTCTCTTTGAAGCCTCAGCAGTGGTTGGTATAGGGAGACAAGGAGGACAAAATACCGCGCAGAAGCCTAGAAGTGGCAGTGCTGAGAGGTTAGTGCACAGGGAGCTGCATGAGCCAGTCTCTCCCAATGGGTGTCTCAGCTGACATGGGCAGGAGCCTGGGAGACGGCCTGGCCCAGCGCAGAGAAATGCCTGGTGACTCTCCCTGGATTTAAAAAAAACCAAAACTGTGACATCTTAACACCACGAGCAACCATGGCTGCCATTTGTTGAGATTTTCGATGTGTCAGGCTCAGTGTGCATTCTCTGTTTTTAATCATTTTCATATTCTCACAACCTTGAAGTGGGTGCAGTTAGTAAAGCACCAATATTTTATGGATGAGTAGAAAGAGGTCCAGAGAAAACGAGGAACTTCCTTCTGTGATACAGTTAGCAAAGGGGGGGAGGGGGCACAGTATTGACCATGATCCATATTCAAAGCTCATGGTCTTAGTTTTCATGCTGAAGATCCTTCCTAAGCTGAAAGACAAATGTCATCCAGGGCAAGAGAATTCTTGGACAGGAACTCTGTCATCCAGGACAAGAGGCTCCTGGGGATGTTATGGCAACAAACTTCATTAAATGGGAGCACTTGAGACACCATATATATCTTGTGTATCTATCTACTTAAGAAAGGCACCACCCCAGCCAGCCATCCAAAGTACCCAGAAAGAAGAGTGGTACTACACACATAAACTACTTTGCCAGTTCAGTCAATGTCAGTCCTGCCCCCATCTCAGGTGAAAATTCCAGAGCCTGCCTCATTACCATCTTGTGTAATCCTTGATGGGACCAATGCCATTAACAGGCGTGGTCTCACTCCCTTTGTGTTGCTCATCTTTGCTAACAGGAGTTGCATTGGGATGATCTCCTGTGGCCTGTCTCTATGGGTTTTTATTAAGTCAACTTCAGCCAGCTCAGCCTTCTGCATCAGGGGAGCTCCTTCCCATTCTGTGCAAATTCAATCCATGACCCCAGGGCAAGCCCAGTACACGCTTTCAGCAGTTAGTTTGGGAATAGGCTGTTTAAAATTTTTCCTAATTAGATATGGGGGGAAAAATCTAAAAACTTTAAAAAATTCTCCTTAAAACAATACCCTGAAGGCTTTTGGGTTGTGGTTATTGTTTTATTTTGCTTCTCCTTATGGGTGCTTAAATGCTCCTTTTATAGTCATGATTTTGAGAAATGCTGTCTCCAGGAGTCACCATGGAAAGAGCTGTGAGATGACAAGTCCACATGTGTCTGGCGAACTTCTGCTGAGATGCATTTAAAATGAAATGTCACTCTCCAGAATGGTTTTGTAACCATGAAAATGAGTTGGATTTTCAAGTCTGCGCGCGCACGCGCGCGCACACACACACACACACACACACACACACACACAGGAAAGATAGAGGAAATTAGAAAGAGACAGAGAGGGAGAGGAAGAGGGAGAGAGAAATAATATGTCTTTATAGATCTCTTCCTTTTCCTTCCTCCTCTCAAACTGACTATTATACACATTCTCCCCAAAGCCACAAGAGTTGTGGGAGGTCAGGCAAGCATCAGGGTTCTGTCGTGGTAGACTAGAGTCCTTGGCATGGGTCCTCTTAGGGAACTGGAAACACTATCAGGCATAGGTGGTCCGCAGCTGGGTTCACATGAGGCAAGCAGAATTGTCAAAGCAGCACAGAGAGATTCTGCGAATTTCAGCAGCAGCACCACTCACAGCTGTGCAGCGAACTCTGCTATGGCCCCACTGCAAGTGCTGCTTGATCTCTAATGGTCCTAAGGTTACTGCTGATTAGATTTGAGCCAGTGCCTCCTGCTAATACACACAGGCCCCCTTTGACCCCAGACTATGGAACTATTGCATCAGTGTGTTCCAAATACTCACGAATTTCCATCAACAAAAGCAGAATCCTCTTTCAAAACCCAAGAGCCAACCTCTGGAGGTTGTCAATATTCCCAATGGAAACAGTCTTTCCATTTATCAACTTAAATTCCAGGG
The DNA here is from genome assembly GCF_008692635.1 of Crocuta crocuta. NCBI lineage: Eukaryota > Metazoa > Chordata > Mammalia > Carnivora > Hyaenidae > Crocuta > Crocuta crocuta. Next base: position 538,317 of record NW_027530368.1, read on the forward strand.
CAGGGAAATAGAGGTTTGACAGTTCTTTCAGCAGAAACAATGGAAAGGATAAAAGATGACTCAGAAAAAGGATTAGAAAGACAGAGTCTGGTTGGTGGCCCTGATAACATGCCTCTGAGTATTAAAGATGATACATAGATTGAGTTTTTGATTAACGTCATTAGTGAGGGTACATTCTCTATCTTTCAATTTAGTTTTTTTAGATTCCAGGACAAATAACCCACTTTTTTTCTTTAATGTTTTTTGCTCCCTATATCTCAAAAGATACATTCAGAATAATTATTTTGAATGAGGAAAAGGGCCCTATTTTGAATAGATTCTCCTGATATACATATTTCTCTTTTTTTTATGTTTGAACATCACTGCTTCATTCTGACTCCTTTAGGTCAAATGAGATGTCCTTTCTATATTTTGTCATGACTTACTCAGTTATGCTTACCCACTTAATGGGCATCTGCCCATTTACTTGCCCGTGTTTCCCTTTAAATGTAATCTCAAAGACAGCCACATCTCTTGAAGTCATAGTGTTGTACTTGGTGTCTGCTCAAGAGCTTGACACATGGAAGGTTTTGAATAAGTGATTACTAATATTTTAACATTTTCATGCATCACTTTTTAAGGTAAGCAGTTTTAGCTGTGATTATGTTGCCAATGAACTGAGAAAGTGGTTCCTGGCAGGCCTTCATGAAATGGCCTTAAAATATAGTGAGAGCTGGTGCTGTACGCAAGCCAGGAAGACTGTGTGTGAGACCCTGGCAGCAATGGATACAATTCACGGGGGCCTGTGAACCACAAATCGGTGAGGAGAAAAGAAGAAATGGACAGAGATATTAAAAGATAGAATCAAAAGATTTAGTGACTCTGTAACATCATTATTTATTTTCATCTACTGCTTCTTTTAGAATCTGAGCTCACTGAGTGCCAAAACCAAGTCTTACTTTTATTTACGTTCCCTGGGCCAACTAAACATAGTGTCTGGCACATTAAAAAGCCCAATGAATATTGGATGAATAAGTAAATGAATAAGTGTTGTGTGAGGTGCACTAATCCAGTTCTTACCTCACAGAGAGCTCTTACACCTATCTCTTTCTCCTCCCAAAGCTGTCCATATTATTTTAGTTTAGATCCTCCTCATTTCCCACCTGAAGTTGCCAATAAGCTCCCAAGTGTTAGAAGTGGGAGTCATATGGTGCTTCTAAGATTCCTCACCCCACTTCTGGAAGCAGCATGAAACAGTGATAAGAGTCAGACTTGGATTTAAGTCCTAGATCCAAAATCCACTGCTCAGTGACTTCAGCCAAAGTGCCTGATCTCTCTGGGCCTCAGTGTCTTCTTGGGTAAAATGGAGATACTAGTTAATGTCTCCATGGACTTGTTGTAACGATTTAATGAGATCACACATATAAATAATTGGCAGAGTGCCTATCATTAGTAGATACTCAATAGGTATGGGATATCTTTTCTCCCTTCATATATACAGCTGGGCCAATAACATTCTCACCTTTTGCAGGTTGTTCAGTGCATTCCTACATTCCTGCCCGTGGTCGGCACAGTAGTGAGTTGTCCTCACTTTCTACAGACTTGTGCCTACTTCATCTTCTGCCTGTTTCTGTTTGAAATGTGGCTCTACCTGTGGCAGAGTCCTGGCCCAGCTTTCATGTGAGAATCAATGGGAAGTTGAGGCTCTGCCATAAACCTACCTGCCAACCTGGATAGTATTCATTCATTCATTCATTCATACATTCATTCTTCCAATCATTTGTTCAACAAATATCTATGGAGATCATAAGCAAGGCTGTGAGGACACTATTCCTTACCTTCATAGAGCTTGTAGGTGAGTGAAAGATACAAGAAAGTAAATAGACACTTACAATATCATGTAGTAACACTACAGTGGGGAAAACATAGGGAACAATGGGGGCAGATGGAGGGGCAGCTACCCAGAGCTGGAGAGTCAAGGGCAGCCTCCCTGGTTTGTGATGGGGTTGAGGAGTGTAACTTAAAGCCGTCTGGGAAGGTAGGTGGGAGGAGAGGACCAGGTAGAGGGAGCCCCATGTGCAAAAGTGCAGAGCTGAAAGAGGTTAGTTGTGTGCAAGGAGGTGGAAGGATTCCACAGTAGGGGAGACTACTGAGCACCAGCAGAGGCAAGGCGGTAAGCTCAACGTACATGTGCACAGAGGAGATCCCAGAAGGCTGTGAAGAAAAAGGTAAGATGTGAGTTCCAGGGAGATTCTTACCTCTACACACATCTGCTATTTATTTACCATTTACTTACTACCATTTACTTACATCCCCTTATTTTCTACCTCCCTTCTCTCTCCTTTGCCCCTCTCCTGGCACACAGAAAGAAACATTTCAACAACAAAACTGTATATCCATCTATGAGGGTTTTTACAAAACCCTCTCCTACAACAAGGGGTAAGATTGTGTGAGGTCCCATGGGCAGACACGAGAGGTCACTGGCATATCTTTTTTGGCTGCCTTGGGCCTGTGGGGAAAAGTGCCTTAAAGTTTTTTTAAGTCTCACGTTTAAGTTGCCTTGGAGAGATGGCACATTTAAGAGTGAACATGCTCAAGCCTTGTGAACAAGTCAGAGGGGTGGTTGTGCTGATCTGTCACTGACAAAATATCACATGCAATGTCTGCGCTCCTGCATCCCTGTCAGTGGGGGCCCAAATAAGTACAACAGGCCCCAGTTTTTTAGAAAAGTACATTGCAATTCAACTGTTTTATGCTAGCCATCTTTTGTTTTTCTTATTTTTCTGCTTATTACCTCTTATTTGAGACTAACATAGCATGAAACTGGTTCACTGATGACATCAATTAATAAAATTGTAGACTACTATCCATTTATCTGTAGTTGTCTTTATGATGAGTGAATGATGACAAGTGTATTTGCGGTTCCCTCTGGGTGATGTATATTACCTCGTTTGTTCAATGTGAACAAGTCTATCTACCGTGAATTGAGAGTTTAGTTTGTGCAAAATGCTCTGCCAAGCACAGGAATGAATGTTCCATAGAATTTCACTTCAAAGAGTTGACAACCTGGTGGGAAAGGTGAACACGTGCTTAACTATTCTCCACACCATCTTGACATTACATCAACCTGTTTGTGGTTGGGTTCCCTGAATCCCATCTCTGGGCCTTTCTGCCTTCTTTCTCTGCTCAGAACAGCCTCTGCAGCCTCTCTGACTCCCAGAACTGTTCCAACATTTCTGAGGCCCTGGGCAAGAGTATAAGTGGAGGCAAATCTATCACATATGTGCATATTTGAAACAGATCAAGTCAAAAAACTGTTATATGAAATGTATTCTATCTTTCTACCTTGACAAACGTACCTTCATAACGACCTGAAGACTAGGCTCAAACTTGGAATTTTTAGATCCTTTGGATTTCCATGCTGGACCCTAGGGTATAAAAGAGTCAACACCTGTGCCTGGGTCCTGGCCCTTCAGCCTACCCCGCTTCTTCCCTCACTCTTACAACAAGGGGCTTTACACACATGTGTATGGACAGCTTAGTCCGCAGGTCTAAGCTCCTGCCACATTTCCCAGAGCCCCCCGGCCACTCCCTAGGACTAGGGGTGCACATACTGCCAATACATTCTGTCTTCAAGAGGCTGGACTTGGGGAAGGGGTCAGCACAGGTGGCAAAAGGGAGTTGGGGATGTTTAGGCAGGGAACTCAAAGTACTGACTACTTATAACTTGGTCTAGATAGTGCGGGGGCATGGGGCAGTGCATAGGTGGGGAAGGGCCAGGGCAGAACCCTGAAAGAATGGGGCACCAGGCAGGAGCCCCTCCTGCCTCACCTAAGAACAATACTGCCAACTCCACTAGAAAAATAGTTCTGGCCTTTTAAGAGCAACGGTGTTCTACCAGACAGATATGGGGGCACCAGTTGGAAGCTTGCTAAAATGTTAGAAAAGAGATTAATATTATGTAAATGTAAGTAATTAATCAGCAAGCGCCTCTCAAGCCAAATACCTGATGTGAAGAGTCTTCCTTTGAGAGGGGAAAATTGCTCTCCTCTGATTAAAAATGGACCATCAAACAGCATTTAGCTTCTAACTTTCCCTAAGAAGTCTCGAGTTGAATNGTAATTTGAGCTGAGATCTAGCTGAAGCACTATGAGTAAAGAAAAGTAGAGATTTAGGACCAGGGAACTCTTCAGGGAGCTCAGAGCTGTGGATTAATGTCAGGCAAACAGGTCTTAACAGAAATCACAGGACATTCAAAAGTATAAAATAAATGACTTAGGAATACACTTACTATTTGCCTGCCCTGGAATTCATCCTCCTGTCTTTTGCAGCAGGCTCCTCTGTCTGCTGGGCAGGAACCTGGGTGATGGTGAAGGACGGCTGCCCCATCTTCACCTTCATCCTTAGGGTGTGGACATGGCCCAGGACTGGAATCTCAGAACATTTCACCCTCCCAGCCTCAGGAACTGAGTCCAAAATGGGCTAGTCTGAGCACTCTGGTGGGTTTACTTGGAGATACATTTAAAAAGAAATCTTCATTTTTTTCCCCCCTAGGATTGCTAGCCAGTAGGTCATGTATGCTTACTGGCATCTTTCCAAGTATATGGAGTGAGGCTTAAGAAGAACAAAACCGACAAATACACAAGGAAGCAGATTCAAAGATGGGACGAGGGTGACAGAGCCCTGATAATATTGTTGTGATCCTAGCATGTCTGCCTGTGACCCATCAGACCCACAGATCCTACCATAAACCTATCTCTATTTTCTCAAACCAATTTAGGTTGAGTTTCCACTACTTCTCACAGCAGCTGCTCTAAAATGACATAGTTTTCGAAAGATTACTTAGGTTCTTGAAGTTGATGACTATATTGACTATCGGCTGCTTTTGTGTCTAATTAAAATCTATTTAAACTTATGAGGTTGTAATTATGCAAGTCTTGGAGAATAAAAAAAAAAAAGATGAACAAAGCTTCATTTTTGCCTTCATGGTATAAGGAAGGAAAATGTTTTCCTTGACTCTATGAGCATCCCTGGCTGGGTATGAACATTAAATGGACAGAGACAGATTAACAAAAGAAAAACATACAATTTAAAAAATCTAAGTTTTACACAACAGAGGAGCCTTATCATAAGGAAATGAAGACCCAAAGAAATGACTGAACCTCAGTATTTTTATGCTGGGTTTGATGAAGAGTGGACAGATATGGAGACACAGTATAGGTCAAGAGTGTGAGGTAAGTGTGGTAAGCTGGGGAAAACCTGCTTGGAATTTTCCTATGTCTCTTTGTCTTCAGATATACAGATGCTCCTTTCTTACTGGTATAGGGAGGACCCTTTCACATGAGGGTTTTTTTGACTTACTTCTTGAGAGGTGGGGTGAAGGGGGATGTCAGAGTGATCTTCCTGCTTCTTTTGCTTTCTCAAACTCCCTTAGGTTAAAATATTCAGTATGCCAAGGTGCTGTATTTTGGGGTAGCCTGTCCTGAACCCCACCAGTGGAGTACCCAATTAACTAAAAGTCAGTACAAGAGGATAAGTTTCTTAAAAATGAAATTTAAGTTAGATGTAGTCCATTAACTAATATCTGTATCTTAATTTTATTTATATAAGCTTTTTAATAAAAGCATCAAATTTGAAATTATGATCCAGAAGACATACAGGCTCTGGATGAAGAGTTTGCTGCTTGCTTAAATATGTCTGTTACTTTTGAGAAATGCAAAATGACTGAACATATATTGTTTGTAATCAAAATATAATAAAACTCATAATTACAGACTTTTTATAAAATAAAAACATAAAGTAGTATACAGAAATATGTATGGGGAGGTATCCAGAGCAGTTACCAAAAAAAAAAAAAATTCACGACTATACCTTCATTCTTAAAGATAAGAACTAATATGGATTAACACATTTAAAAAAGAAAAGTTTAAAGATCAAAAAATATAAATAAATAATGAGATCAGAAGCTTATATACTTGAAAAGCAGAATTAAGATACTCAGAACAAATTCTTTAAATATAAGCAATAGAGTACACAAATGTGACAAGTTTAATCAAAAAGAGAGAAAACACAATTATAAACTTGAAATTAAAGGAGATTCAAAAATTATAAAAATGTACATCATGCCATTCAACTAATTTGAATAGCTCGATGAAATGGATGAATCACCAGGACAAAATAATTATTCCAAATTGAATCGAGAATAAGTAGAAATTCAAATTTACCTAATAGAGCTTCTGGCAAAGAGTAGACATTCAACAAACTGAATGAATGTACAGAGAAGAATTGGAACAGGTATCAAAGCACAACATTTAGGTGACTTTTCATAAGTATCATTTCAAATTTCCAAAGACTTAAGATCAATCACTCTATGGAAATTATTTCAGAGTTCAGAAAATGACAGCAATGTTTGCAGTATATATTAAATATTATCTAGGAAAAAAAAAGAAAAGAAGCAAGTATTATCTGAGAACAAAATCTATAGGCTGTGAAAAACAAAATCCCAAACAGACCTTGCTTATGCATATATATTAAATAAACTGTATAAACATAATATGTTTGTGATTCTATCTCATGAAATGAATGGTTTAATTTCTACTAATTGGGGCGCTGTGTTTGGGAGGCTGGGTTATCTGATTTTAAACAGGCTAGGAGACAAAAATATTTGTTTGGGTCTCACAAGAAGGCCTCTTGAAGAGATGGGCAGCATTTTCTGCCTAAACAGAGGCATGGGAGGCAAATGTGACATGTGAATGTCAAATAGAAGAAAAATACCATGGGTAATAAAGTGACAGGAAAAGAGGAGCAAAACACACACACACACACACACACACACACGAAAACAATAGATCAAATGGTGGTTTCAAATAAATAACTCTATGTCAGAACTTATAGGGGAAACTTTCCAAACTGCAGACCCTAATTTGTGATCAAACTGCTTCTCACATTCCAATTCTATATAGTCATCAAATGCAAAGGGCAGCAAGATTTACTCACCATGATTGATGCCTCCCCTAAGCATCTAAATTAGCAATACTAGTAGAGTGTTTATTAAAATAAAATAACCAAATACAATAGTCATAATACTTAGAAATAAACATAACCAGAATTGTGTGGACCCTATATGAATAAAACTAAAAGCAAAAGTGCAAAAGAGCTTGTAGTTAAAAGTGCAGCATAGAAGTGAATAAAAAAGATTTAATTTTATAAAGTTGACAATATCTCCCAAATTAACTCATACCTATAGTATTTTTCAGTCAAAATTCTAAAGGGAGATTTTAGAAATTGGACATACATACTTAGGTTTTTCTGAAGGAATAAAAGGGCAAGAATATCCAGTAACATTTTTTAATGTTATTTATTTTTGAGAGAGAGAGGCAAAGCACAAGAAGGGGAGGGGCAGAGAGAGCAGGGAAGCTGGCTTCAGGCTCCAGCTGTCAGCACAGCTGGGGCTCGAACTCACAAACCAGGAGATGATGACCTGACCTGAGCCCAAGTAAAACCAACTAAGCCACCCAGGCGTCCCATGAGTATGCAATAACATTTTGAAAAGAAAACTAATAAAATGATTTATTTAACAAGATAAAATAATTTGAAAATAATTATTTTTATTTCATGTACTTAAAAACTATTTTTTTAATGTTTATTTTTGAGAGAGAGGGAGCACGCGCAAGAGACAGACAGATAGACAGAGCATGAGCAGGGGGAGGACCAGAGAGAGAGAGGGAGACACAGGATCTAAAGCAGACTCCAGGCTCTGAGCTGTCAGCACAGAGCCCAATGCAGGGCTTGAACCCACGGACTATGAGATCATGACCTGAGCCAAAGCACGACCTTAACCATCTGTGCCACTCTTATCTATAAAAGATCATCTAATCCTCTTATGATATAAGAAATAGCATATTATACATTTTTATATTTATACTGTATGATTATTTTAAGTGACATGTTCTTATTAATAAAATGGGTCAATCAGTAAGTCATGAAAATATGTTTAAATTTTCATACTTTATATCACATTAACAGCAACATAGGAATTATTGTAAGATTTTCCTATTCTGACTACTTTTATTTACTTATTTAAATTAATTTTAATTAATCAATTAGTTTTTTTTAAAGTAGGATTCACACCCAGCACAGAGCCCATTGTGGGACTTGAACTCACAACCCTGTGATAAAGACCTGAGTGAGATCAAGAGTCTGATACTCAACCAACTGAGCCACCCAAGCACCTCTGAACTACTTAAAAAAATAGCACAAAACATAGATACAGTATATATGCATGTATACACACATATGTAAATGTATATATATATTATATCTGGGCTACATTAAAAAGACATAGAACAAAACATAATATATATATACATATATTATTTCTGAGCTACATTAAAGGTTTAGAAGAGTATATATAATATACATGCATATATGTATACATACATATTATGTAATATTTTTTCCAGAAATAAAGTACAAACAGAAACCACAATGATTTTGTTCATTTTCCTTTCTGTTGACCAAATTACCTAGTTTCCCCTTGCAATTTAAAGAAACTGGCAACTCTCTCATGACCAGTAAGAACTTGACGGGGACACATTTAGGAGATAAATGTAAGTTATGAGATACTCTTTCCAGAGGACCTTAAGCTTTGTTTTGCCTGCTGCTAAGGGTTGCACTTTACATTCAACTCTGATAAAAAGTCCATTTAGACAATTTCAAGAACTCTGTTGCTGCCGGAGGATGCTGTCCTGGTGACTGCCCCTTTGGAGATGATGCTACAAATCTTCACTTCTTTTTAAGTATGGGGAATGATTTACCCGAGCAAAGCAGTAAAGTGTGTTCACAAGTAACTAAACTCAGCACGTCCTGTCGTTACTGCTCAGCTCTATGATTTCAAACCTATAATTAGATATGCTGCTAGGTTTTGCCAGGCTTTAATGACCTCCATTCTGTTTATGACAAATGCTGGAGAGCCACCCCCTGGGGGAATTGCAGGGGGGCAGATGAGCTTGTTTTATTTAGTCTTGAGATGCAATTTCCTCATTTTCAGACTGTTCAAAACTCCAGCACATCAGAACAATGTACGTTCACTGTCTATGGATGTGTAGGGTAGCTAGTGCGGGTGAGATAATGTGGGGCAGTTTGGAGAGTTGACAACATCGAGGCACTAATCAAGCAAAGGCTTCATTGAAAGTAATAGCTAGATTGCCCACTGGATGATGTCCTCCATTATGGTACCTGATCCTCCAGAGGTAATGGGGAGGTAAATGAAAAGTTGGGCAAAGCTGTGCTTATTTATGGTTATTCAGTAAGTTGACAAACACTTACTGGGTGCCTAGTACATGTGAAGTGTTGTGCTAGGGACTATGAGGGACATAAGGACGGTTGATAATGCTTTTGAGAAGACAACACTGACATAAACTGACAGTGATGAAGCAGTTAGTAAAGGCTCTTCAGGGAAGACTTCGCTGACCTCTCCCGGCAGAATGAAGAAGCCCCGTCAAAGCTCTACTAAAAATACTTGTACGCTGCAATGATTCTTTGCACATTTGCTTCATTCACAAGTGGGTGAGCTCTCCAGAGACAAGAACTATTCTTATCACATTCCATTCCTAGGGTCTTACATGGTCCTGACACGAGGTGGGTGCTCAGGAAGTGAGTGAGTTGGTGAGCATGGGACATGGCCACCTCCAGACCAGAGGGGTGGTACCACTAGTTGTTGGTAGGAGGACTTTATATCCAGTCTAGATGAAAGGGCATTGACCAAGGAATTGGTGTAGGTGGAATATACTTTCAACTGTGTGTATATACAGTTGAATATACTGTATTATATTCAGTAATATATACTGTATATTTACAGTATATATACAGTAATATGTATTGTATATTACAGTAATAATAACTGTATTATAGAGGTTTTATATTAGAAGGTATTATAAAGGATCCTTCTACCTCCCTGAAAAAAGTATCTCCTCAATTGGCCTTAAACTCCTTTGGAGTAAGCATATCTTTGTTATTAAAATTGAAAGCTCATTGGGAGACTTCAGGCATCAGCATTTTATAAATAATCACTATATCAGATAACTTTCTTTTAGGAATACTATTCTCCCCACAAAAGATAGAAGAACTCTGCTTCACAATGGAGCAGGTCTGGGCAGGATGCTTAACCCAAACAGAAGTGGCCTAAGAACATCATCAAGTAGTAGTTTTCTAGGAAAGAAGCAAAAGCCAAAGGCAGTGATCAGGAAGGACCTCAAATACAAGCATGAATAACCACTGTGTCTTGGGCTAATCCTTTACACTGAATAAGTGGACGCACAGAATTAGGTTGCTTTTTATGTGATTCCTGTGTCAGTGGAAAAGTGACCTGGAAGTTAGAGCAGCTGGCAGAATTGGCAATTTCAAACCTAACTTAAATGAGAAGTATTTGGAGTAAAGGAAAATTTGCTTTCTCCATGGCTAGCAGAAATAATTGGTCCCATCTGTACAACTGAGAGCAAAGAACCAAAACATGAGTTTGGAATCCATTTTCAAATTCCTAAGGAAAGCCTGTTTAAGTATAAAGTTTTATTACTATTAATGGCTCTACTTAAGATTGAAAAATTAGTCCACTGAAAATGGTTGCAAACCTCCATGAAAAGCGGCACAAATACTAGGCAGCTAGAAGCTACAGGAAATGTAAGACAGTAGCTGTATCTTGAATGTTATTTCCTATATGGAAGAGTAATTAAAAATTTAAAAAGAGGCTCCACAATGGATCAGCATTTTTTTTAATGGAGCTTCAAAAATTCAAAAGAGCAAACACAGACATGCTTAGAATACATGCTTGCAGTATAACAAATGTGCGTGAGGCAGCCTATGACTGAGTCTGAAGATGGTAGAAAAAAGTTGTGACCTTTGCTCAGAGATATCCTGGGGCCTTGAAGTTTTAGGAGTTTGTACTTAATTCCTGCCCAAGCCCAGAGACTTGGGAAACTATCTCTGATGAAACTTTCCAGTAAGTCTCTGCTACCATCCCATCCTTATAGGCAAGGAATACAACTTAATGGTGGA